>NC_085070.1:4444011-4816134 GCF_963662255.1 Cinclus cinclus | reverse complement strand
CCACCACTGTTGGGTTTTTTGGGTTTTCACATCAGCCTTGTGGAGCCAGGACCTTTTTCTGCCCGTGTCTCCTAGGAATAAAATCAGATTTGGTGATTAAATAGTGTGTTATATTAGAAAGGAATTCTTCCCTGTGAGGGTGGGGACGCCCTGGAATAGATTTCCTGGAGAAGCTGTGGCTGCCCCATCCCTGGAAGCATCCAAGGCCAGGTGGGCTGGAGCTCTGAGCCACCTGGGGTAGTGAAAATTATCCCTTCCTGTGAAAAAGGGTTGGAACAAGATGATCTTTAAGGTGCCTTCCAACCCAAACCATTCTGGGCATGTCTTGCCTCAGATTTGCACCAGAATCTTCAGCAATTCTGTGAGCAGCAGTCCCCGAGCAGCATTCCTCCCTCCAGAGGAAAGGCAGGAATGCTGGTGCAGGCTTTGCACGGGGCCTGCTCATCAGAGGATTTGCTCTGAGGAGCTCTGCAGGATTGTCTGACACTTCTGTTTGGGGTGGAAGTTCCTCGGGGCAGGGAGCATCTGCTGCCACCAGAGGAGCACAGCCCAGCCTGCCCTTGAGACATCCACCAAACGGAGCAGGATTCATAATTACAGACTCCAGAGGGGTTGGGAATTGTCCCCCTGCTGTCAGCAGGGTTTCAGCTGCTCCGTGAAGGACCTGGCTGGGATCCGAGCACAGGAGCTGCCCAGGGAACCAGGCAGGGCTGCAAAGACATCTCCCAGGTGAGGTCACCCCACAGTGAGCCCCAGTTGGCTGCACTGGGGATGTGAGGAGTGGTGGAGGGGCAGCCAGGGCTCCTGCCCTCCCCAGGACAGGGGGGATCCCCACAGGTAAGCTCAGAGCCCCCCCCATTCCCTCTCCAACCCTTGGCAACTCTTCCTCCAGACCTTTCCTGCTCAGCTTGAGAAACGTTCCTGAGAGCTGTGTAGCAATTTAACTTCTCAAACTGGTAAATATTTGTTAAACCAGGCAGTTCTGGTTTTCCTTTAAGGATGTGGCTTGCAGAGCAGCCCCACAGCCTTCTTGTCCCCACCCCAAAAACCACCTCTGCAATGTCAAAAATTGCAGCTGACGTCTGTTAATCACGGCTCAGATGAGATGGAGCCTAATAAATAACCACAAATGAGCCTCTTCCTGAGTGAGGAGTTGTCTCCACGCCCTGGGCTCCTCTGAATGCGATGACATTTTATTTTAATTTCCATGTAGCTCCAGTGGCAAGTGATTTCTCACCCCTTTCTCCTCCCCACGCCGCCAACCCAGCCACCACAGAGCCTGTGCCTCTTATCACACATAACCAAATATGGCAGCTTTAACCAGGGCTGTCATTTTTCTCAATTTCACTGCTTGTGATACAATCAAGGCTGGATTTCTGACACAGGAGCTCTAACAGGCTCCCTGACTCACAGGCTGCTGAGAGAACAGGCTTGGTTGGTTTTATTAGGTGCCCATTCTGCCCAGTCAGGGGGATGTGGGGATGGCAGGAGGTGGATGAGGAGCCCTGAGCAGTCCCTGGGTTTGGCAGGGGACTGGAATCAGGTGCCCAGGGTTGTTTCTGCAGGGAGGGGTAAATCAGGATTATTTGTGTCCTACACATCTTTGCTCACATCCTGTCTGTGTGGCAGGGAACGAGGGACTAGAGGTGATTCTGCCTCCTCAGTCCTGAAAGTCCTTGCCTTCAAAATGAGGTTGGGAAAGTGCACGGCAATAACTGAGTTTAGACCAAGTGAGCTGAAGCTTAAAGTGTTTTGACTTGATTGCTGCAGAGGACACAAAATGGTAAGGATGGACAGAAAAGCTCCTTCATTCCAGCCAGAGGAGGCTTGGGAGGGGCTGAGAGGAGCTGAGCCCCCTCCTGACAGCTCTGCCAGCAGGAATCCCTCCCCACCAGAGCAGGGTGGGGGCAACTGCTGGCCCCAGGACCATGGAATGCATTTGCTGGTTATGAACCATGTGGCCACTCCAAATCAGGCTCAAGATTCAGAGCAGCCTGTGCAGGGCTTTTATTGACTCCAGAGGAAAAGGAGGGATCTGCATCTGCCCCTGGAGCTGACGTGGTTATCCTGGGATGTGCCCTGCAGCTGTACTGAGCACACATCAACATTTCTGCCTCTCAGGCTGAGTTTTCTTGCTTTCCCTCTGACTTCCAGAGGCAGAAGAGAGTTCTCTCCCCTCCTTTTTTAGGAAAAGCACTTGTGAGAAATGACGTGGATGGGGCTGACTGGGGTCACTCCAGACTCTGCGTGCGCAGGGCTGAGAGTGCTGCAAACAACAAATCCAGGGCTGTCCTGTCCTTCCCAAACGTCCCCCTTGCCCAAGCTCTTCAGTCACCAGCATCTTCCCAGAAACTGCTGCTCACTGGCTGCAAAAAGGAAGATTTCCAAGAACAACTTAGGAGGAGGGCAAATTAATCTCTCCCACTTCCATCTGAGGATTTGCAGGAGGCCTTCATCAATTATTGGACATTTTGAACATATCTATTCCAGGAAAAATAGCTCTTCCAATTAACAAAGCTCTATTGGGACTGCCTAAAAATATCTGACAGACTCCAGATATTGTCATTCCCATCTTCAAAACAGACAGATAAGAGAGAGTTTGTGCCCTCCGTGGGAACAGAATATCTTTATTCTTACCCACAACTGTGAATGAAAAGAATATGTCCCAGCAGCCTGGAAATGACTGGAGCTGAAAAGAACCAGAACTACTACAACTGTAAAGTCACAGGAGAGATTCATTGCCAAGCTGGAGACTTAAAGCTTCCAACGCAATTTCCTTAATGAGAGTAATTTATTGACAAACTGCCCCAGAAATATAAAGAAGACATCAAGGCTTTAATTGCAGAAAGGAACTTTGTCACTTTGTCATCTCGCAAGGGAAGGCTCAGCCAAGGCTCTGCCAGGCCCTGGGAGTTCTGGGATGCCAGGGAGGAACATTCCCTGGAATGATCCTGGAATGAGGTGCTCCAGGAGCTCCAGCTTGCTCAGCAGCCTGTGCCCTTCACACCTTGCTGCATCCCCATAGCCTCATTTCATCCTTGAGTGTGCAAACACCTGGAGGAATCGAGAGTTATTGAGCCAGTTTAGCTCCTGAGGAAGAAGTGTTTGAGGGGCATCCAGGAGAGCCATGAAGGGAAGACCTTTGGCAGTGGCACCCTCTGGCAGTGTCACCTTTGGTGTAGAGCCTCTGGATGGGATCACTAGAAGGGCAGAGGGAGCACACCGTGACACCTGCAGGGCTGGGAGGTGCTCTGGCCTCCCTGGATTAGGGAGAGGAGCTCCAGTAGAGTGAGCAAAGGGTTCTCAAAGGGTTCTTGGAAATGTGGGTCCCTCGGGATGCTGGGGGTGCAGCTTCCTGCAGTTTCTGTGGCTCTGAAAATGCCTGGCTTGGAAAACCAGAACACAGCAGCAAGTGACCAGAAAATTGGGAAAGGACACAAAGAATGTGGTGTCTTCCAGTGTTTGTACCTCACCTGTTTATAGGAGATAACCTGGAACAGGACAGAGACATTGCCTTAAAGACAGACTCTGGAACTGAACCCAGGAGAATCTGAGCTTCTCCCTGGGAATTGACTTAAAATTAATCTGAGAACCTGAACTTTTCCTTGGGAATTCTCTTAATCTCAGAAGGGATGTCAAACCACTGGTCCTCAACTCATCCATTTGCTAAAAGCCTTAACAAGACAGATTCTCTAAAAATGCTCATCCCAGGATGGTTTGGCTTGGAAGGGACCTCGAAGACCCTTTAGTTCCAACCCTCCCACCACAGGCAGGGACAGTGCCAATCCCAAAATCTTGTCCTGAAGGATACAGGCACAGGTTGTTGTGGTGTGCTGGGTTTTTCCTTCATGCAGGATTTGCTGGGGAAGGTTCCTGACACTTCACAGGTTCCCAGATGGTCACTGGAGCTGAGGATTTCACAGGCTCCTGGATATTTTTAGCAGAGGAAGATTTTTGTTCAACAACTGTTGCCTTTTCTAGCAACAGCTCAAGTCTCCAGGAGAACTGCTGAGACCTTGTGAAATTCAGGTTTTGCATAACATTCAGTAGTAAAACAGTGAGGTTTGGATGGAAATGGAATTTAAAATGCTGGTCTGAGTCTGGGGAAAAAAAAAAAAAGGCTTTGCAAAGCTCTGACTCGTGGGAAGCTTCCCAGTTACAGGTGCTTGGGGAAGCTGTGGAGCTGTTTTAGGGATGCCAGGTCTGAATTTGTGTTTTGGGACAGAAAATATAGAATTCTGTGAGCCAGGGGGTCATGTCCCTTGTCCCTGTGGTAACTTGGATGTGCTTGAGCTGCTCTTTGCTTTCAGGGGAGCTGCATCCACAGAGCTGGTGGTGACAGGAGAAATCTGCTTAAAATGGGAAGTGTTTGGCTTTTGAGAAACTTCTCCAAAAAATCAATCTCCCCCTCTGCACAAATTTTGTGACGTTTGACAATTTTCTGGTGGTGGCAGAATCCTTGTGAAAGTTTAAAATGCTCTGGGAGAAGATCAACCTGTTTTTCCTAGCAATGAAGCCTTATTTTTTTTCAAGGAAAGGCGATTTGCTGAGGAAAAAAAGCAGGAAATTCTGACGCATCCTGGAGATAAAAATATCCCGTTCCCTGAGATAAAATAATAATTTTATTGGGGTTTTTATAAAAGAACAAACATTCCAAGGCCAGGGAGGAAAAAAAAGTTTTGAAAACATCTCTTTTTTTTTTTCTTTTTCTTTTTATTCACAAATATATTTCCCACCCTGTGAGGTCAGCTCATTTCTGCCCAGTTAAGTGTGGGGGGTCAAGGATGGGGGTACCCCCCTCAAGGGTGAGGGTGCAGCAGACCCTGCTAGGGAGGGGGCAGAACACTTTGATTCCTTCATTTTTTTCTCTCTCAATTCACCTTTTTCTTTGCCTGGAGGAATAAAAATGGGGGAAAAAACAGATTTAGGGGATGAATCCAGTGGGGAGATGCTGCAGGACTCGGTCATTTGTTGGGTTGCTGTCACTTGTTTGTCCTGCAAGGCTGTTCCAAAGCCTGGTTTATCCCTTTCTCCTATTTAATTCCCCTTCTCCTTTTTATCCCCCTTTCTCCCATTTATCCCCTTCTCCTTTTTATTCCCCTTTCTTCTCTTTATTCCCTTCTTCCCACTTATCCTCTTCTTCCCATTTATCCCCCTTCTCCTGTTTATCCCCTTTGTCCCATTTATCCCATTTCTCCCATTTCCCCCCCTTCTCCTCTTTATTCCCCCTTCTCCTCTTTATTTCCCTTCTTCCCATTTATTCCCTTCTCCCATTTATTTCCCTTTCTCCTGTTTATCCCCCTTCTCCCATTTGTTTCACTTTCCCCTATCAATGCCCTTTACCCCATTTATTTTCCTTTCTCCTATCAATCCCCTTTATCCCATTTATCCCCCTTCTCCCATTTATCCATTTCCCTGCTGCTGTGCCATCAGGTCAGGTGCGTTCCCTCGTGCCCTTCCAGAACTTTGGAATTTTCACCTCTCCAAAACCAACCAGCTCGAACCCCTCTTTTGCTTTTCCATCCCCAGGGACGCAGACCCGGCTATTTCTCCTTCCTGGATCCCTTCTCTCCCGGCGTCTGGCTCTTCATGCTGCTCGCCTACCTGGCTGTCAGCTGTGTCCTGTTCCTGGTGGCTCGGTAATGTCGCGGTGCCTTTCCCTTCCTCGCGGTGCCACCTAGTGTCACTCTCAGACCCGTGGAGAGGGGACGCCCAGGGGGACACGGGGACATCCTCTGCCCCCCAGCTCACCGGGATGGGCTGGCAAGAAGCGTCCCATCCCTCTGCCAGCTGGGAACTGAGGTTTGTCACTGTGTCCCCACGCTGGGATGGACATCGTGCTCTGGTTCAGGGTGTGTTTGGCCACACTGGTGCCCAGAGCTGGGAGGGAGAAGGTTTTGGAGAAGGTTTTGGTGCTGTTTGAATGCTCCCTGCTGATGTTTTTTTGTTTGTTTTTTTGCCCCTTGTCCCAAGCAGGGAAGTTGGAGGCTGTTAGGAACCTGCAAATCCATTCCGAGGTGTCAACACAAATTCCATGAGTGACGTCTGGCTCCCTTGGCCCTGTGCAACCCAGTTTGTGGAGGAAAAGAAAGTTCATGAATATCTTTGAGCAGCTGATGTGCAGAGCCTCGCTTGGCAGCTCTCAGCTCCATTCCCCTATGACTAATTTAAATCAGCCTTAAAATCCCTCATTGAGCGCTCGCCTGCAGCATGGCCCCCATCAAGGCTCCAGTCTGGGCTCCAGTGCAGCTCTCCTGCCCTCCCAACATCCCTGTGGGAGGGCTGCTGCAGGCAGAGTGGAGCTGTGTCCTGCCACTGTGTGCCAGACACTGCTCCATGGCTCTTTTGGGACCCCTTAATGCCCAACTCTCATTACACAAATTGGAACTGTGCTGTCACTCGTTCCCTCAGCATGGCTGAAGTTGTCATCCTGACAGGGCTTTAATGGATTCTTCGAATGCTGTTACAGCCTCAGAAACACAGGTCTGGAGAAACCACTGAATTATGCAGAGCTGGTGCCTCTTTAGCCCCTTCCTCATGTTTTAAATACGATCCTCCAAAAAGGTGCCTTTACCCAAGCTCCCCACTGGAAAGGGAGCTTTGGCTTTTCTGCTCCCTGCCTTGCTCAGCAGGAAGGAGCTTTTGACCCTGTGAGCTGCAGACTCCCCCAGAGCACTGGGCTTTGCTTGATCCGCCATGGAAAGTCTGCAGGAAATAACCTCCTCCTCCACCCTGGCACCACAGTGAGAGAGGAGATGCAGGGATGAAAATAAACCCTTCATTTTGGCTAAATACAATGTGAGCTGGCACAGCCCTGCAGCTGTTTTGGCAATAGCCCCAAAATGACCCTCCCAGGCCCCAGCTTTCTTAGCTAGAGTAATGTGATGAAGTGCAGCACATGAATTAGCAGATTTTCTTAGTAACCAGGGAACTGGGGACTGGAAACAGTAAAAGAGAGAGAGAGAGAGAGAGGTGCAGTCACATCAGTGACAGGCTGTCAGATATTTCCCATCCCCACCTCTGTCCTGTCCCTGAAGGATGGGATGCTTTGAAAAACCAGCACTCAGCTTCCAACTCCACCTCAGACCTTCTCGGAGCAACCCTTTGCACTAACACAGTTTTTCTTGATGGTTTAATGCAGTCAGGGCTCGCACACTTGGCTTTTGAACGGTGCTCGTGCTCCAACGGGGAGCACAGCCAGAGATGTTTGATTTCTACTTCCCATCAAGTCCGTGCACATCTGGAGTTCCTGCTGTGGTGTGAATCTGCACACAGGGCTGCAGGATGCACGCAGAGCTGCCCAGAGCAGAGCCTCTCAAAAGTTTTTGCAAATTTTTACAAGAAAGCCCCTGGCTCCTGAGTCTTAGAGCAAATGTTTCACACAGCTCTGAGCCCTGGGCATCAACTGACAGCAAAGCATTTCCTCCTCAGAAAACTCTGCCTCCAGGAGAGCTGGAGCTTCACAGCTTTTCTCTCTTTTTCTGTTTTTATTTATTTATTTTTTAAGTGTCCCATTTCCCAGCTCATTCCCTGAGCTCCCCATCTCTTGTCCTTTCAGGCTGACTCCATACGAGTGGTACAGCCCCCACCCCTGCTCCCAAGGTCGATGCAACCTCCTGGTGAACCAGTACTCCCTGGGGAACTCGCTGTGGTTCCCAGTGGGGGGGTTCATGCAGCAGGGCTCCACCATTGCTCCCCAGGCTCTGTCCACGCGCTGCGTCAGCGGAGTCTGGTAAGGACAGCAGCCCTTCCTTTCAGGAAGGTTCCTTTGGGTAGAAGTGGATGTGGAGGAGGAATTTCTTCATGGAAAGGGTTGTGGGACATTGGGAGGGGCTGCCCAGGACGCTTGTGGAGGTGTTCAAGGATGGCTGGATGTGGCACTCGCTTGTCTGGGTGACAAGGTGGGGACCGATGATTTCAGAGGGATTTTGCAACCTCGGCGATTCTGGGATTCTGAGAGGCAAAGGGTGGGGATGGAGAGCAGGTTTCCTGACAAAACCACATCTTCTCTTCCCCCTCCCTAGGTGGGCATTCACCTTGATCATCATCTCCTCCTACACGGCCAACCTGGCCGCGTTCCTGACCGTGCAGAGGATGGACGTCCCCATCGAGTCCGTGGATGACCTTGCTGACCAGACCACCATCGAGTACGGCACCATCCACGGCGGCTCCAGCATGACCTTCTTCCAAGTAAACCTCATTCCTTGGCTGCCTGGGGGGCAGGGGGCGCACAGGGCACCCCTCAGTCAGATTTGGGTGTCCCCTCAGCCCTCTGTGCCTGTGTCCCTCTGGAGAGATCCCTGCACAGGGTGGGGATGATGGGATGAATGGTGGGAGAGCCATAGTGGAGGACACAGAAGGGAATTTGACAAGGAAGTCAAATTTTCAGGGGTCTCCACATGGTTTTAGCTTTTATTTGAGAGTCTTTCAGATGAGATAAGCAAAGAAACATTTGCACAGCCTAGTCAGGCTCGCAGAAGTCAAAGTGCTGGAGCCTGTGTGAGGTCAGTGGCACTGAAATAAGTCAAGTCTATGCAAAGTTATGTGGGCCATTTAGCCCAATTTAATTTTTATCTTCCCTGCTCTGCTCAGAAGGGAAATAAATGAGTGAATCTTTTCTGCAGCACTCTGAATGAACAAAGAACTGCTTGAGGATTATTTATTTATTTATAACTTGTTGAAATTCCAAAAGGAGAGAAAGCTTGTGCTCACTCTTTCCCCCCACTCTGAGTCTGAACTGAATTTGGAAGGCTGGGAAATCTCTGGAGTCAGCCTGAGCTTTTCAGCCCAACTTTATGCTCTTCAGGGGTATGGAAAAGAGCTACTCTTAAGCCAAACTTTACATCTAAAATGAGCTGAGCAGAGCCTAAGTGAGTGAGGTGGTTGTATATGAACGGCTCACTTGAGGAAAGCTTTCAAGTTTAAACCCCTGGCTGTGTCTCTGCACTGCCTGGCAGTGAGGAAATCAGAGAGGAAATTAGGAAAAGAGGGTTTTGTACCATTTGTGGTGTTTTAAGCTGTGTTAGGATCCACTTGTCTCTGGTGTAAGGATGGGGAGGTTAAAGTAGTGATGGATAACTGCTTCCATTCCCCCTGCCTTCCTGGGTGCATGAAGGAACGTTCGCCCCCTCCTGAGGCACCTTGTCCTGGCAGTGCTTCCCCTGACACTGACACACTGTTGAAGGTTTAAAAATGCAGTGAATCGGGACCAACCCCCCCCCTGCTCATCTGTCTCCGGCCCAAGTGGCTGCCCCCAGAGGACAGAGCTGGACAGATGAGGACAGGAACTGGGTCAGCAGCAGATTCCCTGAGGCTCTCCAGCATCGCTCGCCAGCCACAGAAAACGAGCCTTTGACAGTGTGAAACTCCTCGTGTAGAGCAGGGTGTGTTTGTATTCAGTCTTGGTGCTAGCAGGTTTCACTCTCTGCTCAGCACAGGCAAGAGAAATTAATCATTCTCAGCTTTCTTTTCATCAGACCAAGGCGGTTCAGCCACCAGCAAATTCCGAGGATTTGGGGCTGGCTGAGCTTTAGTTTATTGTAATCAATGGCAAAACCCCCCAGTTCTTTCCAGTGAGCACTTTAACTTGCTTCACAGGGGGTGAACCGAATCTGGATTATTTTTTTGAATAAAATTTGTGAGCGACAATCTCCAGAGAGCTTTTGTGCTGTCCCCAGCCCTCAGTGATCTCCCCAGGGTGCTGCAGTCTGGCTCTGACACTGAAGAACTGTTGGAACAACGTTTGAGGAATGGTCAGTACAGTGTGAGCTCTGCAGGGAGCACCCAGAGGTTTCAATCAACCAAGCAAGAGATATTTCATCTTTCTTTGTGTGTTTTTGATATGTGCTTACTGAGTTTATGAATTTTTTTTCTAAAATTGAATCGACACAAAGAGTTTTGCCAGACCCTGTTGGAACTGGGGCATTTCAGGCCCAGCTTTTCCAACAAACTCCCAGCATACTTGAGCCTCTTTGAGATAAACAAAGATGAGGCATCAAAATCCTTTCTGAATCCGAAATCTGATTTGACTCTTCTCTCCACTGCAGCCTTTCCGCAGTGGCACCTGATTTTGGGGGGCGGGGGGGGGAAGAGGGGGTTAATTTTAGGTCTCTAATTTACCCCAAATCTCCTCTCTGAGCTGTGGCTGCCTCTTTCCTCCCCGCAGAACTCCCGCTACCAGACGTACCAGCGGATGTGGAACTACATGTACTCCAAGCAGCCCAGCGTCTTCGTGAAGAGCACGGAGGAAGGGATCGCGCGCGTGCTGAACTCCAACTACGCCTTCCTGCTGGAGTCCACCATGAACGAGTATTATCGGCAGCGCAATTGCAACCTCACGCAGGTCGGGGGCCTTCTGGACACCAAGGGCTACGGGATTGGCATGCCCGTCGGTAGGCAGTGAAGAACAATTCTAGTCCTTCTCAGCTGTCGGCAGAGGACCGGAGCGTTCCAAAGGCTGCGCCGGCTCTAAAAGCCAACGTTGCGTCTCACAGCTCTGCCCAGGGTCCTTTTGATTTCTTACCTGTTGCCCTACTCTGGTCCAGAGCCAGATATGAGACCCTGCTCTGGTCCAGAGCCATGTGAGACGCGACCGCGGCTCTTTCGATAATTCATGTGAAAGATGTCTCAAAATTGCTGCTTGTTTTCTGCATACCTGCTCTTTGCTGACTGTTTTCTTCCCCAACCAGTGTTTGTGCATCGTTTTGTGCTCTCTGTTTTAATCCCAGAAGTGATGTCAAAGTAATGCTGTGGCAACTCTGGTAGTTTTTAGCAGGAATGTCTTAACAGCTGGTGGTTCTTGAAACTGCAGGCCAGAGAGTTGGGAGATTCAGGGGCTATCTCAGCTCATCATCAGGTTTAACAAATGCAGGAGTTTTGTCTTTCAAATGTATGAGCTTGTAAGAGAACATCACCACTAAATAAGGGTTTAGTTTGTTATTCCAGACGATCCACTGATCTTTTGGACAGCCTGGAAGCCTTGTCCTGACCTTTAAGCCCTGGCATTTAGCAACACAAAGTTGAGGTGGATTACATAAGGCCCCTTCACACAAACAGCCACTCTAGTTTAGGGAACATGGGTAAGCTTGTAAAGTCACAGCAACCTGATCAAAGTGAGTACAAATCCCTACCTTCAGGGCTAAATTTGTTCTGACATTGTCTTGTTAAACAGTGAAACCATAGCAGATAAGAGGAGCAGAAAGCTGCTCGATGGGACAATAGTGCTGAGTTACTGGGAGAAGCACAGTCATTCCCATGGCCCTTTCTCGGGATCTCTGGTGGCAGACAAGGATTTCTTGTACCAGACAAGGATTTCTTGTACCAGACAGACGGGGATCTCTGGTAGCAGATGCTGGGACTGCAGCAGAGCTCCATGCCCAGCACAGGACTGAGTTCCTCCAACATGGACATTTTGGCTTCCATGATCCTTGGGCTCCTTCCAACTCGGGATTTCTATTCTGTGACCAGTTTGAGGGAAGGAGCGTTAGAACAAGGTTGAATTAGAGGCAGAATGACAAGAGAGGGACCTCCATGGTCTGCAGGAGCAGGATGCTGAACTGCTCATTCCCTTGTCATGGACCTGCTCCAGTGGCCTGTGCGGCTCCTGGTGGCCAGGTAAAGTCACCTTCCACAAGTGACATTAACCAGGTGACATTCCCAGCGGGGTGGCTGCAGCTTTCCGTGGTTTGCACGGGCTGACAGCCCCTCCAAGCCACCCAGAGAGGAGCTGTGGTAGCTGGGCACGCTGGGGTGGGGAGAGAGGCGAGGATGATGATGGGGAGGAAGGCGGGGCCCTACCACGTCCCTCTCGGTGTTGCAGGCTCCGTTTTCCGGGACGAGTTCGACCTGGCCATCCTCCAGCTGCAGGAGAACAACCGCCTGGAAATCCTGAAGCGCAAGTGGTGGGAAGGAGGGAAGTGCCCCAAAGAGGAGGACCACAGAGCCAAAGGTAAGCCCTGCACTCCCAAGGGGCCAGGCACAGAAATCCTGGCCAGAGGTGCAAGGATGAACACCCAGCTGCATGTCTGCCAGGTTTTCTGCCTGGGAATCACTGTTTCCCCTTCTCCTGACCTGAGATTCTTTCCTTGGCAATTCAAGGAGAAAGCCAAACAGCTCTGCTGTGCCTCACGCTGTGTGTTTTTGCCTGGGGCAGAGATAGCGGGAACAACCAAATGACAAATATTGGAGGCATATGGAGGGTAAATTAGCTTCTAATGAATGTCTGGGAAAATGGATGGCTGAAGGGATCAGACCAAAATCCTGGGTTCCTTGAAGAGAGATGGATCTCCACCACAGGCCCGCTGGTTAATGGCTCCAAGTGAAAGCGTCTTTTAAACAGCCAGGGGAAGGGACACAAGGACTTTATTAGTACATTTGTAAACTGAGGAGCAAATTCTTTTGGGTAATGCTATGCAAATTGCCATAAAAGCCACCACATTAGGCTGATGTCCCAGCATGAGAGCAGTTGCCAGCTTAACACAGTTGCTGCATTTTTTAGTTTTGGCAGCCACCCTTTCCTCAGCAAGTGTTTTCTGCGAGGCCAGCAGGCCCCCCCAGTTAAAAGCACAGCCTTGTGACCTTTGTGAGAGCAGAGAAGAGAGCCAAGCCAGGTCTGGGGAAGCTCTTTTGGAGTTTTGACCTTGCAGCAGGTGTAGGTGTGTGTGTGTCTGTGCAGTTCCTGCTGAGACCCCACGGGGCTGGGAGGTGATGCTCACTTCTGGGCAGTGCTGCTCTAAAGACAACCCCAGTTATTTATCTCCAGGCTGAAGGTGTAAGACATCAGGTTATTGCTATTAAAGGAGTTACTTTTGAAGGTAGAAGGTTTTTGGTTTTTTTTCCTCCGTGGATTGTGCCAAAAGCAACTGTAAGGTGGAATCTAGGCTGGGGGCTGTTTTGAGATGGCTTTGGAAGGGGGAATCTGAGCTGTCTCTGGCACTACCCAGCACAAGCTCTGACCCTGGGCAAGTTTTTCCTGCTGGTTTGTTCCCTACGCCATGGCTCACTTCCTCAGTTTGGGAGATGAGGAAGGCTGTAGCTGTGTGGAGAAAGGAAATATCTCTCAGTGAGCTTGGCTGTCTGAGGTGGCACCCAGCAGAATGATAGGAGGATGTAGAGAGAGGGACAAACCCTAAATTCACACTTGTGAGCTGCTGGGGAGAGGGGATAGCCTTTACCTTTGGGTCTGAATTGTGATTCTGGGCTGGTTTTTCTGCCTTGCCATTGGCGTGGAAGCACCTCCGGAAAAGTCCCTGATTTACAGACTCCCTGCTTTGCTCTGGGGGTAATGCCAAAAGAATGACGGAGGAGGAGGCAGAAATGTGACCTGCTAAGTTTTAGAACAAAACAGGTCAGCGATTTACAAGGATTTTGGTGAGATTTTATGTCTAAAAGCCACGCCAAGATCAAGTCAATAAATCATCGATTCTTACACTTTGATTTAATGCTGCAGGAGGGAGAGGAAGATTTTTATAGATGTTCTTGTTGAGTAATGGCCTCACACAGCCAACCCAGGGCAGAACATGTGTTTTTTAGTAATCAATCCAATCAGGAACCTAAACCAAACACAGGAGAGGAAATGTTGAGGTTGACTCATCTCACAGGAAGATGGAGGCACAGTTTTAGGTACCAGGGCTGAGGTGGCAAGTGAAGTGATGGCCTCAGCACATGGAAAGCTCCGGTTTTTAGGGGTTGGATTTTCCTTCAGCTGGTGAACTTTCTGGAATGCAGGCTGGGTAGGCGTGGTGGTCATCCCACAGGAAGCGAGTTGTCCAAGGGAGGTGTGATGAGTTGTCCATGGAAGGGGCTGCTTCCTCCTCATGGGCCAGGGGCAGGGACACCCAACCCACAGCCAGGTACCCCTGCGTGGCAGGGACCCCATTTTGTCACCCTGCAGTATGACACAGCATCCTGCTCTTGTTCAGACCCTCTCCTTTCCCACTGCAGTCCAAGCAGCCGGAATCATTTTCCTGCAGCACTTTGTGATGCAATCAAAGGAGCTTTTCCTGGTGCCAGCTTCCTTTAAAGCCCTTCCCTGCCTCCTTTATCTCTTCTCCTTTAACAACCATGCTCCTCTTCCTTTTCAAGTCCAAAGCCTTGGTGAACAATTTGCAGGGGTTAATGTGCCCCATTGATCCTGCGTTTTTCCCCTCCTGTTTTTTGGTTTGTCCACAAATTGCTTTGTGCTTCCCTCCAACGTTCTGGCTGTTTATCTGCAAAATCATCATTTCTGAGAAGGCATCTTCGATCCTGCAGTTATTGCAAGTCACTCACTTGAGCCATCTGAGTCATGCAGGGAGCTATTAATAGGACACTGCAGGCTCGGTGGTTTTGGTCCCTGGCTGGGCATCTACAATGCCAACAAAACAGCAAAACCTGGGGGTTCTATGCAGTGATACTTGAGATTTATGATGTGTCTGCCTCTCCAGAGTGTCTCTCCTGCTTTATTTTAGGCTTGGGAATGGAGAACATTGGTGGAATCTTCGTGGTGCTCATCTGTGGATTAATTGTAGCAATTTTTATGGCAATGCTGGAATTTTTGTGGAGCCTTCGACACTCTGAACAGTCGGAGGTAGGACCTGGGAGTGTCCTGAGGGGACAGGATGTGTTTATTGCTGTCTGTGGGGTGTCCTAGAACAAGGCATGCACCCAGGTTGAGGAGCAGTCCCAGCCAGGGCACCTCAAACACAGGAACAGGCTTGGTCCTTTGGCAGGGTCTAAAATTCACAAGCTTCTTGTGCACTACTCACGGTGAGGCTCCAAGAGCTTTCAAAGGGATCAAAGATGTGTTCAACATCCAGGTACCTTTCCTGGAGATGGGATTTCTGCCTGCAGCAGGTTTGGATCTTGTACTGATCTGGGGATGAAGAACACAGGGGGGTCTCTGATGAGAGCTGGAGTTGGGTTCAATCAAGTGTAGATGTCTGGGCATTGATGTTGAAGACCAGCAGCACTGAGTCCATAAAACTGGTGTCAAAATCATATCATGGGATCTTAAAATGGCCTGGATTGGAAGGGACCTTAAAACTCATCCAGTTTCACCCCCTGCCAGGATCAGGGACACCTCCCACCATCCCAGGTCACTCCAGGGGTCACTCCCCTGAGGGACTCAGAGCTTGCTCAGGTGAGCAGGACAGCTCCCTTGTCCTCCGCAGGTGTCGGTGTGCCAAGAGATGGTGACGGAGCTGCGCAACATCATCCTGTGCAAGGACAGTTTCCACCCCCGTCGGAGGCGAGGGGGGGTGGTACGGACTCGCCCCGCTCTGCCCGAGGAGCGCCGAGCCCGCAGCACAACCACGCTCAGCAACGGCAAGCTGTGCAGCGGGGGAGAGCCAGACCCCCTGGCACAAAGACTGGCCCAAGAGGCCGCCCTGGTCGCCCGGGGCTGCACCCACATCCGCGTGTGCCCCGAGTGCCGCCGCTTCCAGGGGCTCCGGGCGCGGCCGGCCGTGGGGTCACCGGCGCGGAGCGAGGAGAGCCTGGAGTGGGACAAGGCCACCAACAGCAGCGGGCCCGAGTAATGCCGGGCCCGGGGGAGGGACGAGAGGGTCCTGTTCCATTTTACAGAACACGGACTTGTACAATGTCAACTCGTTTTTAAATCAATAGCAGTTACCCGGCTTCTCCAGAGCAAGGTGGACCTTGGGGCGGATGAAAAGGCCGGAGGGCTGGCTGCGGGTTCAGTGTCCACTGCAGCCTGCCATGGCACGAGGGAGGTCCTCAGGCTGGTGGGTGGGTGTCCAGAGGTTGCCTCTGGGAAGGAGGGATGTGGTGGGTGGCTGGTGTGGTGGATATTGGGGGCAGGAGGGGTTCTTGGAACTTCTCCCCTCTCCAAGGTCAGGAGAAAGGATGCTGGTGCTGCCTCTCCATCACTTACTGGGGGATATTCTCCAAGGGCAGAGGGTGGGAGTTTTTATTTGCCATGGTTATGGGAAGGGAGGAGTCATTGTTTTGTTTTGTTTTGTTTTGTTTTGTTTTGTTTTGTTTTGTTTTGTTTTGTTTTGTTTTGTTTTGTTTCTTTCGTTTCATTTGGATATGTCAGGACCCAGTCTCCAAGGCACCAGGTGCTGAACTCTTCTTCCTTTTCAGAAAGTGGCAGGTGGGTTGAAGAGGGGAGGGAGGATGGGATGGGACACGCTTCCTGAGAGAAGCAGCATTTGCTGGAAGTCCATCTGAGGAGTTGTTAAAATTACATATCTAGAGAAATATATCTATACATAGATATATATATATATATTAAAATGCCAAAAAGCAGCCAACGAACACAGTGAACTCAAAGAGGCCTTGAAATGCCTGGAATTTCAGGGGTTCTGTGTCTTTTCTTTCATTCTGGGGTTATCTTTTGCTTTTTTTTTTTCCCCTCTTCCTTTCTGTTCTTGGGATGGGGTGGGGGAAGCCTTTTGAGGGAGGTGAGTGGGGAGCACTGGGGGAGGCTGCCCATCCCCACCAGTCGAGGGAGGAGGTGTTGAGACCCACAAAGTGTCCCTGGCTGTGCTCTGCACGTCCCTGAAGTGACTCTGAGCTCTGCCTCAGGCTCATGAGCTCCCCAAATCTGTGACCCCCAAGGAGCAACCTCAGCTTCTTCCAGGGTGAATTCCAGCCACACAGCATTTGAGAAAATCATTAGCCTGGGATCTCATGTAAGGAAAAGAGTGAACTTCCCTAGAAACAGCAGCAGCTCACCCTCTGCTTGGTACAGATGTGGGGTTTACACTGGCGAATTTAATTTTCTGATTGAAAAAACAAATTCTATGCAATTTCTGGTCATAAAAGGAAAGAGATGACAATGGAGAGGGGCAGGGGAGATAAAGCCTTGAGTGAAGGTACATCCTGTTCTTGAATTGTTTTCTTTTCTTTTTGTCTTGAATGTACTGAAATAAAAGATGTCCTTGTATAATCATGCTTTTTTTTTTCCCCTCTCCTTCCTTCCCTGTTCAGAGTCAGGGAAGTTGTGAGACAGTTTGAGGCCCATCTGCTCAGGAGAAACCCAGCAACTTGACAGGCAAGAGGTGCTTTGGTTGTTGCAGGTCTCTGCTGCCTGACAGTGTCCACACCCCTTGTGTTGCTGTTACCTGTAGCTGAATGGAAATCAGGAGTTAAAAAGCAAACTTCAATTTTTAAAAAGAAGCCAAAATACCTGGTGATGAGGGAGGAGAGAACTCAGAACTCACAGCAGGGTGAGCAGGGATGCAGCTTCATCTAACCCATACTTGGTGGTTGGAGCCCAGCTGCCCAGGGGTGAATCCAGGATGATGCTAGCAGATGTTTCTGAGGAGGATGTGCAGGGAATGGGGTTTGATCCAGGGTTAGGGGTGCAGTAGGGTTGTTCTGATGAGGCCAGCAGATGTTTCTGAGGAGGATGTGCAGGGAATGGGGTTTGATCCAGGGTTAGGGGTGCAGTAGGGTTGTTCTGATGAGGCCAGCAGATGTTTCTGAGGAGGATGTGCAGGGAATGGGGTTTGATCTGTGGTGATGGGTACAGTAAGGTTGTTCAGTTGTCCCCAGCAGGGTGTGAAGGGAAGCTTTGCCTCCCAGTGACTGTAAAACAGGCAGCAAGGAGAGGATTTAGAGCTCACTTTTTAGGATGTCATATGAGACATTCACAGAGGTCCTTCCTGGCCTTCACATCTGTAAATCCACAGGATGTTCCCCTCTCCCTGACATAACCTGAGCAGTGAGTTAAAGCAAGGCTCCCCCAAAGCCATGGGGTTGGAGAGGCAGATCCTCAGCTGAGGTAAGTCAGTAAAACTCCACAAGCTCTGCAAGGAGCCAGGCTGGGCTTTCAGAGTCCTGACAGCAGCACTAGAGACATCTGAGAGTGCCTGTGTTGTGCTTAAAGGCCAACATGTTTCTACAAGCTGCAGAATATATTCATCAAAGGGAAGCTGCTTTTTAAAATTTATTTACAGATTAGCAGAAGAAAAGGCTCCATGAATCATTTATCAGACCTGATGTTTTTTTCACTGCTTCCCCGCATTGAATAAAGAGAAATCTTGACAGAGCCAGACATTATTCTGCATCTCCAAAGATCTTGCAGTCATCTGCTCAGACAGAGGATGTCAAGGAAAAAAATGATGAGAAACCACCTGGTTTCTGAGTGTCTTTGCTTTTTATCTCTCCTGTTAGATTGCTCCACCCACATGGTATTTTATATCTGGGTCTGTATTTTAAGGAGATTTGTTTCATGTCCCTCTTGCCCTCCTCTCTTCTTACTCTTGTTTTTTTTTTCTTTTTTTTTTAATATTCAGAGGTTTTGTACTCAGAACAGAAACGGACCTCAGATGAGGAAGATAAAAGCTGCTGTCATTGAGATGACTTTTCTAATGCCCCTCTGTCCTGTATTTTCTGCTCCCTGGTAAATCCTTCCAGGTCCCACCCTGGAGGGAGCAGACAGCATTATGCATGTGCTGGGTTTGTGCTCACACACATTTGCGTGCCCAGATGGGTTTACATCTCACATATTCCCTCTCTCCCCAGTTTTTTTTTTCTTCCTTTTCTCTCATCTTTGAAACCATTGTGGGGGCTCTTTTGCTCAGCCAGCCCCAATGCTAATGCAGTTCAAGATCTGGAGTAGTTTGCCTTGCAAAAGGCACTTTCCCAGTATTGCTGTCTCCTGATAAACCCCGGGTAATTCTAGTAAGATATCTCTGTGAATTCCACTGGGAGCCAAAGATTAGATCAATTAAAATGTAATACTTTGCTTTATCCCTCTAACCAGTGTGTTTGAGGCTCCTGCTGCCCTCTGTTTTGGGCTCACATCTCTCCCTGCCCTGACAGCCAATTCTCCAGCCCTGGCTCAGTCGACAGCAGCCTGGCAGCTTCCTAACTAAAAGGCCTGGAATGTCCCCTCATGGGCTAAAACCCGTGCTTGTGTTGTTTTTTCCAGGCAGTTCCATTTTCACCTAATGATAAAAAGCTGTTTTCTCCCCAGAGGTTGCATGGGTGGAGGTATTAACAAGGCCTGGACTAACCTGAGGGCATTTCCTGAGCTGAGATGTGTACATGAAATAGGGTTGTTCTGTGAGCACAAAACCTTGGGAAGAGGCATGCTGAGCTATAAATTATAGAACAGACACTAAGCCCTCGGTGGTCCTGAGACAGGAATCTTTTTAACCATTCCACATCCACAGAAACCTTCCCTGCTTCTGCCCTTCTTGAACCCCAAGTGCCTCACCAGGTAAGTAACCCAAAAGGTGGAGGAAGACCCACAGGGAACAGCTTTTTTTATTTTTTTTTTTTCCCCCCAGAGATTTGGAGTTATAGAAGGGGTGTGAATTCCTGTGAACTGGCAGGGAACTGGGAACTGCAGCTGTGGGCACAGGGAAACTGGGATAGACACAGGAATGTGGATAACTGGTTTGGATGGTTCTTGGGTGATGGCTCTGAACAGTAAAAAAGAACAGGCCTGTGGGTGAGAACTGTTCAATGGAGGCTGGCTGGATCCTAAGGAGACTTCTAAGCTGGTTTCTAAGTTTCTGTAAGAGCAAATAAGCAAAGATGGACTTGTTTGGGGTGAAGCTGTCTCAACTTGGCTGTGAAAAGCTGGGCATGAGTGATTAAAGCCCCTCCAGCACTTTAGTTTCATTTAGCTCTGCAGTTCATTACCTGCAGGATGGGTGATCCTCTTCTGCTTCACTTGTTCATCCAGTGAAGGTGAGGGAATTTCTTGCAGTGACTTTGGCTAGAGGGGGGAAAGCAGCAGTGGCCATCAGGAGGAGAGTGAGGCTCCACTTCAGGGCAAGGGAAACAGCCCCAGTGTGGGCAGAATCAGGCAGAAAGAGCTGCAAACTGCCACCAGAAATGGTAAAAAGTCTGGGCTCCCGTGTGGCACTTGCAAGTCTGCTGAGGATCTAAGAGTGAGGGAACATCACATTTGCCTGGAGTGAGGGGCTGAACACAGCTCAGGGCAGAGCTCAGCGAGCCCAAATGCCTGCAGAACAGAGCATAAAGCACCCACCGTTCCAGAAACCCCATTAGGGTCTGATGGCCACTAACTGATTGAAAAGACAGGGCTGAACTCTTCTGGGCACAAAGTGGCTCTCATGAATTCAGTATAAATAGGCTCCCCTGGAACCCGACACCATGCTGGGAAAATCATCCCTGTATCAGGACAATGGGCAGGTTTATGTATCCTTCAGGGAGGGATTTTTTTCCCCCTCCAAGGGGGGAATCTGCTGTGTTCCAGGTGAGTTGCGAGTCTGGTTGGTGGCAGGGCTGCAACATTTCATACCAGGGAGGATTCCAGCTGGAGGGTGAGGATCTGCAGCTGCCCTGGCTGGGGGGGGACGTGTGGCACTGCACCACCAGCACAAAGGGCAGCAGCTCCCTGTGAGCCCTGCCGGGGCCAGAGCAGCAGGAAAATGAAGGGAGCTTAATTAACAAAGGCTTTCTCGTCTGCTGTGTTGGGGTCTGCACTTATCAGCATAGCTGGCAGTGCTCAAAGACTGAAATGACAGTAGTTGGCTGTAAAAGAGAAAACTGTCAGATTAGCTGGGACATATCTCTGCCGAGGTTTTCTATATCATACCTATCTTGAAGCATCTCCATGTATCAAAGGGACTAGTTGGCCATTTGCCTCTCCAAAGTACCCTTTCCACCGTGATAAATAAGGCTCTGTTACAGGGGAAAGGCCTAACATTTCTTGTGCCTTGACTCAGGCTGGTTTGGAGTAATGTTTTTTGGGCTTTGATCAATATGTCGAGATGAATCCTCACTGTTGTTTTCAGTGTTTGATGTATTTAGTTTAGGGTACTAGAGACAGAAAATGTCTATTGGGGTGTAGAGGCAGGGAGAAGGGACATTCCTGGCAGGTTCTTCACTGGGTAAGTGGGATTTTCACTGACATTGGTGAAGAAAAGGCAGTTTAAATACGTATTTTTTTAAAAAAAAAACCTGTTCCATCTTTTCCTGTATCACCGAATCCCAGTTGGTTTTGGTTGGAAGAGACCTTAAAGGACCTTGTTCCATCCGTTTTCCATGGCAGGGACATTCTGCCTTCCAAGCACCCGTCCCTTTGCTGTTCATCCCCAAATACTTGTCCTCATGTTGCTCAGTTCCAGAAAAAAAGGTCTCAGCCTGGCTTTTGCCTGAACTCCCAGGGAATGTTCCTGAATGGAGTCCTCTGCCTTTCCAGCTCTTGCTGAGCCGAGATTTAAAGCAATTTCCTTTCAAAGCCAGAAGTGAACACAAATGAGGGGAAAGAACCAGGGGAGGAAAAGAAGAAAGACCTTTTTATTCCCAGACAAGCACTGAGGTGTCTGTGCTGCAAGCCTCAAATTGATTGTTCTTCCAGAGTCTACAGCAAATGCTCCTGAGTGTTCCTGAGCACAGCCAGGGAGGAGGCTCTGATTGCTGCTGGCTGAGCTAAACTGGACCAAGGAGGTGAACACACAGCCCCTGGTTTTGTTGAGCCACTGCTCAGCCACAGCATCCTGAGCCCTCAGCTGCAATGAAGGTCATGATGTGGTAGGGAGCCAGGCATGAGCACAAAGCACCAAATGTCCATGCTCTGAAGTCCTGGGAGCCAGACTGTTCTCCTCTGTGAGGAAAGTTTGTCTGCTGGCCATTTCTAATGGCCCTGGCACACTATGGCCGGGTCAAATGGATGATATTTCTGTCTGGAGACAGGCCTTGAGTGGAAAACTGGAGTTTTGTCAGGGAATGTCTTTGAGGAGGAAGTCTGCTATTTTAGAAGATGTAATTTTTTACTCTCACCAACCTGTTTCTTTCTAATTCCTTCATGTGGACACTGCATTTCAAGCGTACATCACTATTCTGGAGTGGAAACCCACTGCTTTTAGTTTTATTTTGGACAAATCCACAAGGAGTTGTTAGAAAACAGCAGCAAGGATGGCAACACTGGGTGGCAAAAATGCCACTGAGCCATAGCAGGGACAGGAGAAGCTGCTGTCACAGCACCCCGTGCTCTGTGCTTTGCTCAGGGCTATTTCTGGGCTGTTTTCTGCTGTGTCCCGGCAGCAAGGACAGAAGCAGAACTATCTCTCCACCAGTTTGCTGATCCATGACAGACTGGGCTGTGTCTGCATCCATTTCCTCCTTGGACTTTTCTTGCCAGACAGATAAGGATGAAACCTTGCCAGGCAGAGGGAGGATGGGGCAAGGCTGAAGATCACAAAAATTCATTCTTGATGCACCAGCAGTGCTTTCTGGGGCTTTGGAAATGTCACTTTTGCCACCACTCTGTAAAATGGGGGTGACCTGAGTGTTTCCCAGTCTCACCCTGTTTGCTAAATACCCTGTCAGAAAATAGAAGTGGAAGGAAATCTTTGGATTAATGTGTAGGACTGGAAGGGTTTAATCTGTTCCTCTTAGAGCGGGTGGAGATTTGCCAAGTGTTTGCCAACATTTATGGTTAATTATTATGAATTCTGGCAGCCCACAGACACAGCCAGCATCATTCCCCAAGTGGGATCCAGACCTATAACAGAGTTGTTGCACACAGAAGATGGGAAGAGACAGCTTCTAGCTCTGTTCTGTCCTGTTCTCCCAGCCAAAGCCCCATTCCAAAATCAGACAGCAGTGGCACCTCTCTGTGTCATCAGAGCTACAAATCCAGGACATTTGGCAGATGGAGGATCAGCCATTTCCATGTCTGGGCTCATTTGTGTCTGCTGGTGCCCTGTTTGTCTGAGTGAACAGGATGGAAATTGTGGTCCGAGATGAGATGTGTCTGGAACGGGTGGGTGCCACGCCAGAGCCACATCCAGAGCTGGCTGGAGAAGGGCTCTGAGCATGATCCGTGCCCAGGCTGGGCCAGCGAGCGCCTGGCTGTGCTGTGCCACTTCCAAAAGTGAGGATGCCACGCTGAGGGATCACAGGAGAGGACAGAGCTGGCAGACCAGCTCACACGTGAGTTTGGGGGTATCCCAAGCACAGCAGGGCAGCTGCATCCTGCACTGAGTGCCCAGAAGGGTCCCCACAGTGATGGAGAGGGTGACAGCAGCCAGCTGAGTGAGTGTCGCCCCGAGTGGGGGAGATTTGATTTGCCAGGCTTCATTTGCAGCAGTGCCATTGCAGCAGTACCTGAGAAAGCTGCCTTTATCTAATAGTAACCACCCAGAAAATGTAATCAACTGCATAAAAGGCTCAAGATCCATTTGGTCCTCTGAGCATGCCTAGCAATTGCCAAATTATGAAAAGGCAATCGATCTTGAGACTCCACCGGTGCTGATTTATTTCTAATTTCTCCATTTGAACACACAGCCTCTATTTCCAAAGCTGAAAGCTGCATTGGCCCAATCTTTGGGCCACTGACAATATTTGAGAATTATGGCCACGGAGAAACGTTTGCTCTAAAAGGTAACTTCAAGGTGCATTAGTCTCAGATAATTGACAGAGACTGAAGAAGTGATTTGGGAAGCGTTTATGTGGAACCAAAGATCCCAGTGAACAGTTACCTTAAATTAATGGTGTAGCAAGGAGCAGCTTGGACTTGATCAGCTGGCACTGGTGCTAAATGAAGTCAGGCTCTAAAGTTATTAGCAAAATATCTATGAAACAGCTCTGCTGTGGATTTATGAGCTTGCTTGAATCTTTAGGGGCCGAATTTGCAGTGTGCTCAGCATTCCCTGGCTTGGGAGGGAGCAGGGAATGCTCAGCCTCTGTCAGGATTGGGCTCTCCTGGAGCTCAGGTCAGGCTAGCAGGGCTCACACCTTTAACTCCCTTCTTAATCCCCAGATGGAATGAAAGGTCTTCTATCCACACTTAGTAAATCTCCAATTTTATTTCTCATTATTAAATCATGCAATTGGCCATAAATGTTTAAATTAAGTGAAAGGAGGAGAGATTTGTGAGAAAATTGAAGCCTCTTTGAGGAATTGAAGAATAATCTCCAAGGATGAAGAAAGTTGCATTTGAGAGACCCAAAAGTGAAAGGATCAAAAAGCTACAGAAAAGAAATAGAAAATTGCATGGTTTAAATCCTGTCCCCCGCCCTCCCCTAAAACCTCTGCTGTTTTTAATATAGGGAGAAGGATTCTGATAAACAGCACAGCCTAAGAGATGCTCCTTCCTCTGCTGCTGCCATTATCTCTGTGTGTGACCTGGGGAAGTTTGGTGACCTTGGTGTCCCCAGGTGTGACAGTGACACTCCTGATCTCTGTGCAGTGAGACCTTTTGAACATTTTTAGTGTGAGCTGGGAATTAATTGGATTTAGATGCCTCACTCTGACTGCAATAAGCCCAGTTTTGGTTTGGTTTTTCTTTTTCTTTTTTTTTTTTTTTTTTTTGTGTCTTTTGGTTTTTTTTTTCATTAGCACAGTGAGTAATTAACTGTTTGATTTTTCACAGACTGGGATTGATTCTCCATCTCAGGTAATTTTTCAGGAATACATGGGAGAGTTTTTTTGGTTTGTTTGTTTTTTGGTGATTTTTTTTGCCTTTCAGACCAAATGACAGTGAAATTGGGGGAGTTTGTGGCTTTTATGCTGGATGTGATTCCTTTCTAGCCTCGGTTTGTGCAACTGGTAAGTGTCCCCAGTGACAGTCATGGGTGACATTAATTTGTGGTGCATTAGAAATACGAGTATCGAGGGAATGCTTAGGACAGGATTATTTTCAGATATTGAGGATGTTTTCCTTGCTGAGTTTAATCATGTCCAGCTCAAAAAATATGAAAATAACTCGGATTTGGTGGCTCTATCACCTCACACGGACATGTCAGTGGGGTGAGTGTGGGTGTGAGGTATCACTGTTGGTATCCCCTGCACAGCCAGGCAGGAGGGAGGATGTGCTGATCCCAGTTCTCCCAGTTCCCATGGCCTGTTTAACCCTGGGCAAGCGGCTGTGGGAAAGAGAGAAACCTGCCAGGGAGGGGCCAGGGCTGGTAAAAGCTTGGGCAAGAGGATACTTGTGTGCCAGGGAGGAGGAGATGCAGACCCATCAAACTCGAACAATGAGACAGCCAACGTGATAAGCACTCAGGGTCTGGGTTAGCTTGGGCTGAATTCAAACTGGTCCCCGAAGGGGGAAGATTATATTGTGTTAACAATTCCCTGACCTGTCCAGGCTCCGTGGAAATGGGCTCTAAAGTCAGCCAGGGGTACAGTGGCCACTTTCTCACACTTGCAGCGCTGACCCAGTGGAGGTTAACACAGACATCTGCTCTATCCAGTCCATCTGTAATTATAGAAAGCAGCCCCTGAAAGGTGTTTCGAATCAAACTGTGGTGCCAGTTACCAGCTAAAATATGCTCTGTCTGCCTTCTAGCAACTAAATAGCACAGGTGAGCTGTGCAAAAAGAGACCACGAGGATTGTTAGGGAAAGAGTGTGGCCTCTGAATGCAATGGAATTCTTTATCTCACTGAAACAGATCTGAGAAGCAGAGGGGGAAGGAAAACCAAGTGCAGACAAAGCTCTCTCTGGAATGTATTGAAAGGACCAAATGAGGCGTTCAGAGCACGGGGAGAGAAGGTTTTTTAGGGAGTGTTAGCAAGGAAATGTTCGGCTGTGCTGGCTTGCCCAGGAATGGAATAAACCCAGTGTTGTGTCAACAGGGTAGAAAGGAAGAACACCCAAGTGGTTTTCTCTCCGTGAGAGAGCAAACAGGCCCTTGAAATGTGTTTCAGCTTGGGCTGCTGCTGTGCTGGGAGGAGAGTGGGGCTGGCAGGGTGACACAGAGCAGAAGTGGTGATGGAGATGGTCCATGTGATGCGGGCTGCGGTGCCTGGAAAGCCCTGAGCCCTTTCACACGGGTACATTTGTCACAGGATGTGCAGCAGCGATGTGAGTCTGTCATAACCCTGGCATCAGGAAGGGTTTTCTCCAGTCTTGAACGAAAGGCCCCGTGCCTCGTTTAAAAAGCTGCTGTGAACCCAGCCCGAGGAGAAGCAGGGAATGGCAGACAGTGCAGCTGTGTTTTAGTTGTGGTAATAGGTTTGGGCACCTCTGATTAGCTCATTAGATTCTATGACTAAGCCTATTACAGCTTTTAAAATTGGAGCTGGGGTTAATGTGATGTGCTGATGGCGTCAGCTCTGGCAATGGTCTCGATTTGCTTCTTGGGAGGGAGATTTTCTGCTGAGAAAATCTCAGGGCGCTGTTCTAGCTCTGGGGATGCCAGGATTGCCTCCTTGGCCTAGCCTGAGTTGTGTGGGTGCAAACCCACGATGTCTGTCCGAAGTGAGGCAGGGAATTCCTGGCAGAGCAGGAGTTAACCCAGCTCCTGGGCTGGGGCTGAAGTCCTTCTGTTGTCCTGTGCCTGAGTAGCACCCACAATGCTGCCATTGTGCCTTGGAGGAGTGTGCACAGCCCGGGGTGCGCAGGTAACAGGATAAAGTTGTCCTGATGATGTTACAGCCTGGGGAGATGCACTGCAGCCAGTCAGCCATGACTAACACAGCTCTCCTCCAGCTCCCCTGCCCTTTGCCAGGCACGACAGGCCCTGTTTCAGGCAGTTTCTCATTCCTACCATGCAAGGATGGAGGTGGGGAACCAGGCTGTGTGGATTTGTCCTCACTCTCAGCATGATTTGTCATCCAGGTCAGGCTTGGAAGAACCTGGGCTAGTGGAAGGTGTCCCTTCCCATCCAGAGGGGTGGAATGGGATGAGCTTTAAGGTCCCCTCCCACCCAAATTGAGCTGGGATTTTATAATTCTGTCCTTGACCAGTCACTGCAGAAAAGGAGGTGCCAGCACTGAGTGAACAGGAGAGAAATGGGTGAACTGGTAAAAAGCAGGTGGGCACTGGCAGCCAAGGCAGTAACTGCTGCAAGAGCCAGTGCAGCCAATGCTGCAGAGCGTGCAATGGTTGTGGGTTTGCAGATTTTAGGAATTTTTGCAGATTTTAGGTAATTTTATGTATCTGGCTCCAGCAGGACCCTGGGGGCAAGGGGATGCCACCCTGAGGCAAGTCCTGTGCCCAGAGCTGGACCCCGGCACTGCAGGGATCTTGGCATCACCTCTGTGTGGCATCACAGAATCACAGACTGGGTCAGGGCAAAGAGACCTCAGTGGGTTTCACCTGCTGCTCCCTGTTCCAGCATGGTTATCCCAAGGCACACGGCTGTGTCCAGGTGGTTCTGGAATCTCTCCAGTGAGGGTGACCACCCTCTCTAGGCAGCCTGTTCAGGGCTTGGTCAGTGAATAATAGAGTTCTTCCTGAATCATGATTTTAAAGAGTTAATATTTTAGCTTAGGGCCAGAAGCAATTTATATTGATCAGGATGTAAGTTAGGTAGGCAAATGGTAGGTTAATGATTATTAGATGCTTAAGCTGGAGATAATTGTTATATTGTTTGCTGTTATGAGCTTGCTTATAGAAAAAAAGTGGAGTAAGTGAACTGTAATAAGAACAGACTGAAACCAGTAGGAACAATGGCCAGTACCCGGACTGTGTATCAATTAATCACAAAGCAGGGGGCCTTGGATTGTGCCAGAGGATCACAGAGACCTGATGAAGACTCTCCTGACTTCATCCTTTGAGACCACTGACCCAATTCAAGAGAAGAATTGTGCATGAGTGAAGGACTAATAGCCTCATTTTAATATTGAATGGAGATGGGAGGTGCTGGGGTTATGCACATGTATTGTATGTAGAATCTTGGGAAATAAACAGAGGGCAAAGAACCTTGTTAGGGGAGGTCACGCCTTTCAGAGATGACTCCCGTGCCACCCACCAGTGAATAAACATTCCACTTTCTAACTTCAGTTAGTTAGAAGGTCTTTGTCCACGATCATATTGGTTTTTAACGATTCATTCCTCCTGTCCTAGTGGAATTTCCGGGGATCAGTCCCTGCCCATCGCCCTTGTGCCATTGCTGGGCCCTGCTCGGAGCCCTCCCTGCAGGCGCTGACAGCCAGGGGTGAGGTCCCTTCTCAGCCCCGAGCAGCCCCAGTTCCCTCGTCGGGGAGGTGCTCCCGTCCCTTGGTCTCTGCCACCCTCGGCTGGCCCCGTTCCAGGATCTCCCTGTCCCTCGTGTGCTGAGGAGCCCAGAGCTGGACACAGCAGTCCCGACGCGCCTGCCGGGGCTGGGCGGAGGGTCAGGATCCCCTCCCTGATGCGCTGCCATGGCTCTTCCCGTCGCATCCCAAGGAAACCCTCCTTGGTGACAAGGATGACGTCATCGGCGTCGCCGTCTCCACGGCAACGGGGGGAGCGCCTCGCCACGTGACCCCGCGTTCTGTCACGTGATGTTTGGAGCTGCTTCCGGGTCGATGCGGGACGCGGCCGCCGGGCCTGGGTGAGAGGGGCGGGGGACGGGGGGGGACAGGGGACAGCGGGGGCTGCTGGCGAGCACCGACACCGCCCGGGGACCCCTGCCACCCCTCGGCTGCGGCCCCGGGAGCGACGCGGTGCGTGGAGGCCGCTGTCAACTGGGGCCGTGTGAGGGGACTGGGACAGGCCGTATGAGGGGATAGGGACAGGCTGTGTGAGGGGACAGGGGACAGGCCGTGTGAGGGGATAGGGACAGGCTGTGTGAGGGGACAGGGACAGTCTGTGTGAGGGACAGGGAAAGGCTGTGTGAGGGGACAGGGACAGGCCGTGTGAGGGGATAGGGACAGGCTGTGTGAGGGGATAGGGGACAGGCCGTGTGAGGGGATAGGGACAGGCTGTGTGAGGGGACAGGGACAGGCTGTGTGAGGGGACTGGGACAGGCCGTGTGAGGGGATAGGGACAGGCTGTGTGAGGGGACAGGGGACAGGCCGTGTGAGGGGATAGGGACAGGCTGTGTGAGGGGACAGGGACAGGCTGTGTGAGGGGACTGGGACAGGCTGTGTGAGGGGACAAGGGACAGGTTGTGTGAGGGGACAGGGACAGGCTGTGTGAGGGGACAGGGACAGGCTGTGTGAGGGGACAGGGGACAGGCCGTGTGAGGGGATAGGGACAGGCTGTGTGAGGGGATAGGGACAGGCTGTGTGAGGGGACAGGGACAGGCTGTGTGAGGGGACAGGGGACAGGCCGTGTGAGGGGATAGGGACAGGCTGTGTGAGGGGATAGGGACAGGCTGTGTGAGGGGACAGGGACAGGTTGTGTGAGGGGACAGGGACAGGCTGTGTGAGGGGATAGGGACAGGCTGTGTGAGGGGACAGGGACAGTCTGTGTGAGGGACAGGGAAAGGCTGTGTGAGGGGACAAGGGACAGGTTGTGTGAGGGGACAGGGACAGGCCGTGTGAGGGGACAGGGACAGGCTGTGTGAGGGGATAGGGACAGGGACAGTCTGTGTGAGGGGATAGGGACAGGGACAGTCTGTGTGAGGGGATAGGGACAGGGACAGTCTGTGTGAGGGGATAGGGACAGGGACAGTCTGTGTGAGGGACAGGGAAAGGCTGTGTGAGGGGACAAGGGACAGGTTGTGTGAGAGGACAGGGACAGGCCGTGTGAGGGGACAGGGACAGGCTGTGTGAGGGGACAGGGGACAGGCTGTGTGAGGGGACAGGGACAGGCTGTGTGAGGGGATACTGACAGGCTGTGTGAGGGGATAGGGACAGTCTGTGTGAGGGGACAGGGACAGTCTGTGTGAGGGGACAGGGACAGGCTGTGTGAGGGGACTGGGAGGTGGCTCGGGGCGGCACACCCCGAGCTGTTAAGGGGCAGCTGCGTGCTCATCCTGCTCTGGGCCCAGCAGCACGGAGAGGGGTTTCCAGCAGGGAATAATTGCTGGTGCAGTGGGACAGGGTCAGAGTCGGGCCGGGAGCCTGCCAAGGGATAATTCAGGTGTCTGTCATCTTGTCTCCTGATCACACTACTGTGGTGTGGGGACAAACAGCCCTGCTGGGTTTGATGGGAGCCTTGAGAGAGTTTCACCTGCATGTCCTGGTGGCTCAGAGGGTCAGGCTCCCTGTCCTCTTTCAATTCCTGATAAATCCTGCTGGGATTTCCCTGCTCAAGGCAGAGAGGAATGGAAGTAAACCATCTTCAAGGTCCCCTTCCATCCCAAACTATTCTATCCTTCACTTCTCTGCCTCTCGAGATCATCTCAAAAATAATTTCCCTGAATCATGTCTCGGGAGAACAATGTTCCAGCTCCTTGCAGAGGGATGTTTGTGCTGTTCATCCATTCCTTATGCTTTGTTTTCCATGTATACAAACATGTCAGGATGTGTTTGGTGTGTGACTCTTCAGGATGTGCCCCGAAGGCATTTGAGTGGCACTGGAATTTCATTAGCATGCCATTGATGATGTCATTCTCCTGAAGGGTCTCTTCTCCTCCTGGAAGGCTCACAGCACAGGGGATGGAAATATTTTCCATGCTGTTTTCAGTGTTCTCTTTTCACTCATCAGCAGTACCCTGGGTTTCTCTGGAATCAGGGTCGTGCCCTTCTTTCCAGACACTTCCCAGTGCTGCTTCCAGCTTGGGAATCCCAGCACAGGAAAGATGTGGAGCTGTTGAGGAGGGGAAGCACCAGGATGATCAGAAATATGGGAATATATTCTGCTGGGAAGAAAGGCTGGGAAAGTTGGGATTGTTTGCCTGGAAAGGAGAAGCTTTGGGGTGACCCATTTGTGACCTTCCAGTTCTTGCAGGGAGACAGATGGAGAGGGACCATTTCTAAGGGCCTGGAGTGACAGGACAAGGGGGAATGACTTCAAAGTGTCAGAGAGTGGCTTTAGACGGGGAGAAATTCCTCCCTGTGAGGGTAGGGAGGGCCTGGCACAGGGTGCCCAGAGAAGCTGTGGCTGCCCTTGGATCCAGCCAGGTTGGATGAAGCAGCCTGGGATAGTGGAAGATGTTGGAAGGAGGGATTGGAATGAGTTCCCTTCCAACCCAAACCATTCTGAGGTTTTCTGTCCTTTGTCACTGGGGCCACAGCCCTGCAGCAGAGCACTTAAATATAACAACAAAGGCTATTTGTTGACACCTCTCAAAGCCCAAGTGCCTCGTTTGCACTCTGTGCTGTCATTTAGAAAACCCGGAGTTATTTTGAGACTTGAATTGTTCCCTGTGCTGTCAGCAGGGACACACTCAGAAATGTGCACCTTGCAGGTCACCCTGTGCTGCCCTTGTACTGACAGCATTCCCTTGAAACCTGTCATTCCCTTTGCACATCCTGCTGCTCCCTGCTCTCAGGCAATTGTAGGGATTCAGAGAAGCTACGTGCATGATAGATGATTACAGGGGATGTGAAATCCCATGGAAGGGAGGTGGGAAAGGTGACTGCCCACTCCATGACGTTTTTATCATCTCACAATGGCACTGGTGTTCAAAAGTAGAACTTGAGGAAGATGTTGGGGATTCAAAGCTGTTGGATGCAAATATCAGTGATTTTTCTTCTTATTTCTGGATTGCTCTCACACTGTAGCTGAAAACACCATTTTTGCCCATAAGGTGAGTTTCTCCTGTGGAATTTCCAGCTGATGTTTGTTCAGCAGATAAAGAGGGATGGAGCTGATGGAAAAGCCACGTGAAGGACAGAAGGCTTTGTGGACATGGGAGTTCCAGAATTTCCAGACCAGGAGGTTTGAGTGTGTGTTTGGAAAGCCCTGTCTGTCTGTGGATGGTGCTGAGCTCCCAGACCACTCTGGAACGAGGCCTTTCAGCCTAAAGCCTTGGCTGTCAGTGCAAATTGTTCCTGTACCATGTGGAATGGTTTAGCCTAAAACTAAATGCCTTGTTCCTTTCAAACTCCAGTTTGAGGATTTATTTTTTGATTCTAGATAGAATAGTGACATGAGTCAAGTTTGAGCTATGAATCAACAAAGCTGTTGAGAGATGAAAATGGTGGGTTTTGTTTTGTTTTGTTTTGTTTTTTAACTAATCCTGTAAGTCCCTATTTGTGACATTTAAACTTTATATATAATGTAAAAATGATAACATGCTTCTGTCAATTGCTGCTTATTGCACTCAAAATCCTTTTGGTTGGTGGATTTTAGGTAGTCTGGTCATGAAGAAGTGAAGTTGAACTTGTTAAACAGGTGATTCTCAGCAAAGGGAGCCCTAACAAAATCACTTTTGTTTAGAATTTTGTATCTAGATTTGCCTGTAACAAGTCTAAGGGAAAGACACGGGCAGAAACTTTGATTCAGGATTAGCAACATGGCTTTCAATGAATGTGTGGTCCCAATCTGGGGTTTAAAAACATGATTTTGTGGTAATTAGTGGAAAAAATGCCCTATGATTGGAAAAGTCATTGGGCAGATTAAGTGTAGGAAACCGACACTGGTACCTGCATGTTCAGGATTCTGATGCTGTGTCCATGATGGGTAGCAGGACTAGGAGACCTCTGGAAACAAGAGTCTTTTGATTCATGAGCCAAGCTCTGCTCCTGTGCTAGAAACCCATCAAATGCCAAATTGAGGAAAATAGGGCAGAGAGAGAGGCTGAGTTCCACCTGAGCAGGGCAGAACCCTGGCCATGGAGGGGTCCTGGTGCCAAAAACACTCCCAGCTGACTCTCAGTATCTCTCCAGGCAGCTCAGCAGCCTGTGATGAGGCAAGGCCTTCTTCCTGTGCTATTCTGTGCCATGCCCAGATACGAAGGGCACAGTTATTATCTCCCAGATACATTAGGCAGCTGCAGAATGGAATTGGCAGGAGCTGCCTTTAGGCCTGTCCAAATGATGTTTGGTGACACAGCAGAAAGGGGAAGTTGGCAAACAGCTGTTGGAGCAATCTCCTGCTCACAAGCAGCTGTTTGCTCCTTCACCTCCTGGCAGCCCTGGAAATGTGTTTGAGAGTAGCTGTGGGTTTCTCACAGTGCTCCTGGGAGGGGCAGAAGTGACAAGTACAGAAGTCACCTTTTGCAGCCTGGAATTATCCTGGAAGAGCACGTGGGGTAAGGAGGACTTGAACTTGGCCTGTAACGCTGTGTTTGTACAGCACCAAACCCTCTGGCTTTGGGTTCTTTCAAATAATGTTTTACTTTAATCTTCAGTTTGAAACAGGACCTGTTAGATGATCTGGAGCTCAGAAATAAAACACAGGATCCATCTGCTTTCTCTGTGTTTTCAAGCACCACTATTAGAAGTGATTACTTGCTGACTGCTCATGTGCTCTATTTTTCTCTTTTTTATCCAGAAGTCCAAGAAGGGAGCATGGACCAGCCCAGTGGAAGAAGTTTCATGCAAGTTCTGTGTGAGAAATACAGCCCTGAGAACTTCCCCTACCGCCGTGGGCCTGGCATGGGGGTGCATGTCCCAGCAACTCCACAGGGCTCCCCTATGAAAGGTAAGTTCTGCTCTTTCTGAGCATTTGGGAGGGTGCTGGGAGGAATCAACTGAAAGAGAAATCTCCTTGGGTTCCAAGAAAAAGAACCATCACAATTTGTTTTTTTTACTGGAGAGTTGAAAGACTGGAACAAAGGCAGAAAGTGACTGAACTGGTTGCTGTAAAAAAACAAATTTCTCTGCATCATGACAGAATCAGAATTAGAGAATAGAATATAATCATTTGGGTTGAAAGGCACCTTCAGGATCACCAGGTTCCAGCCCTCTGAGTGGAAGATGAACCTAAGGCCCTGTGAATTCTGTGTTTTGAGGATTTAGCAGTCCTTGGAGCTTTTCTTCAGGCCACTGATCCTATTTTATTATTGGCTGCAGCAACAGGTGTTTTGGCATAGGTGGCTTAAAAATACAAAAAAAATTCTAAATTTGAGATTGGTTCCCATGCTACCAGCTTGCTTTGATGGCTGCAGGGACAGGAGGGGACATATTTCAAGCAGAGTGATGAATTGTTGAACGTGCAGCCAGGCTGCTTTGGTGACAAGTGCCTCAGGTGAACTTGCAGTGTACTTTTCTTCTCAAGGCACCAAATGCTTTGTCAGCCAGTGGAGAATTGCCCTATCCTGTGCTCCTGACCTTGCTGCCTCAAAGGAATTTAACCAGACGTGTGTCTCAAGCTCTGTGCTGCTTGTGGATGTCCTTGAGCCTCCCAGACTACAGAATCTGTGTCACCATCTCCTCTGAACTAGATCCATGTGACACCCTTTAGTCTTCCCTCACACTCTGATGCTGGCATTTAATTCTTGGTTTGTATGGATGGGTCTGAGACTCACATTGATCCCATCAGATCCCTTCTTTGTGTCACACATCTTGCCCATCATGATCTGTAGGAGTAATCCAAACATCCATCAGGTCAATTTGTGTCATAACCAACCCCAAGGGGGAAAATAGCCATGGAAGTCAGCTGGATGAGGTTTCCAATAAGTGGGTTTGACAGAGGAGAAAAAAGGGCCTGGGTTCAGTTGAGGATAAAACGCTCTCAAAATGAACAAGAACAGAAAAATGGCCTGATGGAATGTTCAATCAGTGCCCTCTCTGCAGGTAAATTTACCTTTCTCCTGCTCACCTGAGCTGTTTGGGTGCTGAAAAGAGGCCACATCTTAAAACATGACTGAGACATGACTTACAAATACTGCATTAGTAATTCCCAAAGTGCCACACTGTCCTTTTAAGAAACCAAAAACTTGTGAGCCAGAAAATTTGGAAGCCCGGATCACTCTAGGTAATTGTTTGCTGCTAAAATCTCTTTCTAGTCATGTAGTTGTCAAGTGTTAAGGAGAAGAGGGGCCACCTGTTTAGGAAAAAGCTTGTGGTTAGATTGTAAAGGATTTCAGTACTCCAGAGAGGTGGCAAAGCCGTGTTGTACATGAAAGAGTGCAAAACTGATGGCTTGCCTTGGCTCAACATGGATTTCTTATGTGGGAATTGTTTCCTGTTAAAAACCCCCAGCTTTTTGTCATGGTTTAGCCTTAGCACAGCAGGCTGTGATTGAGGTCCAAGTCCTTGGTTGTAGCTTTGAGTACATTTACATGAAAAAGAGCTGGAGCAAAACCAAAGCAGAAATGGAATGGCAGAGCAGAGACCTGAATCTATGCATGAATGCTGAATGGAAGGGAAAGCTTAGAAAGGAAATGTTTAAATACCTCCTAAGAAATGTTTAAATACCTCCTAAGAAATGTTTAAATACCTCCTAGGAAATGTTTAAATACCTTCTAAGAAATGTTTAAATACCTCCTGGCTGTTACTAGGCCCAAGTGGGCTCAGGACTGGAGGATAAGGGATAATGACTGTGAGGCTGACACTCCCTGTGTCCTATCTGCTCTGCCTGGGGAAGAGCAGAAGTTGTGGCAAGGACTGATAGGAGACAAGCCATCAATGACAAAGGACAGGCCTGAAATACACAGAAATACATGGAAGAACTGAAGAGCACTGATAGGAGTGGCACTTCATGTTTACAAGAAAGGCTTCAGGATGGTGCCAGTTATAAAATCCACGTTTAACCTGAAATGGGTGTAAATTCTGACATTGCTGGTAGATTTCTCTTGCTGGCTGTAACATCCATGTTTGGGGCTGGGTTCTGCTACTCCAAGGCAGTGCTGAGCAGAGGCTGCTTCTGTTTTATCCTGTGCCAGACCGCCTGAACCTGCCCAGTGTGCTGGTGCTCAACAGCTGTGGCATCACCTGTGCTGGGGACGAGAACGAGATCGCCGCCTTCTGCGCCCACGTCTTTGAGCTCGACCTCTCTGACAACAAACTGGAAGACTGGCATGAGGTAAAATGGTGATGGGTACCTTTCATATCAATTACTGACTGAAAATGCATTGCATTGATGAGAATTCCATTTTTGTGGCTTCTTTCTTATCTCTGAAGTTGATGTTTATTTACTTCGACAGCAGCTGAGCAATACACGTGATGAAATTAGTCCAGTGTGGCACTTCACTGCTGCACCTTGTGACTTACAGTCTTGGCCCATGGGTGAAAAATCTGTTTTTTTATTTTATTTTGTTGTGCAAAGCACTGGAACTGACATTTCTAACACCAAGGAGTTAATGAGCAGTTTAGTTTTTAACAGAGTGGCAGTTGACTCCCAGCTTTGCCACTGTGATGGTGGACAAGGTATTTATTCCTTCTCCATATTTGTTGCCTTATCTGCAGAACAAATTTAATAATATTTACCACAAAGGGTATTTCTGCAGCCTCATTAATTAATGCTAAATGCTGTTGTAAAATCCTTTGAAGTGCTTGGGTGAAATAATGCTCAATAAATGCAATGTAACAGGAGTGAAACAATCTCAATCCATTCAAGTGTCATTAAGTTCCTCACTAGATTATGCTCTCCTTTTATGTTAGTGTTTATTGTTGGAAATACATGGAAAAAACCAGGCTGTCATGGGGTTTTGTGCTATCAGGTTCTCATGTTTTTAAGCAGGGAGGAAATGCAGTGTTTGCAGTGTCCCAGTTCAGTGGGGCTGACCTCATATCTGGTCATACACTGGTCACTCACAAGCTGCACATCTCACACCTGCTCTGTGTTCAGTCTCTTCAGGCTGCCCTGGAACTGAAAGGCTTCTGTGTGTGCTGGCCTCTTCCTCTGAGACAGGATTAAGTTTTCACAGCCCATCCACACCAGATAAATATCTCCCCACCCCTAAAAGCTGCCTTTGCTGTGGATTCCAGATCCCTGGGTAACCTGTTCCCATGCTTAGCTAATAACCTCATGGGCTAAACTGTGTAATTTAAGTCTCCTGTGCTGCAATTTCAGCCAATTTCTGCCTGCCCTGTTCTCAGCGGGCAGGAGGAGCATCATCATTTTTCCTTATAGAACAGCTTTTTATACCTGCTAAGAACTTTAATGCCCCCTTTCCTTATTTTAGTATAATACTGAAAAAATACCTTTCTTCCAGTCATCCATCATAAGCCATTTTTTCCTAAATCCTGTGTTTTTGCTGGACTGATGTCATCCATTTTTCTACTTAACTCCTGAGGTGTAGCACCCAAACCATGACATCACCTGAGCGGAGGTGTGAAGTGAGGCAGGACCATTACCTCATGTTTGCCACACTTGAATTCATGAGACAATCATCCTTTTCCAACAACTGGGCATTTACTGACCTCTGTGTGCCATGGTCTGCCCACCTGTGCCCATCCCAATGCTTTGTGGAGTGGAGCCCTCCAGCCAGGTAGAATTATTTTCTGCATTGATGTCTGCAGGTGTTGGAAGCTGCTTCCCACACAGTTCCCCAGTCAAGAAGGGAATTAGGGATTGGCTGAGCTCTGTGGGGAGCAGTGGGAAGCTGGACAAGTGCTCAGTGTTGGCCATGGAGGAGGAGAAGTGTCCATGGCCCCCTGTGAGTGAGGGCTGGCTCCTGGAACCTGCACCTGCTCAGCCTTGGGCTTGAGGTGGATTTTATGACCTCTCCCAGGGGACTGCCTTTCTCTTATCAAGCTGCTCCTAGAGTGTAATTAAATGAACTCCTGAGGAGAATGAGCAATTAACCAATCCATCTAGATCAGGAGTATGAATTACAGGTAGATATCCCTATGATTTTCCCCATATCATTGCTTTGTGATGATTCCACAGGGCCCCTTTTAGGAGGTGGGATATTATTGCCAGAGGTCCGATTACTGCCTGATACACATTTCTTTTTTTCTATTTTTCTTCTTCCCTCCCTGCTTAGGTCAGTAAAATTGTGTCCAACGTGCCCCATTTGGAGTTTCTAAACCTGAGTTCCAACCCTCTCAGTTTGTCCGTTTTAGAGAGAAGTTGCGCCGGGTCTTTCGCTGGCGTCCGCAAACTTGTGCTCAACAACAGCAAAGCTTCCTGGGAAACAGTGCACACCATCCTGCAGGAATTACCAGAGTAAGCCTGGGAATCTGGGGATTTACTGCACTCAGGTCAAGGCTGGGTTATGGAGCCATGTGGTGAGGGGTGAAGGGGCTGGGAGGATGCAAACATCAGTAGAGATAAAGGGATGTTTACCTTTAGGAGTTTGGGAACTCCAGGTGAGTACTTTACATTGTCCTAAAAAACCAAACTTGGGTGGTGCTGCAAAACCCAGGTCTTCTCTTCCTCCAAACCTAAATACCAGAGATGATTAATGACCCCCAAAAAATGTGGGAGGGTCACACTTCCTTCTGAATCACTGTGCAGGGCATACCTGTTAAATGGGAGGTATGTCTGAGGGTCTGGCCACTTGTCAAGGAATATTTCATCCTGCTTTTCTCTGCTAAGGTGTTGATTTCTGTGGTTTGGTCACGGGCCACCTTGGCATTCTGCTCCCATGAATGTCCTCAGTGGCTTCATTTTGATGACAGATCCCTTTTGTGTGGCTTTGTAAGCAGAGATGATGACAACAGAATGTCCTGAGTGGCCACCATACAATTCTCTGGGATTGGGAGAGTTTGGTTGTCTGAAAACTTAGTGGGACCTGTTCTTTCTTTAATGGGGTCTGCTGTTTCTTTAATGGGAGTCTTTGACAGTGATGTGGGGGAAAAAAGCCATCATCAGTGTTGTATCAACACCCTATTTTAAATTAAGCTGAGAGCACTGGGAGCAGGTCCCAGTCACCGTTGGAGCTGGGTTGGTGGCTTGTTGGGCGCAGATGTGGAAGACAACCCCAACCAATCTGTTACACAATACTGTGAGAGATTCAGGGAACACTTAAAAGGTTTTTTTTAATCTCTGAAAATAGGGTTTGGGAACAGAGATGTAGTTGAAACAGTATGTGGAGTGCTCAAAGGCCTTCTCTACACCAAGGTTCTCAGAGCTGTTACAGCAAGTTGTGTTAAAAACACAGAATTGATGACATGATCCTTTCTGCCCTGTGCAGGTTGGAGGAGCTCTTCCTGTGCCTTAACGACTACGAAACAGTGTCTTGTTCTCCAGTGTGCTGTCAGTCTCTCAAGCTGCTCCACATAACTGACAATAATCTTCAAGACTGGACTGAAATTCGAAAGTTGGGAATTATGTTTCCATCACTGGACACACTTATCCTGGCTAACAACAACCTCACGACCATTGAAGAGTCAGAAGATTCCCTGGCAAGGCTCTTCCCCAACCTAAGATCCATCAACTTGCACAAGTCAGGTGAGAGCCTGGAAGCTGGGATGGGTTTTGTTGGTTGATCAGAGTTTCTCCTGTACAGATGACAAGCAATGAACTTGCCCATCTGTGGGATTTTCCTGCTGTTTCAGGTAGTCAGTCATTATCAAAAGATGAGTCAGAACAGTGTGGACCAGTTAATCAAAATGAGCTGGAAAGGTTTTTTTATGTTGGTAGTTTCCCTCTGTTTCCCATCCCTGCCTCAGGTACTCCTGGCTGGGGAAGATAAATAAATGTCTGGCAGTGGAGGGGATGAAAGAATCCCATTTTCCCTTTATTCCCTGTTTTATCTCGGGTAAAATGAGGGCATGTGCAGGTATGCAGCGTGGATCAAGCATCCCCCAGCAGAAGCTGTCTGTCATCTGTTCTCAGTCATTACAGCCTCACAAGTGATCCTGGAAGCTGCTTTTACACTCCAACCCCAGAGAATTCTCAGCCAACGCTCCAGAAAGAGAATGAGCAGTTGGAATTTTGGGATGAGCACCCTGTGGTAGGAGAGAAGGAGCTGCAGGGCAGCTCGTGGGGGCTGTGACGTGTTTGTGTATGACACACACCAGAAATTCATCTGCAGGAGCACTTCATGCTCCAGCAGCTTTTGTTCTTTACAGCTTTATATGCTGTGCAAGTGCTGTTGAAGTGTCAGGCAGGTAGAAGGGACTTTATTAACATGTCCTACAATGTAAGCATCAAGGAATCCCTGTAATAAAAGCTTAACTAGAGGAGGAAAAGCCTGTTAAGCTGCATTTGAAAGCACTGTCTCACCGAGGAACAAGTGCTCCTCTGGTAAGTAGTTTTGCAGTTCTGATGCCAGGTGCTGAAGAACTCTGGGCTCTATGTTGCATTTTGATGTTTTGGGAGCTGAAAGTCAAACAGGAATCCCAAAGAGCTTGTTAAAACTTTTCTGGGGAGTTTTAGAGAAAGCTGCTGCGCTCTGAAGTTCTGGCAGGTGAAGATTCCAGGATGAGTTGTGTTGACCTCACCACACAGTCATGGCTCTGCTGGGCTTAGTCCTCAGCTTTGTTTTATTGTTCTCTCCCTGCTTCCTTTGTTATCCCAAATGTCAGGTCTTGAGGGGGCTGAAAACGAGTTAAAACCCTTTTCATTAAGTGGCCGGATGGCTTCTGGGACTGTTTCACCATTGGATTGTGAGCAGAAATGGGACCCAGGGTGGTTGTGTATGTGAGGTAAAGCCATTTGATGGCTGTTTAGTGATGCCTGGAATGAAAGAAGTGCTGGTGACTTCAACACTGAAGGCAGCATCCCTTTATAGACACAAAATCACTACTGATTCTGGTCAGTCCCCAGCAGTGAGGCCAAAGGCTGAATGCTCCATAAAAAAGCCATGGAGAGCATCCTTCTAGACTTGGAAATAGCACAAGAGAATTTCAGCTCCTGTGTCTTGTAAGCAAATGTCGATTTTTTTTTTTAGCAGCACATTGTGAGCAAAAAGCCAACTTCTCAAAGGAGCAGCAGTGACACTCTCCTGTCACATATGTTCTTTGGCTGTGTCTGATTATCTTGGATCCATTATGTGTTTTCTGTGTTTGTTAACACAAATCTTTCCTTCTGAGCAGGTCTGCATTGCTGGGAAGACATTGACAAGTTAAATTCTTTCCCCAAGCTTGAGGAAGTGAAATTGCTGGGAATTCCTCTGCTGCAGTCTTACACCACTGAGGAACGCAGGAAGCTGCTAATAGCCAGGTCTGTTGGTTTGTTCTGCTCAGCAGAAACGTGACAAGGCAAGGAAGGGGTGGGAGCAGGTAATCAGAGGAAGAGGCTGGCAGGAGATGAAATTCTGTGTGAATGCAGAAAGATTGGGGCTTGATTTGTTGGGTGAGAACAGCTCATCAGAGAAAGAGGTTGGTAGGAGATGAAGTTCTGTGTGAATGCAGGAAGATTGGAGTTTGTTTTGTGGAAAAGTCAGAGAAGTGAAAATGTTAAATCTGACTGCTCTGCTTCTCAGGGGATTTTGTGAGTCTCCTACAAATTAGTGCACGTGTGGTGCATATGTGTGGTGAAATGAAAATACTTAATTTTGAATGTTCTTGAAAAATTACGTGGAACTTTCCCACTCTGTCAAAGAGATCGAGGCCTGAGCTTCCTGCCAGGAATTCTCACGATATTAAAGCTGAGGCACTTTTGATGTGAGTGCCCTGTTGGTGAGCCTGTGTGGGCTCCCCTCCTGGCTGACTGTGGCTCTTGCTGCATGCCTGCAGGTTGCCATGCATCACCAAGCTCAACGGCAGCATCGTGGCTGATGGGGAGCGGGAGGACTCGGAGCGCTTCTTCATCCGCTATTACATGGAGCTCCCCGAGGAGGAGGTCCCTTTCAGGTAGGAATTCTCTGTCCTGCAGTGGAGAGCAAGGACAGAAGGGTGGTGACTGGCCAGGTGATGGGAAGTATGTGCCAGTTGTTCCATGAAAAACACATCCCTCACCTTCCTCTGACCTTGGCTCCTTCAGCCTGTTTGAAGTTGTGATGTTATTGTTGTCTGATAACTTGTCACTCCCGAGGCAGATTTGGTCTTAAAAGTGCCTGTGTCAAGTGCCATTAAACAACAGGACTGTTCAGTTCGTGACCTTCGTTGTTTCCTGGCCTCTCCCATGGCTCCCTTCATAATCCACCTGTGTTTGGGAGTGCCCAAAGCCAGGACACATCGTGCTTTCCACTGCCAGGCCAGGGCATCTAATCCTCTGGACCATCTGGTGTGTGGATGTGGCTGGCAATGGGAAGCTGTCCCCTCACTTTCAGGCCTGCAAATCACAAGTCTGATGAGTCTTCTTTGCCAAAAAAGTGCATCCAATGATCCGTTCATCTTGGTAAACTAATGAACTTGGACAGATGCTCTCCAGTCTGTATCTTTTTTTGTGCCAGCATCCACTTACTGCTTCTAATGGGCTCAGGAGGGATCATAGAGCATCAGGCCATTGCCTTTACCTACCCTCTGCCCTAAACCCTCATGTGCTTTTGGACAGCAAAGCTTTATTATCCTTTTCTTACAGAAAAGAGGTAGGACAGGAGTGTGTGTGTGACTCTGAGTGCACAGACAGAGGTGGGGACACACTGAAGGTCACAGGTATGGCCTGGCATGGATGACAGAGGTGCAAATGAAATCTGCTCAGTGTTTTCCTCTGCTTAACTCTCAGCAAAAATGCCTCTTGTTTTTCTAAAGCACTGGATATGTGACTTGCCAATCCAGTAAGGGGATGGGAAGGCTGGAATGGGGAATGAGGGCACGGCATTTTGTGTGAATATTAATAGGGTCAGTGATTATAATATTTGTTAAAAGCGTGCTGGGGTCAGTTCAGAGGCAGAGGGCACTCATGCAGTCAGGGAGACAAGACAGCTGGTCCTTTTTCTGAGGACAAGTCCTGACTTGTAATTTTAGAGGGCCTTGAAGCGTAAAACAATTGAAGGAAATATTGGAAGGGATAACAGCAGAGATAGGGAATGTAGGAGAGAGGAAGGGGAAGGGGAGACTGGAACTGTGAGCTCGTGATGCTGCTCCCAAAAGGGATTAATTTCCATAAAATTTCATATTTCTTGTGTTTGGTGGTGACAGAATGTCAGTGATCCATATATTGCTGGGAAGGACACAGTGGGGTACAGCTGTAGGCACTCATGATGCCTAGGACATGGATTTTGGGGACAGGCTGTGTGTTACACATCACCACACACCACTGGGATTGGTTTGTAGGTGGGATCTCATGTAAAAGACTACTGACATCTCAGCTGTCCAAGAAAACCAGGCTAATTTTGACCAACATGCCAGCTTTATGCTAGAAAAATTACCCCCCCCTCAGATTTCTTAGCCTTTAAACATTGGTACTGCCTTTCTCATGGTCAAAGGTCTCTTTGTCCAAATCACTTCATCTGTGCAGCATTTCCAAGAGACTTCTGCAGCTACCAGAGAGGTTTGTTCTGTCCTGGAGGGGTTGGGTGCCACTGCAGACTCTCTCCTAGTGAGGCTGCAGATGGCTGAGAGTGTTCCCAGTGCTGGGTTTCAGTTCCTGGACTCAAAATCGGCAGCCCTTGTCTGAATGGAGGCCTGGCATTCCTTGCAGAAGGATTTTGTGTCTGTTTATTGCTAAAGCTTCCCTTTCCTCGCTCCTAAATCTGGTGTGGTGGCTCCAGAAATGGTTTGTAATTAGAAACTAATCAGGGCACACATGTTGTGGCTGGGGTCTGACATCTGCATTGCAGTGCTGCCTCGAGCAGCAGAAGAACAACTTGAGCAGGGAAAACTTCCCAGTGGGAGCAGCCCCCCTCCAGACTGGCAAGGTGCAGCCTGTGATAAGCTCTGTCACCAGAACCCCCCTGCTTGCTGCATTGCTGTCTGCAGCTGGAAGGGATCAGGCAGGCAGGGAAATGGAAGGAACAATTTATCTCTGTGGATGTCGTGGTTACAGGGAGCGCCGGGTGCACAATCCAATATTGGCTGTCTTGTGGAGTGACGTCCTCGTGTCTGGGGGGTTTTAATGAGCCCTCTGCTTGTCTGCTCCACTGTTTATCTGCAGAGTATCACCGGCACTTTCAGCCAGGCTCAGGTCTTCAGCAGCCTCAGCGTCTGTCAGGCTGCAAGGGGTGATTAGAAAAGTCTCCAGGGTGCCTATTATTGGGGTCCAAAACATCCATGTACCAGTCTGCCCTGGTCCTGATTGATTGGAGGGCAGCCGGTCACTCACACTCCCCACTTTCTTTGCAGCTCACATACAAAGGAGCAGGCTGCAAAGCTCATTCTGCCCTTCCTCAACACAGGAAAATTTCAGACAGCTTGACCCACCACATATTTACAGCACATATTTGGATAATCGTGGCTCTCTCATGGTGGTTCTCTCTTAGCTTGTCTGAAATTTGTCCTCCTCCTTATCCTCTTCCCACCATCAGCCCAGTTCACTCTTAGTGCATGAATCGTGACACTAATTGTGGCTGGCCCAGAAGTTGTTGCTTGTATGAAGCAGCAGAGATGCTGAGAATTAAAGGGATATCCCAGAGGGGGCTGGGAGTTTGGAGCAGCAAGAGGTGGGTTCCTCTCTCCCTCTTTCCCGTGGGGTGTTGCTGCTGGCAAATCCTTCCAGAGAAAGAGAAACCCTCCCCACTGCTGACACATTGCCTGGCATTTGCTCTGCCTGCAGGTGGGTTAAACGTGAGGAGTGTTGTTTTCTCTCAGCACTAACAGTTCTCCCAGATAAATGGGGCTGCTCCTACCACCCCAGTGCTGTGAGAGCAGGGCATCATCCTGCCTTTGGGCACTCTGGCTGTGTCCGTGGGACTGGGGAAATCCTAGTGCCTTGCAACCCTTACCTCAGGGCCCAGCACACAGAGGGGCTGCTGTTCTCCAGGAACATTCCTGCCTCCAGCAGGACTCCCTGGGGTCACCCCTCCTGCCAGATCCCATGGCTGCTGCGGGGGCTGTGACACCGCGCCGATCGCATTCAGCTCCGCCTGGGATCCGGAGCACAAAGCACTTTCTGTGCAGGGGCTCTGAAACGTTACCTGTCCTCGGCAGCCCTCGGCCTTTGTCATCCCAATCCCATTGTGTTCTGTGCTGCCGTTCCTCCTCTTTCCCAGCCGGGCGGGGAGATCCAGCCTGGCCCGATGGCAGCGATACCAGGGGGGCGGGGGTGACACAGACTTTCCATTGCAGGGACCTTGGGAAGAACACTCAGAGAACTTGGCTGCAAGGACAAGGTGACAGTGGAGTGTGTGCCTCTGCTAGTAAAATCCCCATCTTGTTTTAGAGCAGGTGTGAGGGATCAGCTGGCAAGAAGTGCCCTGTTTGTTATCGGCTCTCAAACTGTGCAGCAGCTCACCTTGCTTTGGTGATCTTGATGACCCTGTGCTCAGTGGAGTGTAACATTTGGGACCTAGCTGGCCTTTTGGATAACAGCAGGAATGTCTGATGATCAGTTAAGTTGTGAGGCCACAGATACTGGGAATCTAAACTGAAGGCTGTGTCCTTTTTGTGAGTACTGGCTTGGTTCTGGCACTCTTCAGTGAAGTGGAACAGGAGGCGTGGAGTTGTTGGAGCACAGCGTCTTCTCTTTCTTCCAAATCCCACTGCAGCCACGGCTGGGAATTCTGAAACTCTAGGAGCCCAGACTGTGCTGCTCAGTTATGTTGGGAAGCAGTTTTGAGAACAGTCAGCTCAAACATCTCAGGCTGATAGTAACTTCACCTTCCTCAGCAAGATACTTCTCCCTGGTGGGACACTGAGCTCTTGTCAGTGCCACGGTGCAGCCTGGGGACTGTGGGACAAAGTGACTGGAGTGCTTGGGCTTTCTGGGGCTTCAGGTCATCAGCTGGAATCAGGGTCAGTGTTGTCGCATGTGGGGAACACTCAGACCTGGGAAATGTGCACTGGCTGCACCATCACTCTGGACTTGTTGAATTTTCCAGGTATCACGAGCTGGTCACCAAGTACGGGAAGCTGGAGCCCTTGGCAGTGGTGGATCTGCGGCCTCAGAGCAGCGCCAAGGTGGAGGTTCACTTCCAGGACAAAGTGGAGGAGATGTCCATCCGCCTCGACCAGACTGTGGCAGAGCTGAAGAAGCACTTAAAAACTGTGGTGCAGCTGTCAACAAGCAACATGCTGCTCTTCTACTTGGACCAGGAAGCTCCTTTTGGTCCCGAGGAGATGAAATACAGCTCGCGGGCGCTGCATTCCTACGGCATCCGGGATGGAGATAAAATTTACGTGGAGCCCAGAATGAAATAACCTTTTTGCCCACACCCACACGCCCCCACACACCCACACACATGCATTGAGGAGTTTTTTGCGAGGTTTTTATTTCGGTTGGTTGGTTGAGGTTTGGTTGTGTTTCTGTAGCAGGTAATTTCTTAGCCCAGAGGAAGTGCCCTGATCTGAGAACCATGCCCACCATCCACTGCAGGTGACCTTGAGGTGACAAATGACTTCAGGACGTGTGTTTCAGTGTGGGCAATACCTTGATGTTTCCTTTGATGCTCCGGTATACTCGTGATTTGGCATGAATGGTCAGTTGTTCAAGCTAAACAATGCCAGGGTCCATAAGGGAGGAGACAGCTCGGTGCAGAATTTGACCTGTTGTTTTCTTTTCCTAAATTTTTTGGTGTTTTGCTCCCTTTGGCCTAGCTATCCAACTGTGGCTCGAGCTTGCTGTAGTATTTTCTTGCAGCTTGGTGCTGTCTCAACCTTTTGTTGTGCTCGAGTTCACAGGAAAGATCTCCATCAGTATTCTGCTTGATTCAGAGCTCAGGTACTTTAGTGCATCCACTTCACTCCACTGGTTTGCTTTCTGTGAGTGCACAAAATGGGGGAAAGAAAAAGAACTTCCCAGAAAGAAACTTTCTTTTCAAAGTGCACGCTCTATATCCACCTGATTTTGGGGAAGAAAAAAGAGGTTTTGGTTGCTGTACCCGTCTCACGTGGTGCCTGCAGCCTGTGGGGATAAAGAGTGTGTTGGAAAGTGAATTTTGGGACGTGGTGGATGAGCGCTGCGTTGGAAGGGCTTTTACTGCAACAGGTCAGCGAGGGTTTGAAGAGCAGCTTCCCCCGTTGACCATTGTCCATCCTGATGCTGAAGAGATCCTCTGTGCACTTCACCTTGTACCAGTGGGTGCTGCAAGTGGAATGGCTAAAATTCCTCTTCTGGGAGAGAGGAAGAGTCAAGTTGAAGTTTGTGTTTGTTGCTGTTGCACCAGTTCAAACCTAGCACTTTCCCCGGGGCCCCTGGCCGGGGGTCCCTGCGTAGGGTCCGAACTCGGAGGATGTGTTGGCTCGGATCAGCCTCTGGAAGTGGAGGAACAGAGCAGCTGGACTCACGTTGGGTGTTCAGCAGGTTTCACTCTCTCTTGGCTTCCCCCACGCGCCCCTCGTAGGCATCGTGTGCTGCTGCTTCACGTAGTCCCTGTTTTCTACTGCAGAGCAGATTCCCCTGCCTGCTCAGTGAAATCCTCCTTCCTTTCTCTCTCTCTTGTTTTGCTTTCTTGTGTCTTCCCTGCTCCAAGTTCAAGATTTTCCCAATTTCCTGGTTACAAGCAGCTGCACAGCAGTTTTTGGAGCTGTACAGTGATTCTCTAGTTACACATGAACTCCTGACCTTCGTTTTGAACTGTTCCCTTTATCCCCACGTGCACTTTCTTTCCCAGGATGCTTTTGCCCACATCACCGAGCTCCTTTGGTATTCTTGGAGTTGTATATTTCTCTTCACATTTTACCTGAATTGTGGGGTGGGATCAGTGGGGAGGGAATGAAGTATTATTATCTCATAGTCTTCAGGTTTAGCATGTGGGGATTGTTCAGAGGGGATTAGTTCCTTATCCAAAGCAAGGGTTAAAATGGGAGGATTTAAAACATGTCACTAATTTGTGCCTCACCCCCCTGCCAAAAATAGCAATTTCTTGGCCTCACTTAGATGAGCAATAGGGAAGGGAGCAAGATTTTCCATAGGTAGCGTAGATTTTCCATAGATCCATACCTGTAAACTAAACAGCAGGGAGACAATGGCAGTGTAACATAAAATGATGCTTTTATAAGCTAGAGCTTTACTGAAGATGTATTTTCCATTGGGGCAGCGAAAATAATTTGCTGCCTGATAGCAGAACCCTTAAGCCAACACTTCTGTATGATATATACATACCTACCAATAGGAAAAGTTGTGGTTAATAAGATATTTTGTTATAAAGCAAAGTTTTATGAAGATATGGTTGTTTAATATTAGAAGCCTATTTCAGCCCTTGACCTCCAGTGTAAGTAGTTTTATCCCTGAGTGGCTGCAGGGTCTGAGGCCAGCAACCTGTGGGGATGCAAAAGTATCTCTGACCTGATTCTCCAGAGCAGTAGTTGCCTCTGTGGGTGTATTTATGGCATTGTACCTGCTATTAATGAGATGCTGTAACTCTTGACCAACTTCCTCAGCACAATTAAGTGTCTGGCTTTCAGAGAAGGGAATAAACAAAGGCCATTAAAGAGTGGAATGGGAAGATAAAGAAGTGCTTTTAAGTTTGTTTGCCCACTAAAAATTGGGCTGTCCATGGAGGGATCGGTGCTGTCACCAGCTCAGAACTGGCTGTAAATCCTGATTTGATTTGTGACAGACCTGGTGGGAACTGGAAGGTGGAGAAAGAGAACACAGAAGGTTAACAGGTGCTGGGGAATCAGTGATGACACCCAAACCTGCTCGCCTGGTCTGCTCAGGTATGAAATCATCACCCTGACACTTCTCCAGGGGAAGGTTTCTCTCAAGGCATTCACCTTGTGTGCAGATAGTGGAGCAGCCGTGGGGTAGAAACCAAGAATCTTGGTTGGCTTTCCAAGGAGGACTCACCCCCAAAACCCAGAGAGAGTTTATGTGTGCAGATGATCAGCTGTGGGAAGTGGGACCAAATGTCACACAAGGATGTAGCAAAATACCCCAAATCATGATACCTTGTGGGGAAGGATCTTGTGTGTGTGCCACCCAACAGGGGACCCTGTCTTGGAGAGAGAGGAGAAGGTTCTGAGTGGGAGAGGAGGTTTGGGTTTGGGCTGAGCAAGGGTGCAGATGTGGCAGGAGGTTTGATTTAAACCTCTGCCATGTAAGGAGGGGCCATGTCCAGGTGTTGCCAGCGTGTGCCCGCTCCAGCTGAAAGACCCTGGGTCTGTCACATCCCCTAGAGAAAACAAAATAGATTTGCAAGCTTCCCTGGCTTGTGTGTCCTTCTGTCCGAGGGCTGCTTTTGTTGAGAGCTGTTGTGTTGTTCCTGTTAGTTCATGCATAACAGTCTGCCACGGGCAGAGCCCCTGCTCCACCAGGACTTGGGTGACAGCTGTATACCAAAGTGTCACACAGCTCCCTGTGCCAAGTTCAGTGCTGTGCTCTTGTGGTTTGGGTATGTTCCTGTTGAATATCCATGGGTTTGGCCAGATGTTCGGGCGGATCACATAACAGGCGCTGTTGTGAATATGCACGCAGTGCTGGCTGTCCTCTGCTCCCTGGATGGGATTTGTAACCTCATTTTTTGGGAGCTGCGGGCATGCTGGTGTCAGGTGTGACCCGTGGTGGCTTTGAGGAAGTGCTGCTGGGGACAGGCTCTCCCTGTGCCTCTCCTCCTCGGGTCTGGAATCCGACGGAGGCGCTGCAGCGGCTCTGCCTCGTCACTTGTCAGTGAGATTCTGTTCGTGTGCAAGGTTTGAGAATGCACAGGAGGTGCTTAAAGCAGCCCAGAGGCTGAAATATGTATTCCTGGCAGCTGTGCTTCCCTGGTTTGGATGTGGCACTTTTGTAGGCAGCAGAGAGACACCTTCCCCAGAGCAACATTAGAGGGGCTTCAGCCTTTACCTCTGTGATTGCTTTTCTGCAGTTCCTGGAAACTTCAAACGTAATTTAAACATGAACATCTATTCTTGCTCCCTGCTAATGTTCCATCTGTATGTAATTTCAAAGAAGAACTGTAAGTCCATCTGGTTTTTTATGCTGGTTTCTCTCCCTGGGGATACACCTCCCACTCCCACAATTTGCCTTTGGTTTGCTCGCAGACTTAGTGGTGGAATTCAGGCCAAAATAGGTCATTGGTTTGGATCAGTTCAATAAACTTATGTAAGTTTTTACATAAAAACCCTCAGTGTCCTGAGCTTTGTATTTTTGTGTCCCCTGAAACAAAAATGTTCCCTGTTGTCACCCCAAAGGTGTGAGTGAAAACTGCTGGGACTTTTTTGTCCTGCTGATGGTTTTGTTGTCTGTCCATGAGCCTGGGCACAGCCACCTCACCTGTGCAAGGTGTCACCTGTCAAAAGGAGAAGTCACAGAGCTGGAAGATCTGTTCCTCTTCTGGACTGTATTTCCCCATGACTGGGACTCATCCCCACTTCCAGGTGAGGAATCAAGCTCAAGCTCACTCTCTCTCCTCAGAAGGGCTGGCCTTGGGGTTAAAACAAATTTCATCCTCATGGCCTGCACCAAATGAGGAGAGAGATGCCCCTCTGGATGGGAAACATCTTCTGGACAAATCCATTGCCAGGGCATCTTCCGTGGCCTGTGCCAGGTCCTTGAGATGGGAACGAGACAAGGCACTGCCTGTGGCTGCTGTGCCAAGGTCAAGCAGCCACAGAAGCCCTTGTGGCATCTTTGAATGCTTGTTTTCCCTTGAGGTAAGGCATGGGAGGAAGTTTCCTGGTAGAAGAATTAAGAAAAATAAGTGTTTTGTTTAGCTCCGATGTGTTCAGCACTGCATGATGGGAACATCCCCTGCCAAAAGAAGAGAGGCTGGAAGACAAAGTCTTCCCCAAAGAGACAGTGAGACCTAATCAAACTTTATCAGTGTTCACTTGCCTAGGACAAACAGGACCAGAATATTAAACTGACAAAGGAGCAGAGGGAAACCTATTTTCACCAGTTTTTTGTGTTACAAAACAGAACGAGGAGAGCCAATTGATTTTCCTGGAGCTGGTTGTGTTTAAAATGTATGGGAGGGAAGGGAAGAGCCAGGGTGCAGGCTGGAAGCAATCTGCCCTGGAATATCAGTCAGTGCTGATATCCTCCTGCCCTCCGAAAACAGCTGTTGGCTTAGAAAAGGGTAAAAAAAAATAATTAAAAATGAAAGATTCCTGCTAGCAAGGCCATGCTTAGAGAATGGAGGGAAAGCAAATTCTGGGATTTGCTGTGCAGGCAGTGAGCTGCCTGGTGCCCTGATGTGCTAAAAGAGACTGCTGAGGTAAGAGACAGCTTTTTGGGGGAAACTAGCTGAACACACTTCCAGGAGCACCCAGGGAAAACAAGTCTGGGCTTCTTGTTGGGCTACTGGCATTCCTGTCTCCTCTCTGTTCCTGACAAAGGGTGGGGAGAACAAGAGGATTCATGACCTCCTAGCAGGGAAAATAGAGAATAAGAGACCCCCACCCAAAATGTCAGAAGGGAAAATCAGCCAAACTCAGGCTGTTTTCCTACAGCTGGGGTTGGAGCAGCACCTGTCTGACCTGAACCTTGCTGCAGGCTGAAAAATCGGCTCTAACATGGCTCTGCTGGTGGATCCTTCACCCCTCAGCTGCTGCTCCAGCTCTCCCTCTCATCCAACATGAATATGAACCAACTCAAAACAGTTGAAATCTTTTTTGGGGTACAGATTGGACTCAAATGTAGAGATGTGCTCAGCCCAGGTACCCGAGGCAGGGGAAATCCCTGTGAAAACTGCAGTTGTACGAGTGAAAATGGTAACAACACTCACAGTGGTCCCCCAGTGAGTTCCCACTAGCACCAGTCCTTCCAGAGAGGATGGAAATGGGAACAGCAAGGAAACCTCTGGGCTGGACTGGGTGAGTTTTTCCTTTTCTACCTGTAAAAGCAGGACTTGGATGGCAAAGCAACTCCATTGAAACCTCAGGGCAGCGCCTTTGATCAGCGCTTTAAGCCTAGCACTGTTTAATGCTAATCCTGTAACTTTATATAGAAGGGTTTGTTTTTTTTTTTCTCCCCTTTACACAAAGGAGGAAGGGGCTCAGTTCTTCTGAGGGTTGGGTTTTCTGTTCCCCGAGCAGCAGAGCTGCTAGCCCAGCTCTGTCTCCGTGGCATTTCCATCTGAATCCACCTGAAGGGGGTGAGCTTTTGGGGAAAAAACAGGCTTCTCTCCCTTCCCAGGCCAGAATCTGATCTCCAGATTATAGCCTGCTGGTTACCAATAGAGGAACAACAGTTGTGACTGCAACTCAACACTGCTCCAGCCCTGGAAGAGCATTGAAGGAAACAGAGTTTTCAACTGGGAGAGCAGCAGACTGAGCCATCATTTCAGTCACCAGCAGTACTTGGCATGGGAGGACAGGCATGCATTCTCCATTGACATAGGATTTTGCCCTGCTCTACCAAGATTGGTCTAAAATTTCAGACCTGATTGCTCCTCTAGCCTATGAAACAGGTTGGTGTTTTTTTTTTATTTTTCCATACCTAAAAAACTGTAGTTTTGGATGGGATGTGTTCAATGGTGTGTTCTTTGCTGTCTGTCCTGTTTTGTTCTTGTCCTCGCACTGCCACAGTCCCCACTGGTCACTCTCTGCTGGTCTCTGCAAATGAGACTCAGATTTACAATCTATACAAAATTCGGTCACTCTCCTTTCACCTTTCCAAGACAAGGAATGTGCTAAAACTTCTCCTTGGTGGATGAACTTTTCCCCGTGGAGAATGCGGTCACATTGATGTGAGCGAAGAACTTTCCTTCCACTGTGTTCCAAACTTTGAGTAATGGGAGTCAGGAGGGAGTGATGTGGGATAAGTGCTGGGATTTCCCCCCGTAATCCTGTGCTCTGTATCATTAGGAGGAGCTGGATGTGTTGATCCACATTTTCCAAAAGAAACCAGATCCATGGGGAGAACACAAAGAGACGCTGGGTTTTTGGGGAGATTTTTAAGGCTGGGAAGGTGGGGAGGCTGTTGTTGTCACCCAGGCTGCACATAATGCACACAGTTGATGTGGGGAGCTCTCACCTCCCTTCCCAGCACTCTGGGAGAGCCCCAGACCTTCCTGGGATCTCTCCCTGAGCCGTGCCCGTGCGGAACAAGCTCAATCGACGGGCAAAGAAATCAAAACAGGTGTTTCAGTAATATTTTCTATTGGATTAATAATGAGTAACAAATTGCATTAGGCACAGGAGGAATTCGAGCTGGCACAGGATTTTGCTTTCATTTTGTATCTGTGCTCTCTCTGTCTCTCATTGATTGCTGTACAGGGAGCTGCCCAGCTGTGTAAGTGTTTGTGCTCCTTCCACGCTCATCCAACCCCCTGAGTGATGGTTGTGGCAGCCAGGGCAGAGGATTAGCTGAAGTTGGAGCCCCTGCACCATGAGAGCACATCACAGCTCTGCTGTCTGGAGCAGAGCTGCTCCCCCTGGAATCAGCTAGGAGTGGCCATCCCTGCACTAAGAGGATCAGGAATTGCTCCTGAACACCCAGGAGAATAAGGAGCCCATGGAGAGTTGTGTCTGTTCACAGCTTCCAAACATGAAATGAGCTCTTCTGGGTGTCTCTGGGCTTCCTTTGGCAGTGAAGGAAGCCTTTCCTTTCCCTGTTACCACCAGGGAATTCTCCTCACACCAATCCCTGGGACAGGCATTTCAGGGCTCCCTGGCAGGTGAGGGACCTCCAGCTCTGAAACACCCACATGTTTCACATCCACATCAGCAGCAGTCAGGCAGTTCAGGAACTGCCTCAAGGATTTGTTTTCCTACCAATGTGATGCATGGCTGGCTTTGTCTCCCTCCTGCAGGATGAACAAGAGATCATTTCTGGGAGCCTGGGTGGCCCTTTTGGTGATAACAGCACGGCAGCAAGGTGAGTATCTCCCAGCAGGAAAACATTCCCCAGCTGGACTGTGCTCAGAGACCCTGGAGGGCTTGGGAAATGACTCCAGAGGGCTTGGGAAACACCCCCAGCTCCTTGGCTGGAACAAGAACAACAGCCAGGGTGAACTGAGTGTTCCCCATGGAGAGGGAGGGACTAGAATCCTAAGGGATGCTTGAGTTTACCATTTATATGGCTGTGTGTGCACCTGGAGCTTTCCAGAGGAAGCAGGAATTTGGAAAATTTCTTTGTTAGGGCTGCTGAGTAGGTATGGTAGTGTGGCACTAGTAGAGCTAAGGAAGAATTGAGGAATGTCTGCTGATGCTCCTGTTTAAAAAAGGAATAAAATCCATATCTTGCAGCTGTGCTTTGGCTGTGTTAACTCATCAGGTGTGTAACAGCTGTGAAATTATTTATTTTGCTGCCTGGCAGGAGGAATTTTGCTGTGGCCCTTTGGATACATCTGTGGAAACAGGGCTGTGGCTTGGGTACCATCAATGCCACCTCCCTTTATATCCAACAGGGCACACAAGTGTCTTAGGAAGTCAGGATGCCAGTGGGTTAGGCCAGATTTCCCCTTATCTCCTTTTCCCAGGAAAATCTGGAGCCTGTGAAGGGTCAGTCAGTGACTCTGCTTCCTCCCAGCATGGAACATCCTCAGGGCTGAGCACCCAAGGAGTGTCCCTTCCCTGTCCATGGGAACACAAAACAACCTGGCCTCAGCTGGAGGCCCCCAAGAGCTCAGGGCAGGGCCCAAGAAATGAAAGCATCTCCTGAATCCGGGTGAACAGAGCCGGGATTGTTCCAGGCCTGGGGGCTCTGACATCCCAGATTGAATGTCGTGAGGCTTTCCTGCATCAAAGAGGGGAGAAGGGGGAGGCAAACCCAGAAAAATCCCTGTTTGCTCTGTGAGGAGCTGACTGAAGGAACAGGACATGAAATGACAGCAGAGGTCTGGCTGGGACAAGAAGGGATGTGTGCCCTGAGGGCAGAAGTGGCTTCTTGTGCCTCAGGCTGATGGACTTTAGGCCGGTAAAAAAAAGCAGCAGGCTGAAATGTGTCAAAAAAATGTTCTGAAGTGCTTTTGGGAGGGATGATTATGTTCACTGTCAGTGCCTTTGAGCAGGAAACTTAATTTTCCTGGGAAATGTCGGAGCTGTCGTGACCCCTCCGGCCGCCCCCCGGCCCTGGAGCCCTGGCAGGGGAGGAACAGGCAGGAGGGAGGTGGGCAGTGCCAGGAACGTGGCTCTGGGGGCAGGAATTGGTGCTGCTTGCTCCCCTGAGCTCCTCACCCTGTGGAACAGGCAGTCCTGGAGCAGGGCACGGACCTGTTGTCCTCGTGTGAAGCCAGGACTGAGAGGGTTTGACTTGGCCACGGTCCCAGTGAGGAACAACTGCAGCTGTGCTGCATCGTGTGCTCACTTTGCTGTGCCCTGACTAACTTGAACGATGCTTTTTCTCCTGAGTCTCTCCCAGAGCCTGTCCTAAAGCCAGTCCCACAGCCAGCAGCTCTGCCCTGGCTTCAAGCACCCTTTGGCTGCTGAGGTTGGGGTTTGGTGCGGTTTTCTGTGGCGTCTCTGAAATCAGGACTGGCCTGACACTGCCCTCAGGACTCTTCTCCCTCTCCTTCCAGCTCACACCATGGCAAGCCTGTATCCATTCTGGCAGAACGACACCAAAACCCCCAAAGTCGATGATGGGAGCTCACCTGAAATCAAGATCTCTGTGCCATTCATCTTTTTTGGAGCCCCATACAGAAGCATTTATGTAAGTGGAGAAATCAGATCTTCCCTTCATCCTTTTCCTTGCCATTACTGGCTGCATTTTAAACACGCTCTGCCTGTCACCAGGAATTGGAAGATTTATTAGCAGCTACCTGACAAGTTCTTAGATTTCATGAACTGATAGGTTTTATGATTAAGAAAGTCAAAGGTACATTTAATGGGATAATGTTCATAGGAAAGGAATCTAAAAGGCAATACATTTTCTTTGTGGATGATTAAATGGCACAGCAAAGCGAAGGGCTTGACACAAGGGACATAATTCCAGCTCCATGACAAGAAACCAGAACATCCAGGACCTGCAGGGGGGAAAAGGGGAAACAGTTTTGTGGGGGCCCCAGACAAGGACAGGCTGCTGCTGCTCCCAGGTGATGGCACAGCAAAGCCTGGCTAAGGGGACACCAGGGCGTGGCTGAGAGGGGTCACCTGAACTCACCTAAACCTTAGACAGGGCTTAGGTCAGTGTGGCTGTGCCACACCCCAGGTTTTGTGGTCTCTGTGGGATCAGAAGAGGGGCAAAGATTCATCCATTCTCCAGTTCCTGTTTGTGCACAAAAGCGCTGGGGAAGCAGAATCCCATTCCAAACCTCTGTGCGGCGAGGGATTCCAGCATCCAGGGCAGCAGTGCCATTTGTTGTCTGTTCTTTGTGAAAATGTTTTGGGGAGCAACTTCAGCAAACTCTGGGGAGGCTGAGATGGCACCTCCCTGCCCTTGGGGAGCCCCAGGACCTGTCACAGATGGCAGTTTTTCCCATGCAGCCACCATCACCCACATCCAGTGCTGCAGAGCTGCTCTCCAAAAGCTGAGCAATCCCAGGAGCCCAAGGCAGTGTCTCAGTAGATTTGGGTGCCATCCTACTCTGAGGTGTGCCTCTCCTGTAGAACCCTATTTTGAAGACTTTTCAGGGTTTTGTCCTGCTTTTGGGGCTTCCTGTCCCAGCTCTTGGCCACCAGGGGTAGGATGAAGTTGAATCTGTGCCTAGACTGTCACGCTGCTCACCCTCTGTCTGCGTGAACCCAAATCCTCTCTCCCCGCATTTCCTGACAAACCAAATGAATCAGCTCCGTGCTGATTTATTCTGCTAAACCACCTTGTCTCAGACAAAGTGGGGGTCTCCACGCAGGTCAACAACAACGGTGTGATCTCCTTCAATGCCCTGGTCAGCCAGTTCACACCGGAGGCTTTCCCGCTGACCGACGGCCGCGCCTTCGTGGCGCCCTTCTGGGCAGACGTGCACAATGGCATCCGTGGGGAGATCTTCTACAGGGAGAGCACGGAGCCAGAGCTGCTCCGCAGGGCCTCCAGGGACGTCCGCAGGCACTTCAGGGACATGGCCTCCTTCTCTGCCCTCTGGCTCTTCATCGTCACCTGGGAGGAGGTGACCTTCTACGGGGGAAGCAGCACGACGCCGGTGAGTGGCTTCTCATGGGTGTGTTTCATGTCTTGTCCCATCATCCGTGTGTAAAACTGAGTGAGACTCTTTGTGTTCCTGCTCCCCAGTTCCCTTCTGGTCAGAGGAGCACCACGGTCCTTTCATTCTGTCCCCTGGGAACCTGCAGGAGCCTCGCTCTCTGCTTTAAGATCTCCAGGGAAATCATCTCCTCCTCAGAGTCTGTAGGATCTAAGCAAGGCTCTGACACCAATTAGGACTTCTTGGCTTGATCATAATGCATTTCTTGCATACAAATTCAGATATATCTGATGGCAGCTTCCTGCCTGCATGGGAGACTGATCACGCTGCTCAGAGTCACACTAATGACTTGGCCATGTCACATGGCCATAAATGTGTGAGCTGTATCTCACAGGAGGGGGATGGCAGTGGGATGTTTGTCAGGGCATGGACAGCTTTTAAATATCTGCTGAATTTGTGAGCTGTGACTGCAGCTGATGTCGGGAGGTCCATGCTGGACTGCTGGGAGGGCCTGTGCTGGAGCTTGGGGTGAAGACAGAATCAGAGTGGCTTGGGTTGGAAAAGATCAGCTCATTCCACCCCCTGCCATGGGCAGGGACACCTTCCTCTAGACCAGATTGCCCCAAGCCTCATCCAACCCATTCTTGAATAGCAAGTGAGGGATCCCAGCTATTGTCTGGATTGCTCAGGATTAGTCTGTGTGCTGTGAGTGCCAAAACCCAGCTTCTCCTGTCTCGAGGAGTTGGCTCTGATAAACACTTCAGCTCTTTTCCATTTGTTAGAGAAGCCTGAGATTTGATGCATATTTTTTTACCAGTCCTGGCAGCACTTGCAGAAAAACCCCACATATATATACTTATATATATATATATATATTTGCAGACAGCAAGCAATATAGAGATTCGTGTATTGCCTGAAGAATTACATTTGCAACACAATGCAATTTATTTTGCTATCCAGCAGCCTTCCTGCTCAGCAGCAGCCAGGGCTTGGGGTTGGCACAAGGAATAGCACCATGCAACTTAAGCAGGAATTTCATCGCAATGCAGAAAAGCTGCAGAAAATTTGGGATTATGGCCTCAGGGATGCTGCAGTTGCTGCCTGGAGATGTCACCTGAGCAAATTGGTTCATTTTCTGAGAGTCTGGTTGGACAGAGAGGGTTCTCCATAGCCAGGAGCTCCAAAGAGGGGAATTTTGGAGGTTGATGGAAGTGTTCTTCATGAGGAGAGCCAGGTGAAAGATTAACCTCCTGCTCCCCTCCCAAAGGCTCCTGAGCAGAGCAGGGTTTGTTGCTGTGTGGAAAAGCTGTTGTGGCACTCTCCATGTGCCACTGCCTTTATGTGTGACGTGTCTGTGATCTCCCAGCACAGCAAAAGACTTGGCAAAGGCAAGCAAGAGGAAACCACGAGTAGGAGAAAGAATCCCAGGGGAAGGATGAGGAGTGGAAGTGGCTCTGCTTTAATTCCCTGCCCTGCTTGCCCTGGTGTGAGCTGTGCCATTTGCAGCTCTGCCCACACCTCTCTCTCCCTCTGCTGACAGCTCCCAGAGCTGCTTCGCCTCTGTGTTGGAGAGTTCTCCTGGCCTCGTTTCACAGAATCACAGAATTCACAGAATCACTGGGTTGGAAGAGACCTCCAAGATCATTGAGTCCAACCCATGCCCCAACACCTCAACTAGACCATGGCACCGAGTGCCACATCCAGTCTTTTTTTAAACACACCCAGGGATGGTGACTCCACCACCTCCCCGGGCACAACATTCCAGTACGTGATCACTCTTTCTGTGAAAAACTTCTTCCTGATATCCAGTCTAATTTTTCCTTGATGCAGCTTGAGACTGTGTCCTCTGGTTCTGTCAGTGCTGCCTGGAGAAGGAGACAACCCCAGCTGAGCACAGGCACCTTTTGGGGAGCTATAAAGAGTGATGAGGTCACCCCTGAGTCTCCTTTTCTCCAGGCTGAACAACCCCAGCTCCCTCAGCTGCTCCTCACAGGGCTTGTGTTCCAAGCCCCTCACCAGCCTCGTTGCCCTTCTCTGGATGCACTCAAGCTCTCAATGTTTCCTTGGAAGTGACATCCCCTGTGGTGTGCAGGCAGCAGAGCAGCCCTGGGCTCCTCTCCGAGGCATCCTCAGAGGCGCTGGGTTTGCCCCAAGGGGATGTGACCCCCAGCCCTCCCCTCCCTCCAGCAGCCACCAATGGCTTGCAGTGCCCAGGAATCCCCTGATGCTTCCCAGTAGGAGATGGTTTGATCCATGGGCTTTCCCAGTCACCTGGGAATTGTTTCTGGGGCTGTGGATTCCTCCCCAGTGTGCAGTGCCCAGGTAGCAAGGCTTGAAGTATTGATCTGGAGTAATTAGAAGAGAGCAGCCCACATTTGAGCCCTGCTAAAATCCTGCTTGTTCAGAGGCAGGAGGAGCTGTTCTCATGGCATGGTCCCAGGGCAGGGATGGGAAGGACAGGAAAATGCAAGGAGCTGAGAGAAGCGACTGACTGAGTTCCCAGTCAGCTCTGCTGCTGGATCTGCAGGGATGGACAGGATATCTCAAGGGAAGGAACTGCTTCTGTCTCTCTGCATGGCCCTAAAAGGGAAGATGGGCTCTTCCCACCTGGATCCTGGCTGGAATGTGCCTGGAGTTTGTGGGGCTGGAAATGCAGAGTCACATCAAGTGGAAGAAGACGAGCAGAAGACTTAGCAGGAAGGGAGGGGATTTGGCAGCCAGCAAAAGTGCAGAATATACACGGCTGGCTTGGATGTAATCCACCCTGAGCAGCGTTGTAGGATATGAATGTGGAAGGGAACCGGGAAAGATAATGCAGGAATAAAGCTAAGACAGGGAAACAGGAGATAACCACAGATCACAACCACCCAAATCCTGCCCGCTGCTCCTTCCCCGTGAACTTATTCTCATGCTGCCATCTATTGGTGCTCCCTTGGATCAGAGATGGTCTTCACATGCTCCCAGGTGGAGGAAGAAGCAAGAATGGGAGCTGCTGGAACTCTGGCAGCAAGAACAAACATATTTTGGGTCTCATTCCACTTCTGCTCTTCATTGTGAGACTCACCCGGGCCAGATATCAATGTGGCAGAAGGGCAGGAGAAAAGCATTATCACCTGGGAATGTGCCCGTGGTTTTCCACAGGTGAACACGTTCCAGGCTGTCCTGATCACAGACGGGGTGTCATCCTTTGCCTTGTTTAACTACCACGAGATCAGCTGGACCACGGGCACAGCCAGCGGAGGGGACCCCCTCACTGGGCTCGGCGGGGTGATGGCACAGGTGAGGCTCTTGCTCCTGTATCCCCATCCCTGTTGAGCTCTTGGGTGACTCCCTATGGCTTTTCCAAAGTGTCCATGCTTGCTCAGGCCACTGAGTCCCTCAGCATCCCTAGAAATGGCCTTGCACTGAACTTGTGGGCACGGTGGGAGGGGCACTCCAAAATTTGGTGGTGTCAGCAGTGCCCCAGCCAGTCCCTCTGCCTGAGGAAGGGGGCATTCCTGAATAAGGAATGCAGGAATCCTGCATCCCCACATTGCTTCCTCACTTTATCTCTCCCTACATTGCTGCCCTGCTTTATCTTGGCCACTCGATTCACAACCCTTAGACCTATAAGTGCATACATATGTATCTATACAAACATAAATCTATGAATACACATCCCTGCTGCTTGTACTGCCTGTTTAGCTTTTCATTCACATCCAGACTACCTGAAAACAGAAAATTTTACTACTTGAAAAAAGAAATCTCCAGAAAGAGCTGTTAAAACTAAAGAAGATGCACTCGAGGGAGCAGAGAAGTGAGAAAATGCAGCATCACTTTCCCATTGTCAAGAAGGGTGATGGAATTTGCTCTCTCTCTGGTTTAGGCTGGCTTCAATGGTGGAAATCTTACCAACTTTTTCAGCATCCCAGGCTCCAGAACCCCAGACATTGTCAATATTGAGGAAACAACCAATGTAAATGTCCCTGGGCGCTGGGCTTTCAAAATAGATGGCAAAGAAATAGACCCGGCCAACGGCTGCAGCCTGAGAGGTAAGGGAGACATGGCATTGCTTGTCCCCAAATTTTGGGGCTCAGTGTAGCAACAGGTGATTCTGTTGGGGTGCTGCATGATCTGTGCTTTTGCCAGGGCATCCCCATGAGTGGCAGCTGCAGGGACAGGAACACAAGAGAGGGTTCAGTCCTTGCACATCTCCGAGTTCCTGCGATAATTGGTGGCAACAGGAAAGACCTGGGGACAGCAATTTCCTCCTGCCCATAAATTAGGGCAGCTGATCTTGTGGTGCCATTTCCCTTGTTTGTGCAGGAGGAGCAGCAGGCTTTGCAGGCAGGACAAATGCCAAGTGTCTGCACCAGTTACAGAGTCTGTGCCTGTCACTGACACTGCGAGCCATAAAGGATTAATCGATGCACACACTGGCTGCACAGGGACTCTGCTGCTGAAAGATTATTGCATTTCCATTTGACAAATAAAACTGTCAGGAACATCCACTGTGCTCCAGGAGTCTTTCCAGCAAGACAGGATTGTCATTTGCTGACAGAAACTGGAGACGTGGCTTCTTCATGTCCTAACTTAGGACTGTTGAAGATCCATGAGATTCCAAGGCTCTTGCAGCACCAGCAAAGTTTTGGATCCAGCTGCTCCAACATTTTCCAGCTGCTGACACCATGAAGAAGGGTTGGACTTTGCAGAGAAGCTGGGAACCAGTCTCAGCTCTGCAGGTGACAAGAGGAGTGCGAGTACATCCCGCCACTGGATTTAAATTCCACGGTGAATGGCTGATTGCCCTCCATGAGAGGAGACGCAGCACGAGGTGTTGGATCCAAAAGACATCCCTTTCCCAAATTCCCCACACCAGGATGGTTGCAGCGTGGGCCTTGCCAAGAGGAGACATTTGTTGTGGGGAAGCAGAAAATAGTTTTTTGGTTTGTTTTTTTTTTTTCTTTTGAGGAGGCAGGGAAGAGAACAAAAAGTTTAGGAGAGGTAAACTCAGGCAGCGCACTGCAGAAGCCACACACCGGAGGAGTGTGAAAAAAGGCCAGATGGAGGGGAGAGAAATTCTCACGGGGACTTGCCACCCTTGTTCTCCAGCCTTCTCCCTGCCTCTCCTGTCTCTCACCAGCCACAGCCGCTCCCTCTCTGGTGGTGTAACACGTCTGCTCCGTCTGGGGCTGCGCGATCACTCAGCGCTCTGCTGGGGCTCCTGTGTGGGGTGGGAGCTGCTTATCAACAGCTCTTTGGTGCTGCAACTGCTATGAGCTCTTCCTGAAAGGGAGTAAATTGCTCCCGGGGCTGCTGATGACAGAGTGACTTTTTGACCAGCAGAGTTATGGGAACAGGGGAACCATGGAAGGGACAGCAAAGCTGGAGGACGGTGCAAGTGCAGCAAAAGTGCTGGAAACTGCCTCCAAATGGGGCTTTTCCATTGGGAAAGCAGCACAAATGCCTTTTGTGCCCTGCAGTACTGAAGAAGAACCAGAGTGGTGGGTGTCCAAAATGCATGGAATAAATAACCTTCAAGTTTTCCAGCCTGCGTGTTTTCCAGCACTTGCAGCATTCCAGGGACTCGTGGAGTGGGTAGGATTCAAAGGGGATACACCACACGTTAGAAACAAAGCTTGGGATTTGCTGAGCAGCTCTTTCTGGGAGTCTGCACAAACAAAGCAGCTGAGAAGCCCAGCAGCAGGACACAGTGGTCTCCATCACAGGACCAGCAGAACCCCCCGAGGGTGCACTCAGGGTGTGTTTCTGTTTCAAGAAGTGATGTAGCGTGGGTTTTTCCCTTTTTGTCTTTTTAGGACAGTTTCTCCGTCAAGGGGAGATCTTTTGGGACGACGCCAACTGCACCACCAAGTGCCGCTGCCTGGACTTCAACAATGAGATCCTCTGCCAGGACATGGCTTGTGGCCCCTTCGAGGCGTGTGAGACGAAGGCCAAATTCTTCCAGTGCGTGCCGGTGGAGAGCAGCACCTGCTTGGTGTTCGGAGATCCACATTACCACACCTTCGACGGCTTCCTCTTTCACTTCCAGGGTTCCTGCTCCTACCTCCTCGCCAGGCAGTGCTGGCCAGGCTCCCAGCTGCCCTACTTCAACGTGGAGGCCAAAAATGAGAACCGAGGCGGCTCCTCCGTCTCCTGGCTGAGGGATATTTTTGTGGAGGTCTACTCGCACAAGATTGTTCTCCCCAAGGGCGGCTTTGGGAAGGCAAAGGTAAGAGCTCTGCTGGAAGGGGAGAACTTGCCAGGTCAGCCCCTCTGAGGTGGCAGCAACACAGTGCTGGCAGCCTGGAGAATGTGGGATGACAATTCCGGGCCTTGTGTGTCCTGGGGAATGGGCACAGGTGACACAAAGTAATTGTAGCTTACCCATGGCTGTCCCTCTGTGCGTGTCCCTACCCCGAAACCCCACACCAGGGCTGTCCTGTCTGTGTCCCAGCGCGAGGGCTCTGCTATTTCATGCGCTGGCTCAGCTGCCGGGTGTTGTCCCTGCAGGTGGATGACTTGATGGTGTCCCTGCCCATCTCCTTGGAACTGGGTGCAATCAAGGTCTACCAAAGCGGCCTGTCCACTGCCCTGGAGACTGACTTTGGCCTGCTGGTGACCTATGATGGGCAGCACTATGCCTCCGTGTCCGTGCCGGGCTCCTACATCAACGCCACGTGCGGGCTGTGCGGCAATTACAACAAAGACCCCGAGGACGATGTCCTGCGCTCGGACGGGAGGGTGGCCACGTCTGTACTGGAGCTGGGCGAGAGCTGGCAGGTGCCACATCCCGAGCGCAGGTGCTCCACAGGCTGCCTGGAGAACTGCAGCCTCTGCGACCCCACCACCGAGGCTCTGTATTTCACCCCCGAGTACTGCGGCTTCATCAACAAGAGCGGGGGGCCCCTCTGGGAGTGTGGCTCTGTCGTGGATCCCACTGCCTTCATCCACAGCTGTGTCTACGACCTCTGCAGCGCCAAGGACAATGGCACCGGGCTGTGCCAGGCCATCCAGGCCTATGCCACTGTGTGCCAGGCCCTGGGCGTCTCGGTGGGAGAATGGCGGAGCCAGACGGGATGCGGTGAGTGTTTGGGAGGAGAGGAGCAGTGCCAGGGGTTTGCCTGTGTGCCCAGGAGGGCGTGACAGGAGGGGGAGGAAATCCAAGGGAGGGAATTGCCTGAAGTGGAGGGAGTTGGGAGAGAACTGATTGGTCCCTCCTCTCCATGGCATCACACCCTTGGTCCAGCAAAAGCGTGGCACAAGTCAGGCATGAGCTGGGAGCTCCACGTTGCTCTGGAGATCATCAGCTGCCATGAGGAGAGTTGGAGGCTGGAGTGGAATGGGGACTGGTTGGTCAGTCTGCCATCCTTGTGGTCATAAATAGTTGAGGGTGGCTCAGTGGCTCTGGGGCTATTTTGGAGAAGCCCAGCTCTGGCCAGGGAGGCCTGGGTGGGAAACGGAGAGGCCAATGCTACCAGTGAGGGGTTCTTGGGTCACTCTGTGTTGTCTCTGCTGTGGTCAGTGAGAAGGTGGCAGCTGACCCTGAACCGTGCTGTGACATGGCTCTTCTGTTTGTCACCCCTCTGCGCCCACAGCGGCGGCCGTGCAGTGCCCGGAGCTCAGCCAGTACTCGGTGTGTGCCAGCAGCTGCCCTGCCACCTGCTCGGACCTCACGGCCCCGCTGGCCTGCACCTCCCCCTGCAGCGAGAGCTGCGAGTGCCCCGAGGGCCACGTCCTCAGCGCCGACCGCTGCGTCCCCGTGCAGGGCTGCGGCTGTGACGTGAACGGCCGCTACTACCCCATCGGGGAGTCCTTCTGGGCGTCACCAGACTGCACTGTGCAGTGCCACTGCGAGGCTGGCGGGGAGGCCAGGTGCTTCAACACCACCTGCCCGGAGGGAGAGATCTGCACCATCGAGAACGGCTACCGCGGGTGCTACCCAAAGCGGGAGACCGTGTGTTTGGTGGGGCAGGGTCAGGTGCTGCAGACCTTTGATGGCATCACCTTCCCTTACCCGCTGGAACAGTCCTACACGCTGCTCAAGACCTGTCCAGAGAGGCCAGACTTCATCGAGGTGGACATCAGCCAGAAGAAGGCTGGCTCGACTCCCAGTGGGCCACGTGTCATGCGGGTCCAGGCTGCTGGTCAAGAGGTGAAGATTGGAGGCACCAGGCTGGCAGACATTAAGGTAAAGGTGCTGCCTGGGGACAGGGTGGGAAGTGGTGGCTTGTGGTGTGATCCAGTGAAGAAGGGCTTATGGTTCTGTGTCTGTGGACACCACAGGGACACTTGAACCATCATGAGGAGGCCCTCTGGGTGCCTGTGAAGTTGTTGCCACAGCACTGTTCCTTCTGAGGCTTCCTGCCTCCACCTTTTCCTGCAACTTGCCTTTTTCCTGAAAGAAAAATTGTTTTTTGTGGGGCAAAACCCAAAGGTTCGGCTGTATGCCCTCGCTCAGAGGGGGCTCTGGGCCTTGGAGGGTGGGTCTGGGTCAGGGAGTGTTTAATGTGCACAGCGTGCTTGGGCAAAGCCACATCACCCTCCCTGAAGCCTCTCCACCTTGTTCCCTATAGGTGAATGGTTATGACGTGGAGCTGCCCTATTTCCACCCTTCTGGGCGTCTGGAGATCTACCAGACTGACAACAGCACTGTGATGGAGTCCGAGGGGCTCCTGGCCATCAGCTACTACAACTCTGGCCTTGTGGAAATCCGTCTCTCCACCTCCTACTTCAACTGTACCGGGGGCCTCTGCGGCCTCTTCAACGACAACGCCACTGATGAGTTCTCCCTGCCCAAGGGCAAGTTCACGGACAACCTGGAGCTCTTCCTGGACAGCTGGACCACCTTTGACGAGATCTGCAACGGCGAGTGCGGGGACCTGCTCATGGCTTGCAACAACGACTCAGAGCTGCTCAAGTCCTACAGGAGCCGCTCCAGCTGCGGCATCATCAACGATCCCACCAACAGCTCCTTCCTGGAGTGTCACAGCGTGGTCAACGTCTCAGCCTACTACAGGACATGCCTCTTCCGCCTGTGCCAGAGCGGGGGCAACGTGTCAGAGCTGTGTGACTCGGTGGCACGCTATGCCAGCGCCTGCAAGAACGCCGACGTGGACATCGGCCAGTGGAGGAGCCACAGCTTCTGCCGTGAGTGCACCAAAGCTCTTCATCACCCAGGATGGGGAGAAGGGAGTTTGGAACCCACCAACACCAGGCAGAATCTTTTTGTTGGGGATTTGTGGGCATGCAGAGGCAGAGCAGCTTTTTGCATGGGGTGCTGGAATCACAGGCGGTAGTTTCTGGTGCCAGCAGAGGCAGATTTCCTAGGAAGTGGTTCCAGGGTGGCATTTCAGGAGGCAGCAAAAGTTTTATGGTGCGCTGTAGGAGCGTTCTGGAGCTGCAGATGGTGTCTGGCGGTGCCGTACGCCACCACCAGAGGATAATTTGAATAACACTGGTGTTTAGCTGTCGCTGTAAACTTGCTGTGGATGGGAGAACATTCATAATTCAGAAGTAAATGTGAAAAATCCCGAGATGGTGGGAAAGCTGTGCCTGTCTCTGCCTCAGGACAGGGAGGTGTTTGTTTGGGAAATAACAGGAGGGGATGTTTGGCACATGGCAGGACTGGGTTGAGATGTGAGGGGGGGTGATGGCTGAGGGAGAAAGGGCTGCAAGGGGAATGGGATGAGCCAGTGGCCACAAGATGCTGCTTTCCCCGTTTTCCCTGAATCCATCACTACCCGCCTTTTGCCCATTCCTCACTCTGTGCTGTCAGAGCTGGGAGCTCAGGCCCTGTGTTTGCCAACCCTGCAGCTCTCTCCTGCCCCGAGAACAGCCACTTTGAGGAGTGCATGAGCTGCGTGGAGACCTGTGAGAGCCTGGCGTCGGGCCCCATGTGCAGGGACACCTGCTCGGAGGGCTGCCAGTGCGACGAGGGCTTCGCCCTGCGCGGCACCCGCTGCATCCCCCGCCGTGAGTGCGGCTGCAACTTCGAGGGCCGGCAGCTGGCCACCAACCAGACCTTCTGGATGGACATCTCCTGCCACTTCCTGTGCTACTGCAACGGCTCGGACAACAGCGTGTACTGTGAGAATGTGTCCTGCAAGGATGACGAGTATTGCCTGGAGGAGAACGGCCTCTACTACTGCCACGTCCGCACCGATGCCTCCTGCATCATCTCGGGCTATGGGCACTACCTGACTTTTGATGGCTACTCCTTTGACTTCCAGAGTAGCTGTGAGCTGGTGCTGTGTACCACCATCTTCCGGCCCAGGGTGGAGCGCTCGGACACGTTCCCAACATTCACTGTCACGGCCAAGAACGAGGACCGGGACACCTCTCTGGCCCTGTGGGTGAAACAGGTCGAAGTGGAGGTCTTTAATTACAACATTGTCATCCACCGTGCCTACAAACACACTGTGCTGGTGAGTGCAGGGTCATGAGGACTGTGGTTATTTCTGCAGGTGTGACTCCCAAAACCCTAGGCATGTGGCCTTATGGCTTGCAAGCTTTTCTGGGAGTCAGGTCACGCTTGGGCTTGTCCTAGGGTGCTGCCAGGCACAGCTTTTGGAGAGGATTTCTGTTTTGGCTGCCTTGTTTTGGGTGTGAAGTCGGCAGGGACCTCTCTCTGGGAAGGCCGAGCCACCCTCAATTTGTGTCCTTCTGTGGAAGCTCCCACCATCTTTCCCCCTCACAGCATGCCTTGCTTCCTCCCTGCAGATCAACAACGAGCGTCTCTACCTGCCCCTGAAGCTGGGCCAGGGCAAAGTGAACATCTTCGCCTTTGGCTTCCACATCGTGGTGGAGACTGACTTCGGGCTGAAGGTGGTGTATGACTGGAAGACCTTCCTGTCTGTCACCATCCCACGGGGCTTCCAGAACCTCACCTACGGCCTCTGCGGCCGCTACAATGGCAACCCCGAGGATGACCTGGTGGCCCCAGGGGGGACACCGGCCACCAGCATCAGTGACTTTGTGCAGAGCTGGGCCAAGCGGGACGCGTTCTGCCGCGTGGGCTGTGGTGACCGCTGCCCGGCCTGCGGCAAGGTGGAAGGATTCTGGAAGCCCCAGCAGCTCTGCAGCCTCATCCCCAGCCAAAGTGGCGTCTTTGCAAAGTGCCACAGCAAGATCAATCCCGGCTTCTTCTACAAGAACTGCCTCTTTGACACCTGTGTGGATGGGGGAGCCATGCAGACAGCCTGCAGCTGGCTGCAGAACTACGCCAGCACGTGCCAGACTCAGGGCATTGCCATCACTGGCTGGAGGAACTTCACCTCATGCTGTAAGTGCCACCCTGCCTCCAGGTCCTTCTTTTCCTGGGGTGCAGGGGACAGGGAGGCCGATGGCCTGGCAGCCAATGCTTCCCACACTTGGTGGGTGAGGTCTGGGACACTGTATTCTCTAGGAGCTGTCACAAACTGCACATGGTACAGCAGGAGAGGGAGGGAAAAAGGGAAGTCTCAAGGTCAGAAGGGACAGGGATGGAAAATGGAAAGCCTCAAGCTCAGAAGGCATCAGCCATCCCCCACTGTTAACCAGGGATTGTATCAGTCAGCGTCAATGCCAGCAGTGCGTGTTTGCTCTAATGAAGCTGCAGCCCCTTGTCAATAAGATGACGATGTGCTGTTCAATCAGGCTCCTGAGGATGGGCACTGCACGCATCCCTGGCAGCCAATCTGTTTGGCAAATCAGATGGGAAGTAATTGTCTTCGCTAACGAGACTGAAAATTAAATTTGTGTCGTTTTTCCCTTCTAACAAGCAAGCTCATGGCTCTGGGGCCCTGCTCTCATGGGGCGGTGAGGCCACAGACTGGCACCATGCATGACAGGTCTGAATCAGTCCCTGGTGGGGAGCCAGGCTGGTTGTGTCCATGGAGCTAATCCGTGTCTGTTTTGTCCCCTGCTCAGCTGTCAGCTGTCCCCCCAACAGCCACTACGAGAGCTGCGTGTCCCTGTGCCAGCCCCGATGTGCTGCCATCCGCCTGAAGAGTGACTGCAGCCACTACTGTGTGGAGGGCTGCCAATGTGACCCTGGCTATGTCCTCAATGGCAAGAGCTGCATCCTGCCCCACAACTGTGGCTGCTACTCTGATGGCAAATACTATGAGGTACACGGCTCCTGGGGACTGCTCCCCCACTCTGGATGATATTTCTGGGCACAGTGTGAATGGGGGTGCCAGTCAGGATGGGCTGGTAGCAGGGCTAGAGAAGAGAGGGATGTCCTTCTATGGTGTGCTGCACAGGGAGTCTTTCTAACTAATAAACCCATCATGCCATCATTGGGTGAAGGTGAGCTGTGTGTCAAGCACAGGAGGTGGGATGGAGAGAAGGATGGTGGCTGGGAAGACTCTTTGATGAGTGCAAAAGGCCAGTATTGTATAGTCACACTGTGCTAGGTATTCACACGTCATAGATTTAGTGTTTCACGTGAAATGTTGCTTTTTCTTAGCTACTAGGTGTCACTGGGGAGTTTGAAGCAGCAGAGTGCTGTGCTGATAGCACTGGTCATACCATAGTGGGTTGTATTTTGTGCCAGTGAAATTTCTGTGTAGGGTTCCTTTGCTCCATGGGGAACCAGTATCGGGGTACTGTCATATGGGCTTCCTTGCAGTTGGGTTGGTGGCTGGCAGAATGCGAGTAAGAAGTCAAGGGGGCATTAAGCGCTGTGGCTTTGTGTGAGCACAAGAGGTGAAGGAGGTTGTGGTGGCAGTACAAACGTGAGTGTGGGTAGCAGAGACATTGCAAGGTAGGTGCAAGCTGCCAGAGTGTTCTTTGCACCCTTTCCTCTGCTCTTGTTTCCTGCTCTTGCTTGTTCTGTGACAGAGGGGTGTAAACCTTGTCCCAGCCATCCTCAGAGGCTGTCAGGACAGCCGCTCATGGGTCCCTTTTTCAGCCCAAGCAGCTGTTCTGGAGTGGGGACTGCACCCGGCGCTGCCGCTGCTTCCGGCGCAACCTGATCCAGTGCGACCCCCGGCACTGCAAATCGGACGAGGAGTGCGGGCTGCGCAACGGCGTCCGTGGCTGCTTCAGCACCCGCAGCTCCTTCTGCCTGGCAGCCGGCGGCGGCGTCTTCCGCACCTTCGACGGCGCCTTCCTCCGCTTCCCGGCCAACTGCGCCTTCGTCCTCTCCACCATCTGCCAGAAGCTGCCCGACTTCTCCTTCCAGCTCATCATCAACTTTGACAAGTGGTCCTCACCCAACCTCACCATCATCTCCCCCGTGTACTTCTACATCAACGAGGAGCAGATTCTCATCAGTGATAGGAACACTGTCAAGGTGAGGTCTTGTAGGGGTGTCCAACCCCTCCAGAGTGGTGCTGGGAGGGGATAGTGGATGTACAGTGGAGGATGTACAATGGTCTCCACAGGGATCCCAGACTACACTTGATGTTTTCACAGCTGGGATAGTGGGCATCAGTCATGGAATTGTTTACAAAAGCCTCATGCCTACATTCATAGGCAAAGAATATGGGAAGGGACATCAACTTCGTGTCCTTCTCTTGTGCCAGGTGAACGGAAGCCTCGTGAGCATCCCCTTTGTCACGGGGCTGTCCACTAAGATCTTCAGCCAGGAGGGCTTCCTGATCATCGACTCCAGCCCCGACATCCAGATCCGCTACAACGGCTTCAATGTCATCAAAATCACCATTGGGGAGCGGCTGCAGAACAAGGTGTGCGGCCTCTGCGGAAACTTCAACGGCGACCGCACCGACGACTACGCCACGCTGCGGGGCAAGCCGGCGGTCAGCAGCGTGGTGCTGGCACAGAGCTGGAAAACCAACGGCATGCAGAAGAGGTGAGTGGCCGGACAGCCCTTTCCCACCAGCTGGGAACGGGAACGGGAGAAGGGCTGGCCACGAAAGGAACCCCCATGTCATGTCCGGTGCCCACAGCTGCAACGAGCTGCAGTACTCGCAATATGCCGCCTCCTGCGACAACGTCCAGATCCAGGAGCTGCAGAGTGACAGCTACTGCCTGAAGCTGACCGACATGAAAGGCTTCTTCCAGCCTTGCTACGGCCTCCTGGACCCGCTGCCCTTTTACGAGTCCTGCTTTCTGGATGGCTGCTACAACCACAAGAAGGTGCAGCTGTGTGGCTCGCTGGCTGCCTACGGAGAAGCCTGCCGCACCTTCGGCATCCTGGGCACCGAGTGGATCGAGAAGGAGAATTGCTGTAAGAGAGCTGGGGTGCTCAGGCTGAGCAGCCATGAGGGGAGCCATGTGGCATTGGGGAGTGGGGCTAGAGGTGGCTAGCCCACGGTCTGAGGGTAAAGGTTGTGTCTGTGCTGTGTCTTGTGCTGTTTAGCAGGAGTGGTGGAAGATCCCTGCGTGGGAGCAGACTGCCCCAACCGCACCTGTGAGCTGGACAACGGTGGGGAGCTGTGCGGCTGCATCGAGCCCCCGCCCTATGGGAACAGTGAGTCCTCTGCTCCTGGCCCTATGGGAACAGTGAGTCCTCTGCTCCTGGCCCCATGGGAACAGTGAATCCTCTGCTCCTGGCCCTATGGGAACAGTGAATCCTCTGCTCCTGGCCCTATGGGAACAGTGAATCCTCTGCTCCTGGCTGTGGGGTCAGTGCTGAGCTCCACATTGGGCCATTATGCCACAGGGGCTTTGGGAAGGGGCTGTGACCTCTGCCAAGTTTGGTTTTTCCTAACCATGCACAGTTCAGGAAGGGAGCAGAGAGCAGGGAACCACTTTTCTGGGGTACACAGTATGGGCATCTTTGGCTTGGGAACACTTTGAGCAGCAGGGATGTAGGATTGGCAGAGTGCACCACAGTTGATGATCCCAGCCCAATTCTGGTGGCAGGAAGAAATGCCAAGGGGCCATTTGTGGTGATCTAAAGTCGTATCATCTTCTCCTTCAGCCACCCATGACATTATTGATGCAGAGGTGACCTGCAAGGCTGCCCAAATGGAGGTGTCCATTTCAAAGTGCAAGCTGTTCCAGCTGGGCTTTGAGCGTGAGGGCGTGAGGGTCAACGACCGCCAATGCCCCGGCATTGAAGGGGAGGACTTCATCTCCTTCCAGATCAACAACACCAAAGGCAACTGTGGCAACTTGGTGCAGGTGAGCTGGGACATGGGGCACACAGGGCTGGGAGCGGAGGACAGTCCATTGCAGTCCAGCTCAGCTCCAGGGTTGGGACAGTGAGTGCAAGTGACGCTCAGGAGGTATTTTAATGGACTGGGGGTCAAGGAGAACACAGGAAGGTTTTGTAGAATAAGGATGCAATTCCAAGCCCCACCATTCCATACCCTTTCTGGCCAGAGGTGGAGGGGCAGCAGGTCCCTTGTCACACAGCTCATTTAGAGGTGCTCATCAGGAGCAGGGAAGTGGGGACAGCTGGAATTAAGCAGTGCCCTGTGTTCCCTCTGCAGTCCAACAGCACTCACATAGTGTACAAGAACACGGTGTGGATTGAAAGTGCCAACAACACGGGCAACATCATCACCCGGGACAGGACCATCAATGTGGAGTTTTCCTGTGCCTATGAGCTGGATATCAAGATCTCCCTGGATTCAGTCGTGCGGCCGATGCTCAGGTAGGAGCAGGGCCTGTTACACAGATGGGTGAGGCTGTGCTGCTTCTGAAGCAAGGCAGCAGTTTGGGGGTTCAAAACCTTGCCACCAACTGAGCCAGTATTTTTTTTTGTCATCGTTAGTGTGATTAACCTGACCGTGCCAACGCAGGAAGGGAGCTTCACCACCAAGATGGCTCTGTACAAGAACTCGTCCTACAAGCACCCGTACCGGCAGGGTGAGGTGGTGCTCACCACCCGGGATGTGCTCTACGTGGGGGTCTTCGTGGTGGGGGCCGACTCCAACCACTTGATCCTGATGTTGAACAAGTGCTACGCCACCCCCTCGCGGGACAGCAATGACAAACTGCGCTACTTCATCATCGAGGGAGGGTGAGCCACCATGAGCCCCGTTGATTTTCATCGTGTCTGTTGGTGCTGGAAGGGTGGTGAAATCAGCTGGGACAAGGACCTTTTGGCCAATGAGATGGTTGATCAAAATCTGGAAAGGGTGAGGAGCAGTGTTGTTAGAGCAGGAGTTAATCTGCTTGGTGTAGACATAGGCAGAAGCCCTGCTTGTGAGTGAGTACCAGGTGCAGAGAGAAGCACTTTCCTTGTGTCAGTGATGCTGTGGACAACAGCTAACTGCAGGAGACAGGGGGATATGGATCATGGTACAGGCATCTGGGGAAGCTGGAAACACCAGAGAGTGTTGACAGAGGCAGGGCATGACACCCTTGTCCAGACAAGCCATGGCAGAGTCTAAGAACCCCATTGTGGGACCTGGGGTGAGGGGCCTTATGGGGGCAGGGACCCCCTTGAGGGAGGGTCCCAGTCACAGGAGAGTGGTGCTGAGCATCGGTGCTTTGCACAGGTGCCAAAACATGAAGGACAACACCATTGGCATAGAGGAGAATGGGGTGTCCCTGACGTGTCGCTTCCATGTCACCGTCTTCAAGTTCATCGGGGACTACGACGAGGTTCACCTGCACTGTGCTGTCTCCCTCTGTGACTCCGAGAAATACTCCTGCAAAATCGTGAGTGGGGAGAGTGCAGAGAGATGGGATGCTTGATTTGAAGGTCTCTTCCAGAGTGCAGTGAGCCCTGCTGATGTGGCATCAAAGACGTGACCAGAGGTGTAGCCTTAGGGCTGAGATGGGAGGGTTGTGGGTCCCTCTAGGCTCTGTCATGGGAAGGTCACCTCGGGACCTGTGCTCTCTGAGCCTGGTTGCAGGGTGCCTTTGGGAGCTGGGACAGCTGGAGGGGCACAGAGGGGGCCTGGGCAGAAGCTGAGGGTGACAGAGGTGGCGTTTATCCCCAAACAGAACTGCCCTCAGCACACAAGGATGGCCAGCGCCTTCGCCGAGGAGTCCAAGGAGCAGATCCTCTCAGTGGGACCTATCAGGAGGAAGCGTAAGTGTGGAACCCCAGGGAAGGCTGGGGAGTTTGTCTGCCATCCCAGCCTCGGGCAGCCAAGGACCAAGGGCTCAGGGTGTGGTAGCATGGCTCAGGTGTCCCCCTTTGCTGTTTGTGTCCAGGATCAGACTGGTGCGAGGACAACGGAGGCTGTGAGCAGATCTGCACGAGCCGGGCGGACGGGCCCTTGTGCAGCTGTGTGACAGGGACACTGCAAGGGGACGGCAAGAGCTGCAGGGGTAAGTACCGGGGTCGGGGTGGGCACAGCAGGGGACTGCCACTCCCCAAACCAAGGGGCTGTGGGGTGAGCAGCATGGGGAAGGTGGCTGGGACATGTGGTGTGTTGAGACAGAAGGGGTGTGGAGGGCAGGGAGCCAGATGTGCACTGTCCCTGTCACCTGAGGGCTGTGAGGGCACAGCTGGCAGGTTCTGGCAGCTACAAGGGAGGTGATGGCACCTGCACAGTAGAATAGAATCTGCAGGGTAGAATAAATGCCGGGGACAGAGTCTGGGAGCCCAGCAATGAGGTGGGGCATTTGGGTGGGCACCAGCCTGGCATGATTTGAAGGGCATATGGCAGAGCCCCAGCTCACATGGGTCTTGTTGTGTTGGCAGCCTCCAGCTCTTCAGGGGAGCACCGTGCCCGAGTGACCCTGCTGGTGGTGGCCCAGCTGTGGCTGTGGCTGCGCTCAGCTCAGCAGCACCTGACCTCGTAGGCGCGGCCCCGCCGCCCGGCCAAAAACTGTTCTCGCGTCAGCCTGAGTCTTTGTAGGGTAGGAGACAGCCCCCCTGCCACGGCCACGCTGCTGCCAACCCGGCCGTGCTGCGAGGTGGCAAAGGGATGTGACCTGGAGAGAGGTGGGATGCAGACCCGCACGTGAAGGTGACTTGCAGCCAGCACAGCGGCAGCAACAGCAAGACTGAGCAGGATGTTCACCAGCAGCGATGTGGGACTGGGGTTTGGGGTTTTTTACAGCTTTCCATCATTGATGTGGACTCCAGAAAGGGGGTTTTGCAGCTTTTCCCCAGGCTCTCCCTTGTGGGGTGCACTGTAGGTGGCCCACACCACTGTCAGTAGTGTGGGACAGGATGGAGCATGTGCTGTCCCTTCACACAGACAGCTGCAGGTCTCCACCATCCTTGGGAGCTACCACCAGGGTCTTACAAGCTCACAGACTCAGCCAGAGGTAGGTGTTGGGGCACAGGTCATGGCCAGAGCAGTGCATTGCCATCACTGGATGTTGTGACACCTTCAGACTGTGTCACCACCCTCTGACTCTCCGGAGCAGAGGTGGTGCTAACGTTTGGTTCAGAGAGCCAAACTCATCTGTGGGGGTCTGCAAATCTTGGCATTGTGCTGTGGTGGTGACAAGCTGGTGCCAATAATTGCAAAGAGGTGCTTTCTGGTGGGCAGGAACAAGAGTCAGAGGAAGGAGGGATGAAGTTCCCTGCTATGTTTGTGTGGTGTGCAGGGGTTGAGGGTCAGAGCAGGGTTGGGTTCTGCGGGCACAGGGCAGCACTGGGGTGCCTGGTGAAAGAGTGGGGAGCAGCCTTGGGGTGCTGGTGGGTGTGGGGGGGGGCTGTCTGTGTTGGTGTCTTGTCTTGTGTTTGTACTCTGTGAAACGGCTGCGTGGGAATAAAAAGTGTTGTAATCCTTCGTAAGCACTGGTCCTGTGTGATGGGAGACGACGGGGAGCAGCAGCAGGGCCTGGAAGGACACCAAGGCTGCAAAGAGTCCCTGGGAGGGATGGACAAGGAGTTCTGGCATGCCAGGCAGGGGCACAGCAGAGCTGAGGGCACAGGTTGGGGCTGGAGCGTGGGTCTGGCAGGTTTGCCGTGGGGTAGGCTGGGATGTAGGGCAGAAGGAGCAGAGGGGATTTGGGTTCTGGGGTAGGAGGGCAGATGGTTCCCTCTCCTCAAGACAAGAGGTGGGTAACAGCATGTCGTGGACTCTGCTCTGCTTGTTCTCTGCCTCTCAGCTCCCTCTCTGTGCCTCTGTGTGTGTGTTAGCTCTGAATTCTCTCCTCCACCCCTCTTTTCTCCCTGTGACTGCGTCTCTGCTCTCTGCTGCCTCATTCCCCCATCTCTGTGCCTCTTTGCTCTCTGTTCCCAGCCTCTGCTCTCTCTGTCCTCAGTCTCTGCCCTCTCTGTGCCATCCAGTCCCTGCTGTCTGCTCCCTCTCTGTGCTCACTCTCAGCTGGGTCCAGTGTCTCTCTGCCTTTGTCTGCTCTTTGTTCCTCTTTGCCCTCTCTCTCCCAATATCTCTCTGCCTCTGTTCCCTCTTTGCTCTCCAGCTTCCCATCTCATTCTCCAGTCTCTCCTTGCCTCCTCCAGCCCCGGGCCATGTGTCTCACCCTTATCTCAGCGTTAATGAAGGAGCTGGTGAAGGATGGCAGTGTGGGTGCGCTGTCCCTGAAGGAGCTGCCTGTAGCCTGAGGGACAGTCTGCAAGCTGAGCTGTGGCTGTGCTGGGGCACCCCGAGGATGGAGAGGATCCCTGGGGCACTGGAGGTGCCAGTGGTGCTGCTGGCCCTTGGTGGGTGAGCAGGTGGGTGAACAGCTCACGGGTAACACAGACGGGTGCTCTGTGTTATGGGATGTTAATGATTTTCTTTGGGTCTTTAAGGATTGGACAGATTGTCCAAACAGTGATGGTGAGAGGACAGCCTGGCTGAAGGGATCACACTGACCACAGCAATGACCACAGCACTGAGCACAGCACTGAGCACAACAATGACCACAGTAATGACCACAGCACTGAGCACAGCAATGACCACAGCACTGAGCACAGCAATGACCACAGTAATGACCACAGCACTGAGCACAGCACTGAGCACAGCACTGACCACAGCACTGAGCACAGCAATGACCACAGCACTGACCAAAGGACTGAGCACAGCAATGACCACAGCACTGACCACAGCACTGACCACAGCAATGACCACAGCACTGAGCACAGCACTGAGCACAGCAATGACCACAGCACTGAGCACAGCAATGACCACAGCACTGACCACAGCACTGAGCACAGCAATGACCACAGCACTGACCAAAGGACTGAGCACAGCAATGACCACAGCACTGACCACAGCACTGACCAAAGGACTGAGCACAGCAATGACCACAGCACTGACCACAGCACTGACCACAGCACTGACCAAAGGACTGAGTACAGCACTGACCACAGCACTGACCACAGCACTGACCAAAGGACTGAGCACAGCAATGGCCACAGCACTGACCACAGCAATGACCACAGCACTGACCAAAGGACTGAGTACAGCACTGACCACAGCACTGACCAAAGGACTGAGCACAGCAATGGCCACAGCAATGACCACAGCACTGACCAAAGGACTGAGTACAGCACTGACCACAGCACTGACCAAAGGACTGAGCACAGCAATGGCCACAGCACTGACCACAGCACTGACCAAAGGACTGAGCACAGCTATGACCACAGCAATGACCACAACACTGACCACAGCACTGACCAAAGGACTGAGCACAGCAATGACCACAGCACTGACCAAAGGATTGAGCACAGCAATGACCACAGTACTGACCACAGGTCAACAATTACAAGGGTTAGGGTTAGGATTATTATTAGGGCTAGGGTTGGGGTTAGGTTTTGGGTTAGGGTTTGAGTTAGGGCTAGGGTTACAGCTAGGGCTAGAGTTAGGGTTAGGGCTAGAGTTTGGGTTAGGCTCCCATTAGGTTTAAGTTTAGGGTTAGGGTTGGGGTTAGGGTTAGCATTACAGCTAGGGTTAGGGTTAGGGTTATGTTTAGGGTTCGGGTTAGGGCTTGGGTTTGGGTTAGTGATAGGGTTAGGGATAGGGTTAGGGTTACGGCTAGGGCTAGGGTTAGGGTTAAGGTTTGGGTTAGAGTTAGGGTTAGGTTTAGGCCCCCATTAGATTTAGGTTTAGGGTTAGGTTTAGGGTTTGGGTTAGGGTTAATCTTAGGGTTAGGTTTAGGGTTAGGGTTACAGTTAGGGTTTGGCCTAGCTCATTCAGGGTTTTTGCCTACAAAAATTCCGTATGGTCGAGGATTTCTCCCAGACCAAAGCTGCCCCCTCCTCCAAACCTGGCTGCCATCGGAGGGCCAAACGTGCCCTACAAAATGACATCTGCCAAGTGGGCTCTTGAGTTTGGCTCCCTGTGCAAAAGTGCCACCTTTCGGAGCCAACTTGCCTGCAGACCATCCTGGCTATTGCCTACAAAAATTCTCTGTGCTAGTGGGTTAGGGTTAGGGATAGGGTTAGTTTTAGGTTTAGAGTTAGGGGTTAGGGTCAGGGTTACTCTAGGTCATTTGTGTTACTAGAGTTCAAATTTTCTTTCTTTCTCCAGGACACTTTGGGGTTACTTTTCATCACTGCGGATCCATTTCTCCCTCTCTGGGGACCAGATTTGATCATTCTATCTCACCCAGTGTGGTTTTCCCCCCCTGTGCCAATTTTAATGGTTTTTACCATTTCTCTCTGCCTCTGGTTTGTTCTCTGATCCTGTCTCTATAGGATCCTTGCAATAATTTGAATTGGTGGGGATTTTTTAGGAGTTACCATTGCTTTGGGATTCAAGGATGTGGTTTTAGCTCTCCTCAGAGCTTCCATCCATCCAGCTTTCCACACTGAGTTTAGGATTTATGTCATTCTCTGCCTCACACTTTCACCCTACTTTTGAGTACATCACCCCATAAAAAACCATTTATTTTGGTGGAAGCCACACTTGTGTCAAATCCAATAAAAATGCCTCTGTGTTCTAATAAGAAGAGAAAACAAGACTGGTTTAAAATAATTTGTATTTAGAAATAATAATTATGTGCAATGTTTTCCCTGCAGAACCTGATTTTTAACTTAGACCAAATATTTCCTCCAGCTAAGCCCAAATCCATTTTATTCTCATGGTTAAATAAAGATGATTCTAGAAGGAATGAAAGCTCTGCACAGGATTTCCTCATTGAGCAATTATGGATTTTTCTTCCACCATCTTTCCATGTCAATATCCCGCACCTGTCCCAGATGGATAAAAATGTGCATCAAGCACATGGAATGTTCTGGAGTCCCAAATCTAGGAAAGACCTGGACCTGTTAGAGAGATGATCAGCGAAAAAAAATCCTAAAATACCACCCAGAGTCCCTGTACCACCCAACCCACTCTGGTTTTTGATTTATTCTTTTACTCATGGGGATTTTAAAGTACTGCAGGGAGTTTAAAACAGCACAAGGTTTAAAGCTGAGTGGAATAGTTTGTGCTGCCCCTGAAATAAAGTGGCTACAGAGACTTGATGATGATTTTTTTTTTTCTTAAAATTCCATTTATAAGCTTGGTTAGTACAGGAATAACTACAGCTTTACCAGTAAAAATGACTTTAGGTCAAGATCTAATTTTTTATTCAACTGCCTAGCCAAAAAAAAAAGCCCTCTGGAAATTGTTTCCCCACTTGTCTCTGTCCTACACTTGGCTGTCTGTATTTATGACACCAGCAGTTTGTAAATAACAAATGGGACTCAAGTTTCCTTATAAATCAATGCTTCTGTCCAAAATTCCAGTTTTAATGTCTATAACTTCAACAAAATACAATCTTCTGGACTGATTTTTGTATTCTGAAGTTTCCCTCAAGTTCTATTGGGAAAAAAAACAAAAGAATTTACTGTATCTTAATAAAAATAAGCTTGGGGATACAATTTTTGCTCATGTTGGGGAAAATTCTGTGCTTTTGGTGGCTGAGGCAATGTCAGAAACACAGGTGAATCCCTCCATCCCTCCCTCCCAGATTTTTTTAAAGCAGAACTTCACAAGAAAACATAGTACCAGACATTTCCAGCTAAAAGCACTCCCAGCACTGTGCAAGCAGGAAATTCCAGGAATTTGGGTAGAGAGACGAGCAGGAAGGATGATTTGAGCAAAGCCCTTGCTATGCTTCTCTGCTGACATGTTCACCCCAGAACCTGGAGACGTGGAAAGGGGTGACCCGAAAAGACAAAAAAGAGATGTGTCAACTGGGGAAAACTTGGGGAAAAACTCAACTCGGGGGAAAACCTCAAGTGGAAAACCTCAAGGAAACAAACTCAAGGAAAAAAAAACTCAAGGAAAAAAAAACTCAAGGAAAAAAAAACTCAAGGAAAAAAAAAAACTCAAGGAAAAAATACTCGGGAAAAACCCAGGGGGAGAAACTCAAGGAAAAAAAAACTCAAGGGAAAAAAACTCAAGGAAAAAAAAAAACCTCAGGGGAAAGAAACTCGGGGGAAAGAAACTCAGGGGAAAGAAACTCAGGGGAAAAGCCCAGGGAAATTGGGGTGGGAGAGAGGAGGTGGGTCTGGATACTGAGTAAAAGCCGCTGCAGAGGAAGCTGCGGGAGGAATAGAATAATTAATTAATTAAAAGGGTTAAGAACTGCGAGGGTGGGGAGGCACAGGGTGCCCAGAGAAGCTGTGGATCTCAAATCCAGGTTGGACACTGGGGCTTGGAGCAGCCTGGGACACTGAGAGGCGTCCCTGCCCTGAACAGGCTGAAACCGGACGGGCTTTAAGGTTCCATCAGCCGAAGTGTCGCCAGGGATGTTCCCCAGCCACCGTCACCGAGGGGACGGCAGGGAAGGAAGGGGCAGAATTCCCGGTCCGGCAGGGAAGGAAGGGGCAGAACTCCCGGTCCGGCAGGGAAGGAAGGGGCAGAATTCCCGGTCCGGCAGGGAAGGAAGGGGCAGAACTCCCGGTCCGGCAGGGAAGGAAGGGGCAGAATTCCCGGTCCGGCAGCGCCCGCAGGCACCGCAGGAACCGCGGAGCTCCGCCCGGGCCACGCCCCTCACCGGCCACACCCACCCCAAACCACGCCCCAATCACGCCCCAGCCTATGACGACGCCCCCAGCCTATGATCCCGCCCCTTTTTGCACACTGACGTCACTGACCGAGGTGGTGCGAGCTCTTCCGCCAGTGACGTCACGTGGCGCTACCGCGCGGTCCCGCCCCCCGCCGCTCCGGGACCCCGGGCAGGTAACGGGACATGGGGGTGAGGGGTACGGGGTGAGGAGTACCGGGGTACCGGGGTGAGGGGTACAGGGGTACCGGGGTTTGGGGTACCGGGGTGAGGGGTACGGGGTGAGGGGTACCGGGGTTTGGGGTACCGGGGTGAGGGGTACGGGGTGAGGGGTACAGGGTGAGGGGTACCGGGGTACCGGGGTGAGGGGTACGGGGTGAGGAGTACCGGGGTACCGGGGTGAGGGGTACAGGGGTACCGGGGTTTGGGGTACCGGGGTGAGGGGTACAGGGTGAGGGGTACCGGGGTTTGGGGTACCGGGGTGAGGGGTACGGGGTGAGGGGTACAGGGTGAGGGGTACCGGGGTACCGGGGTGAGGGGTACGGGGTGAGGAGTACCGGGGTACCGGGGTGAGGGGTACCGGGGTGAGGGGTACCGGGGTACCGGGGTGAGGGGTACGGGGTGAGGAGTACCGGGGTACCGGGATGAGGGGTACCGGGGTACCGGGGTGAGGGGTATGGGGTGAGGAGTACCGGGGTACCGGGGTGAGGGGTACGGGGTGAGGGGTACCGGGGTACCGGGGTTTGGGGTACCGGGGTGAGGGGTACCGGGGTACCGGGGTGAGGGGTACCGGGGTGCGGGCTCACGGAGGGGCACACCGCCGCCAGGGTCCCCGCTGGCCGCGAGCCTCACCCTCCCCCGTTTCCTGCCGCCCGCGGTTGCGTCCCCGGCGCTGGCCGTGCCACCTGCGGCTCCCGGACACTGTGACACCCCCCCCTTGTCACCCACCCTGCCACCCGGGGACCCCCGAGGAGCGCTGCGGGGATCGGAACGGATCCCGGCGCCCCACGTGGTGCCCCAAAAAGGGTTTTGTACCCCAGACCCACATGGCGCTGTCACCCATCCCGCTGTCCCCTGTCACCAGTGCCCCCTCCCACAGAGACAGAATTAGGCGAGTCCCTCACTTCTGCGTCTTCCTTGCTTTACAGCCACAACCCGCACGTCCCGGGTTTGCTTCCCTGTCCCAGCTAAGGCGTCCCAGGCAGACGGACAGCATCCCACCCCTGCCGCCCCCCTGCCACAACCTGGCGGGCAGGGCACCTGATTTCCCGTGTCCCTCCCCGTGGGAGGGGAAGGACATCTTTGAGCAGTCCCACCAACTCTTTTTCCTGCAGGAGCCACCATGGATCTGGTCCTGGAAGCCGCGGACCGGCACCTCCTGACACCCTACGTGTACCCGGCGGGGTGGCCCGAGGACGAGCCCTGCCGCCAGCTCCTCAGCCTTTTTGTCATCACCAACCTGGGGGCCCTCGCCCTCTACCTGCTCTTCGGGACCCTCAGCTACTACTTCATCTTTGACCATGAGCTCAAGAAACATCCCCACTTCCTGGAGGTGGGTGCACCTCGCTGCCTCCTCACCCAGGCCCTGCATGGCAGTGTTCCCCTCACCGTCCTCTTGTCCATTCCAAATGTCACCTGTGAATGCTGTGGCACTGTCCCCACTGTCACATCCACCCCTCTCAGCCTGCTATTGCCCTTGATCCTCCCTGACCAGAAGTGCCACAGCCCACTAAACCCAATGCTCATCGTGAGCCCTGCCTTGCCCCAAGCATAGCTGTCCCCATATGAGCAGCACCCTGTGTCCCACACCGTGACAAAGGGGTGGCCAAGATGCCAGCCCTCCCAGCCTTACAAGAGGCATGGGGGCTCTCAGATGTCCCCTGTGCCCCTGACCCCTCTTGTCACACCCCACAGAACCACGAGATGTCCCTGATCCCCCCAACCCCTCTTGTCACACCCCACAGAACCACGAGATGTCCCTGGTCCCCCCGACCCCTCTTGTCACACCCCACAGAACCACAAGATGTCCCTGGTCCCCCCAACCCCCCTTGTCACACCCCACAGAACCACGAGATGTCCCCTGTGCCCCTGACCCCTCTTGTCACACTCCACAGAACCAGGTGAGCCGGGAGATCGCCTACGCCCTGCGCTCCCTGCCCTGGATCAGTGTCCCCACCGTCGCCCTGTTCTTCGCCGAGGTGCGGGGCTACAGCAAACTCTACGACAACATCGAGGACTCCCCGTATGGTGAGTGACCTCCCTGCACCCCCTGCCACAGCAGTGTCCTGTCCCACCTGGGTCACCTCCCTCAGCTCCCGTTTCTCCCCATGACGACCCCAAGAAATCCTCCTGGGTGCCTCCTGTCCCAGGCTGTCAGCCAAAAAGCCAAGTTCTCTTTAGGGGAGGCACCCTTATGCCCTCACTCAGGCCGTGTCCCCCTTCTGACACACTCCACCCTCCACAAAAGAGATCTTTCCCTTCCCTGGGCACGGCTCCCAGCACCTGACTCACTTTTCCTGAGTCACGGGGGACAGCCTGACACTCTCACTTCAATGGGGCAGACTCTGACATGACTCAGACATGCCTCTCACCGTGAGGACCACTGTGGAGACCCTCACAGCCTCCTGATGCCCTGATGCCCACACATGCCACCTCTAACAACCCTGTTCCCCTCCAGGCTGGTCTGGTGTCTTCCTCAGCATGCTGTCCTTCCTCTTCTTCACTGACATGGGCATCTACTGGATACACCGTGGTCTCCACCACAAGCTGTTCTATAAGGTATGGGACAGGACAGGGGGCTCTGGGTAAGAGTCCTTGTCCTGCTCTGGTGACATTTCCAGGCTGTTCCTCCCAGGGAATGCATACTCGGGTGGGAATGGCTGAACAAGGCATCATCGTGTGATGGGAGCTGAGAACCCTTTAGGGCCCATGTCCCCCTCCCATTTTGGGTGGTGACGACCCAAACAGCATCCCTTGGGGCCATGAATCTGGCTGGGGCACCCTCTAAAAGGGCCCACCCTGACTGACAGCCCCCTGTCCCCGCAGCGTTTCCACAAGCCCCACCACCTGTGGAAGATCGCCACGCCCTTCGCCAGCCACGCCTTCCACCCCGTGGATGGCTTCATGCAGAGCCTGCCCTACCACGTGTACCCCTTCCTGTTCCCCCTGCACAAAGTCACCTACCTGGGCCTCTACATCTTCGTCAACGTCTGGACCATCTCCATCCACGACGGCGACTACCGCGTGCCGCGGCTGCTGCGGCACGTCATCAACGGCTCTGCCCACCACACCGACCACCACCTGTACTTCGACTACAACTACGGGCAGTATTTCACCCTCTGGGACAAGATTGGTGGTTCTTACAAGAGTCCCTCGTCCTTCGAGGGCAAAGGCCCCCACGATTACTTGCGCAAGCTGCGAGAGAAAGACCCGGGAGCATCCAATGGCATCGCGGCCTCCAAGACTGAGTAGGCTTCCTCCAGGTGTGTCCCTTCTCTGGCTGGATCTTGTCCCATACCTCACCAGCCACCCAAGACTGTTTTCCACGGACAAAGAGCCCCTGTCCCCAATGACGTGACCAGTGTGGGGTGATTTTTGGTGAGCATCCGAACCTGCCCTGGTCCCAAAAACGGCAGTGTCCGGCCTTGCTCAACACCACAGATCTGCCCTGCTTTTCCTACTGCTTTCCCTCCCAGCTTCCTCTGGATTTCTGCTAAGGTCCCTGCGCTGCTTTAGTGCTGTGCTGATGCTTTACAAGAAGAATAACATGGCACAAATAGAACAGTAATTTGGCACAAATTAACGTGACTCGTGGCAGGGTCTTTGTTCCACTGCTGCGCCCCTTTGTTGATGATTAACTGTTTCCATCATGGTGTCCATCGAGACAAGCTGTATTTTGGAAAAAAAACCCCTACCTTTTGGAATTGGTGTGGCTTCTGATGGCTCCCTTGGTGGGACTTCTTGCACTCAGCCTCCTTCCTCTTGCCCAGGGATGTCCCATGGAAACATCATGCCTGTAGGACAGAGGTGTGCTTTGAGTCTTGTGGATCTCTCGAGCTCCCTGAGAACACTGAGGGGGAAGGGAGGAGGAATGGGCACCCAGATGTGAGGGGCAGGGGCTTCTCCTCACTCAAGGGTTCGTGGCCAGCTTCCCCCCTTAAGGGCTGTGTTTTTCCTGCTGAAATCTGGTCACCCCACCTTTGGGGTTGACTCGTTCAATAAATCTCAATTGCCAACTTGGCTGCTGTTTGCTCCCTTCTCCCTGGCTCATGCAAAGTCTCCTGGGGCAGCCTTTTTCTGTCCTGCAGCATTCATGAGGGGCTTGTCACAGACTTGTGCTGTGCTGGCTAAAAAATTTGGGCCAAAACAGCAGAAGACGGACAAAATACAGTCAGAGTGGCCAGAGCCACCTCCAGTGCCCCAAACCTCCTTAGATGTAACCACGTCCCTGCACAGTGACACCTGTCCTTTCCCATTCCCTGGTTCCCCAGTGTCACCAGTCACTGGAGCTCTGCTGCCCTTCCTGGGGATGGAGGCCCTTCTTTGAGTCCCTTGCTGTGGGGACAGTCCCTCTGCTCCTCATCCAGTCTCAGCTGTCCCCAGGCAGGGTATGGCCCACGGAGCCCCACCTGTGGCACCTGGTGAGCACAAGGGATACCTGTGCCTTGTCCTGCCAGCACAGCCAGCCTGCTTTCACCTTTTCACTTGCCCATCCCAAACTGCTCTCCCCACGTGCACAGGACCCCTGACCTCTGTTTGGTGATTAACCTGGGACCTGGAGCACTCCTAGGGTCAAGGCACAGCTCAGATCAAACACGGTGACAACATGACAGACCTTGACCTGATTCTCAATCCACATGAGACCTTTGGGAAAAGCTCCAGACTTCTCATCACCCCATTCTGAGCTGAGCCCAGTGCCTGGGCAGCCCACCCCGGCAGCTTCGGGACAGACAGTGCCCCTCGGCAGCTGGGTCCTTGCAGGGCAGTAAAGCCCTGGGATGAAATGGCATCGCCCCTGGTGCCCAATGCTCCCTCCCACGGCCCTTCTGCTGGACACTCGGCATTCCCACCAGGATGGATGCGCAGCACCCCAGCTCCCGGCACGGGCAGATCGTGTCCTGCCGGTCACACACACGCCGTGCCAAGGCTGCTGGCACAGGACACATCCCCCGCGGTGGCCTTGGGCCACCGTAGCACGGAGAGCAGCAGCTCTGGCTCTGCTCCCCTGATGCTGCTGTTGCCACAAGATGGGGATGTTGCTCACGACAGCCATCGCTGGAGCTGCACCTGCGTGGATGCCCTTCCTCCTCCTCCTCCTCCTCCTCCTCCTCCTCGTTCCCCCAGCGTGGGGCAGGAGCGGCTCTGCCTTTCCTAGAGGACACACACGGGGTGTTCCTGCTGCAGTTCCGTGAGGAATGACTCCATTCCTCATGCTTTTCCTGGCATCGGCGCCTGTCCTGCTGATCTGTCTGCAATAGCTTCCCTGTCCCACCCCACACAGAGCATTTCCTTCCCTCCTGTCACCCCCAACACGATGCTGTGCCACACATCAGGGCAGTGCACTGAACATCCTCCTCAGGGAAACCCAGCACACAAAGTGACCTGTGGTGTGTGGATGCAACAATTGGGTACCTCTGACACAGCCCTGAGCCCTGCAGGAAACCCTACAACCATCATCCTCCTCTGAGGAAGGCTCTGAGACCAGTGCCATGGGTAGGTTGCTGTCTTTGGCTCCTGGCATCCCTGTTTTGCTCCCTGATTCAATTCCAGCAACAAGCAATGGTTCCTTTAAGCAGCTTTACTCTCTCTGTGAGGCTTTGTGGGGAATGGCTGTTCCAGCCCCTCAGTCCCCCAAACCCTCTGGGACCCCTAAAGCTGAGACAGGGAAAAGTCTCAAGGAAGAGGGGAAGGAAAACCAGGGGGGCAGGGGCTCCTCACCTTGCTCTTGGAGTTCACAGCTTTTGCTGCTGATGAAATCCAGATGGACCTTAAAATAAACTCTGCACTGTTCCCCTTTCCCCTTTACGTCTCTTTTCAAGAAACAAAAAATACCTTGGCAGGGGAAACGTGTGTTTCCCTGCACAAAGAAAGAGCCATTCATCTGTGAGCAGTTACCAGGGCTGGGTTCACCCAAGAGCTCCAAGCTAAAGCTCTCTCCCTGTGCCCAGCACAGGGAGCTCACAGGGGGACAGGGACCCTTCTTGCACCCTGCAAGGTGGGCTGGAAGAGAGACAGTAAACCTCCCCAAACACCATTTTCCTCCATTTAGCACCTCAGCAAAGGCAGTTCCTCATTTCCTCCTATTTCTTACTCTATTCCTCATTTCTGGGTCCTTTTTAAGTCCTTCTCATCTGGCCCAGAGAGCAGCTGGCTCCAGGGATTGCCACACAACAAAACTCCCTCAGTGACTCTGCCCATACCCACGGTGACCTCCTGTCCTCCAGGGGTACATTACTCTGAGCCAAGACCTCTAAAAGCTTTATTAGGAGGGCTTATAATTGTATTGACCCGATAACTGAAATACACTAACTGGGTTTCTAGGTGAAAGCACCTCGGGGAAGGCTCTGGACAATATTCCTGCTATTAAGGCAAGTGGAATAAGGGGGAGCAAGATTGCCTCAGGGCTGTCCATGGGATTTATAGACTCTCATTCCTTCACTGCTGGGCCACATCCATTTTCTTTGATGGGAATGCTGGGATGGTGCATATGAGGCAGAGGGGTTGAAAGCCATCAGTGTGTTCTCAGTACCTCAGAGACACAAGAGGCCTGAGCCATTTCTTAGCAGCAAGATTGTGCCTAAAAAACCACCTCTGGCTTAGAGAGACAAGCTGGGGCTGAGCAACAGGCACAGCTCAACTTTCCTGTCATCTCCCAGTGTCATTTGAATCTCCTGCCTCAAATCCTTGCTCCCCATTCCTGCCCTGCTCTGTAACACCAGGGATACACACGAGCCCCAGGCAGGGATGGGACAAAGTGCTCTCTGAAACGGATGCACAGTGACCAGAGGAGCAGCACCGGGGGAATCCCCACACCTGGGAGTCCAGCACTTTGAGCTGCCCAAATAAATCAGAGTTGTGGCCACTGGCATCGATCCTGTGCTGTCCCTGCATAACCAACCAAGCATCATCTGCACTTCAGTGAGTTATGGGCATGTAACCTATGCCAAGTGTTCTGTGGGAAGCACACAGGAACTGGCACAGCTCAGACCCACCTGCCGTGGGTGGGAGAGGTGGCAGAAGGCCCTGGAGAGACCCTCAGGGCCTCTGGCTTCCCACTCCCACTATGTCTTGCTCACCTTCCCAACTCTGCCCAGGTAAAAAGATGGCAGAAATTCAGATAAAGACTGAGGGCTGCCAGAAGCATACCAGGGGGAAATCTGTCACAAAACCTTTTGCACCTTTTCCTCTTGACATCCATCCACACTTTCACCTTCCCATGAAGAAGCAGACTCAGCTCTTCATCCCACTCAGCAGCAAGGACCTGAGCCTACGTTACTGTGATTTTATGGTTCACACCACTGTGATTCTATCAAACCTCACCTGGACAAGTCTGTCCCATCCCACCAGTCCTGGGGTGTTTTAGGCTCACATCCCAGGCTGAGGACACACCTGCAAGATGTAACTGGGAGGAAAAATGAGACTTGGATTTTTTTGGGGAAAACCTCACTCATTACCCAGAGAGAAGTGGCTTCAGTGGTTTTATTTCAGTTTGTTTTATGGAATCCCAGAATGGTTTGGGTTGGAAAGGACCTTAAAGCTCACCCAGTTCCACCCCCTTCCATGGGCTGGGACACCTTCCTCTGTCCCAGGTTGCTCCAAGGCCCAACCAACCCAGCTGTGGACAATTCCAGGGATGGGGCAGCCACAGCTTCTCTGGGCACCCTGTGCCAGGGCCTCCCCACCCTCACAGGGAAGAATTTCTTCCCAACATCCCATCTAACTCTACTTTTTGCCAGTTTGAAGCGTTTCCTCTTTGCCCTGTCACACCACACCCTCCTAAACAGCTTCATTTACTTCAACACAGTTTCCTTCCATTCACTCTCACTCCCTTCAACTTGATGTCTGGCTGCTTCATTTCTCTTTACTCCATTTCACAGACGTTAACTTGAACTTATTACACTCCATCTCGACGGGCACCCGAGCATCCTCCAGAGAGGGAGAAAAAGAAGAGGAGAAAAGGGCAGGGGGAAAAGAGAGGGAGACACGGGGAGGGAGCGCGAGCTTTAGTCTGTTCCACGGAAATTAACCACAACTTACTTCACCTCTTCGGGGACCCGAGCATCCTCCGCAGAGGGAGAAAAAGACGGAGAGGGAGGAAAAAAACGAAGAGGAAGGAAAAGAGCGAGAAGGAGACGAGAATAGGGGAGGTGTGTGTGTGTGGGGGGGGGGGGAACCCGAGCATCCGTGCCCGCGGGGGAGCGGCGGGGGGGGCTCCCAGCGGCAGCGCTGCCCATGCACATTCTCTCCGGGCGGCGGCGCGGCTGCCGCTCCTCCCGGCCCCGCTCCGCTCCGCTCCGCTCCGCTCCGCCCGGCCCCGGCGGCACGAACATGGCGACACGGAGCTCTGGCGGGGCCGGCCGTGCCTCCCCTTTCCCCCGCCGCCTGCTGCCTCTGCTGCCGCTGTTGCTGCTGCCGTCACCGGCGGCTGCGGGCTCCCGTTCGCCGCTGCTGCTGCTCCGCGCTCCGCCGGCCCCCGCAGCCCCCGCCGAGCCCCCGCGGGGCCGCCGCGCCGCGCCGCGCCCGCCCGAGCCCATCCAGGTGTACGGACAGGTGAGCCCGCACCGCTGATGGATGGGGAGGGGCGGCACACGCGCGGCTCATCCCCCACCCTCCTCCATCCCTGGAGAGCGCTCCGTCCATCACCGCCCTCTCCCCATCCTTCCCCGGGGGTCGCGGCTCGTCCCGCCTGGGGAAGGGAGGGAGGGAGGAAGGAAGGAAGGGTCGGTGCGGGGGTTCGCGGCTCTGCTATGCCCTGAGCTCTGCCCGCATCCCCCGGAGCCGGCTCGCCGCGGTCACGTTCGCGGTGGTACCGGTGGTACTGACGGGCTCGTTGCCGGCGAGATGCGCTCCCGGAGGGAGCAGCCAAGGGCACGCGGCAGGGATTGGGGACGGGCATCCCCGCCGCCGGGGAGCCGGGAAGGGACAGCGATTCCCCGCAGGGATGCTCGCCGTGAGCATCGCCGCGAGCATCGCCGCGCTCTGGAGCCGGCCAGGGGGAGGTGAGGCCGGGGGAAGATATGGCTATTGGTGAGGCAGCGTGTCCTTCCCCGCCAGAAGGGCTCCGTGCGTGTCTAAACCATCCTCCACCGATCCTTGGAAAAGATGGGGAGCAGAGTTGCTCATGACAGGAAAACACAGAAACTGATATTTCTGAAAGTGGCCTCGATTCACTGGCAAGTTTTGCTGCCAGGACCATGCAGGCTCCCCCTCACCCCCTTCTTTTCCATCTCTTTTGGGTGGTGATGACAAATGACACTTGGACTTCCAGCTGGGGAAAGCTTCAGCCTTTCAAAGGTTCTACTTTTTTTTTGATGTGCCCACATGCTGTCTACACTTCACTGCCCTGCTTGATCCTCCTTGCTGACACTGCCTGTGTCCCCCATCACGTGCCAAAAGTGCTGATGGGGAGGGACCAGCCCACGGAGGGACACTGCACACTTGAGGAGAGGCTTTGAGCCTTCAGTGACATCTGCCTTTGCCTCCTTGGATAGTGCTTTCACCTCGAGTGCTTTATAATTTCCCCTTTTTGCTACTTGTAGGATGAGGAGGAGCTGGTCTCGAGGCAGGGCTGGCCCTGGAGCTGCTGGAAGGGCACACGCAGGGCTGGTGCTGCTCCTAAAGCCCTTCTGTTCCCTTGTTTAGGGAAAAGCTGTTCATCCTCCCCTTGAAAATCTGCTTCGCCTCCTCTACCTCCTCAGCTTTTGGCTGTTTTTAGCATAACACAGCTACCCCATTTTAGAAGAAAACATGACACTTGTCTCTCATCCACGGCAAGACATTGGTGGCACTTTCCCTTCTGCCTCCCCATGCCTTCAGTCCAGCCCACCTGGCAGGTAGAGAACTGCTCTGACAGGAATGTCCCTGTCACCTGCACACGGAGCTGCAGACCCAGGAGGGTGCAGTGACCCTGCAACTATCCAGGACAGGACTAATAGGAAGCCATGGGAGTTCAACATTTTGTCACTGTTTGGGCTTTTCTCATTGCCTCAAGCTTCCAGAGGGGATTTGCCTGGGGAATGGAGTTGCTCTCATTGGCAGCAGAGCACACTGCACCCATTCCTTGCTCTGCTTTGGAGCAGGGCACACAGATTTTACAGCCCAGGTGTGTCACCAAGAAGAGTTACTCGGCACTAAACAGCATTCCTGAGTTCTCCCAAGTGCTACAGCGCTTTAAATCAGGGCTCTGCTTTAATAAAAGGGACAAGAGGGAGCCCGTGTGTCCTAGGCTGCATTACAGACCTGACCGCACGAGTTACTAATGCCTGGGAAGCCGGAAAAGCTGTGCAGCACTTTGCTCAGGGGTCTCATGTCTGGTCACAAGCACCCAACAATCCCCGTGACCCCATCCCCCAGCTCTCTGGCACTCCAATGCCAGCAGAAAATCGTGCAGTCAAAGCACTGCTCTCTCAGGGCCATCAGCATAAGGGGCAGAGCTTGGAGCGAGCATCCCTGTGCCGTGTCACTGCAGTCCCTTATCTGGGACACATCCCGCTCCCGTGCCTTTGGCAGGTCACTTGGCCATATGCTACTCGCTGGCTCGTGCCCCAAAACTCCCTGCCCTTCCTTCCCTGGCTCTCCACCGTGATCCTGAAACAAGCTGGTGGGACAGCTGAGAGCCCAGGCTCAGCTGAGGGGCGGGGGAAAGCAGGGTTTGCTGCTGGTGTGGGTGATGTCATCAGGGGAGCAGAGGAGGGACACATTGCTCTGTCTGGAACCGAGCAGGGGAAGAACATCCAAACCCTTTGTAGCTCCTCAGGAGCCAAACACAGCTTACTCAGCACTGTCAGGAACAGGCTCAGAGCCCTCTTGCCTTGGACACCAAAGCACATGCACAGGATGATACTTGGATTTTTTTATCTGGACCCTCACTGCTAATCGTGTCCTTGCTGGAAAGGCTGCAGCAAAACTTCCCAGGAACATCACCACAGAACAGGACCAGCAGCCTAACCCCCTCTGTGGGCTTTTCTTGTTTTTTCTGACTCTAAAGCAGCAACAATCAGGAGACCAAATGCCCAACTCTGAAGTCAGACAGAGCAGGTTTTGTTCCCGTGTGCAGCTCTCACCTCTGTGGAATTGTTGGTGAGGGTTACAATGGACAGACTGTTTGAAGCAGGCACTGACATGAGACAGGATTTTTCTAGGATGCCACTGACAGCAGAGAAGCATGCCCAGGGCAAGAAAACTTCACTCTCGGGGCCAGCAGGGCTCCCTGAACCCCTTCCACAAGTGGGGCACCTCACCCTGCCCTCCTGCTCCTGGCACGAGCCCTTGGCCACCAGCGCAGTGGCTGGTCTGCCACCCACCCTCCTGTCCCCTCACAACCTTTGTGCTCCTGCCTACCCAGCCCTGCTCAGACCTGGAACAGGGCCTGGCTCCAGGATTTTCCATTTCCATGGAACCTCCCCACCATCCCACATCAATCCTGCCTGCTGGGTGCGAACCACAGGGACTGCAGCCAACAAGGGAGAGACAAGCAGCCCCTCTTGGCTGCCTGTGTGTGTGTGCTGGGCTGAAGGGTGACCATGGGGATGGGTGTGCAGCCAGTGTTGTGTCATGGCTGTGGCAGACAGACAGGAAAAACGCTGGGGCAGGAGCCCAGGTTGAGTCTGCTGGTCTCAAGGGGGAGAGGGGAGCTATGAGAGCATTTACACTGCTAAGGCATGTCTAATATTTACCTGCAGACATCCCTTCCCCTTCTTTGGAAAGGGTTTATCTAAAACCACCCCCTAAAGCGCACAGCTCACAAGAAAACTCTGCCTTATACCACACTGGGACAAAAGACATCTCTGAGGGCTGGTGGCTCCTGTGGCAGCCACTTTCCCTCTCTGCTGTCACTGCAAGCCCTGAGCCTCTCCCTGTGCCCATAACCTGCATGTGGCTGTCACCTCTGTGCCTCCCTGCCCCCTGAACCAGTGTTAGTGCCTGTCCTAACATCATTTTTCTCTTCCCCTTCTGAGGGGAACTGTTTCATCACTCCCAACCTTCCTGTTTCCTGATGCTATCCCATCCTGCCTTTGAGGCAAAGCGTTGGGCTTTCATCATTTCCAGACCATTTACTACGACCTGACCTCTCACCAGCCCACCACTTGACCTTGGCCCTGCCCACCCCTCTGTGCTGATGGAGACATAGATAACTTCCTCTCCAAAGGTGCAGACCTGGCAGAGAGCCTTGCTGCTCTCAGGGGAGGCAGAGGTTGCTCTGCAGGGTGAACACCATCCAGCCCTGGGAGCGCAGACATCAGTCACGCCGCATCGCAATTGAACCGTACTTAATTTTGACCTACTTTACCAGCCTGCAGAGCCTTCCCAGATCAGACTTTAACCTTCTGGAGGTGCCCTGGGTGGTGACAGTGTGTCCCAGCTGTGTCCATTTCCTCCTTTGTGCTAGCAGGTCACCCTCCCCATTGCTGGGTCTTTCATGGCCACCCTGAGAAGGTTTCCCCGCTCCTGGCATTTACTTTTTGCCACAGCTTGATCCCTGGAAGCCACACAGATCCTGCTCCTGGCACCGTGGTGGCTGGGAGAGGTATTTGTGTTTTTGTTCATTGTTTTTCCCCTCCAGCAGATTCCTCACAGATCCTGTGAGCGCTGTGGTGTCCCAGGGGCATCTCTCAAGTGATGCAATTCCAGAGCTGCAATGACAAGCTCATGGCACACTTTGGACCTCATCTGCAGCCCTCCTCCTTCGTTATGGGGGAGTGAATTTCATCAGCACTTCCAAAATCTGCTGGGGAAGCCTCCATTTCCATCACATCCCTGCCCCTCTATCGATTTAGGAGAGCCCAGGTTGTTTTTGGGGTTGTTTCTGGATTCCTGCCCTGACCCCAGTCTTCCTACTCCTCTACCTTTTCCATTCTCCTGGAAACAACAGCTCAGAGAGAGCTCTCTTGGTGGTGGCAGAGAGAAAACAGCCCTGTGAGCAGATGATTTCGGTATTAACTAAATTAACACGGGGCCTGGCACTCTCCTAAATGAGTCACCCGTGTTTCATATCAATGATTTCAGACCCTGGCATTTTCAGTCCAAGCCACAAGCAGCACCACGGCAGGCACAGGCTGTATTTTAAAATACCATGGCAGGGCTGGAAACAGATGCTTGGGAGCAGAGCAGAAGGTGCAGTAATGAAGCTTTAGCAGGAGCGTGGGGAACGCGGCGTGCCCAGAGCGCAGGAGCCACCCATGGCACTCTGGGGCCAAGCTCTTGCGTAAGCCCTGCCGGGGGGAGGATGGGGAATGGGGACAAAAGGCCTGGCACTTGTCCTCTGCAGCTACCAGCGAGCTGGAATGAGGAGGAGCACGGTCAGAGCACCTTTTGTTTTTCTGCCCTGTGCTGTCCAGGCAGCAGCTTTGTCTCTGAGCCCTTCTTCATCTCCATCCTCATTCCCCCAGATACTGGACACAAAATGTTTAGCCCGTTCCCCTTCCCCACGCATGTCCTGGCAGCCCTGAAACCGTGATCTGAGCTGATGGCAGCACTTGGATGGTTTCAGCAGCTGCTCGCAGCCTCAGAGGACCCTTGCTCTTTGCCACCCTCTTATCAAACAGCAGTGATAACTTATTAACTATCCAGAAATTCCCCAGGAACTGCATTTGTTTGTAGGCCACTCTGAGGATGGGAGAACACCCCAGTGATCCCTAGGAATCTTTGTTCTGTGCTCAGGTTTACAGCACTGAGCTGTCACAGTGCATCACCTCCCGAGGAATCGCCAGCGCTCAGCTTGAGCTGCAGTCCCAGCCCTAGAGCTGGAGCATTAATCCTCAACAAAGCAAACCCAGGGACACACACAGCAAGCTCCCAAGCCCACTGGACACCAAGAATAGCCCCTAATGCTGTCCTGTCACTTGTCACTGCTGTTACAAGTCAGCCAGAACGCAATATTTCTGCTGGCAGCTCACCACAGCCAGCGGTGGGATTTCTGCACGGGGAAGTCACGCTTCCCACACAGAACAGGGGCTCCGAGACTGGGATTTAAAGTCCTCTGGTGAGGGAAAGGCTTAAGAGCAGCTCCAGAGAGTTGTCCCTGCCAGTCACTCATCCCCTGGCCAGCCTGCACCGTGCTGGAGCCAGGGGCTTTCATGTTTGTCACATGCCAGGGGTGAGCCACCAAAATCCTTCTCCAAACTCCAAATCTGGGCACAGGCAACTGAGAGGGATGTGACAGGAAGGGAAACAGGGGTTTAGGTGCCAAAGAACATGGAGCCAGCACTGAACTCATCCGGGTCTCCTCAGTTCCTGACACCCATCACCTCTCCAGGCTCAGCAGGACAACAGTTCCATCTCAGCTCCCAGGCATTCCCTCTGCCAGCCCAGCCTGGAGCTCTCAGGCTCCAGCTGCATCCCTGAAGCTCATACCTGCTCTCACATGGCAGCTCCAGGGGCTGTCTTCTTCCCATCCCATTCCTGCAGGACATTCATTTGTTGGAAGATGCTGTTAACAAAGAAATAAATACATAGCAAAGCTAGAAACATTAACTCCATTAACTACAGCTACAAGCAGCCTCTGCTATGTCTTGGCTCCACTTTTCCCCTCCTGGACTTCATTTGGCACCTTACATATTAGGAGGAGAAATTAGAATTTCATGCATATTTCATATATACTTAATCACTTGGCAAAGACCAAAACACTTTCCCATTAAGTGGAATTTATGCTAAATGCTGTTTCCACTAGGCACCAGTCACTGCCTGTTCAGAGGTTACACCAGTTCCCCAGGCAGCTCCCCTGCTAGGGGAGGTGAGGATGCTGTGACAGTGCCAGGGCAGGGTCCCTAACCCCAGCCTTATTCCACAAAGCCCATCCTGGTTAATAGGACATCAGCTGCTGTCTGTAGGGTCCTGCTTGGTGCTCCCCTGAGCCACTTGGGTCCCCACAGAGCTCTGAAGGGCTGAAAGGCAGCAAAAACAAAAGTGTGAGGTTCATAAACCCAACCCAGTGCTGTACAACCCCTTCCTGGGAGACTTAGAGCATCCTTGTGCTGCCTTCTCCTGCTTTACACCCTCTAGTAAGAGCTTCTCCAGCTGCTCCAAACCTTCCTCGCTCCTGCCAGGGAGCCAAACCTTTCTTCTCTCCAGTTTGCCTTTATATAGGGATTGCCATCATCAAACTGCCTGAGCTCACCCAGCTCCTCCAGGACTGACAAAGCTCAGCTGGCTCCCCTGAACCCAAACACGTTGCCCCTGGCTTTTGGGTTTCACTACACTTCCCAAGTCTCCAAAAAGGAATCTTGCTGCCTGCTTTATCTTACAAGAAAAAAAGGATACAAAGGTTTGCTGTTGAGGTTAAATCAAGCTGCAGATAGGAGTGTCCTCTGGCTTTCCTGCTTTTGAAACTCCAAGGGTTGGATTTCTTGTGAAAAGAGAAAAAAACATAAAAAAAGAAAAAAAGAGAAGTACTATTAAATGTGACACTGTGGTAGTAACAAACCTCTCTTGACTGTGAGGATCTAAAGGGGCAAGTTCTGTGTTCCTAACAGTGCCCAACTCTAGCCCAAGCACAGCTGGTCACCCAAAAAAGCTGCACCCAAAATAACCAACAGAGATGTCAGAGATTTAAACGGGGTTGTTCTGCTAGCAGAACAGGGGAGGGGGACTGGGAGCACAGTGAGTTCCACACCCGAAGCTGTGTCAGTGAGCAGCAGCAATTCCTCCTCTGCATCCTGCTTCCCTGCATCCCTGCATCCTCAAACAGCGTCTCTTCCTTTTATTTATTTATTTTTTTTTTTTTTCTTCCGGCGGGCAGACAGGGCTCCGGCTGCCTGGCGCTGTGGCTGCTGCTGCTGCCTGACCTAAATCTGCATCCATAGCTGGGAGCAATGGCAGGGTTTGCCTGGTGTGGGGGTCCCTGCCCGGGCAGCCAGCGATGCTCCAGCCCCAGAGGATGATCCAGGGGGATGCTCCCTGCCAGGGTTGGGGTCAGTTCTCTTTCCCCTCCTGTGAGCCTGTTGCATAAGAGGGATTTGAGGGCTTCTACTTGGCTCTCCCCCCTGCGTCTTCTCCCAGAATAAAGACCTTGTTTTTCCAAGTGTTTCGCTTGCTGGAGGTTAAAGCAGTCCCTTCTTCCAGGCGGTGCTGCTCGCTGATCCCAGGGTCAGCGAGAGCTGCAGGGTATCAAGCCTAAGCAGGGCTTATCCCTGTATTTTTACAGCTTCCCAAGGCCCCGAGCTCTGGGGTTAGCAGGCCTGGGCTGAGCTGTGGCGTGCGAGGGCTCAGGCACGCACATCCTCTGCTGCAGGGAGCATCCATCCATCCATCCATCCATCCATCCATCCATCCATCCATCCATGGTCCAGCTGAGCTGCTTCCCCCAGCTTTCCCAGCACGCCTGGCTGTCCCTGCTGGGTGGTGACAGCCACCGAGGGTTTGTCCTGCCTCCCACTGTGCTGGTGCTGCCAGAGCTTCCCCATAGAAACCAGCCCTTTGCTGGCAGGTACAGCACACACGGCTCTGTGTGTGCTGGAATCACAGAATATCCTGAGCTGGAACCCTTGTCCCTGCACAGACATCCCAACAATCCCATCCTGTGCATCCCTGGGAGTGTTGTACAAACGCTTCTGGAGCTCTTGGGGCTGTGCCCATTCCCTGGGGAGTCTGGGCAGTGCCCAGCACCCTCTGGGGGAAGAACCTTTTCCTGATATCCAGCTAAACCTCCCCTGAAACAGCTCGAGGCTGCTTCACTCCCTCGAGTCCTGCCACTGGTCACCAGAGAGAAGGGATCAATAGCTGGCCCTGTGGTTCCCATCAGGAAGAAAGCTGCCTCTGTTTCCTTGTGGCCTCATCAGCCTGGATTTGAAAACTCTTCTCAGTCCCTGGTTTGAGTTTTCACTCTCATCATCCCCTGAATCCTGTTTGTCCGAGGAAGAATAAAGAGAAAACTTACCCTTTTAGGCACATTCTGCCAACATGTTCAGGAGAGATCCTGCTCTGAATAAGTTTTCCCAAATTCCAAAACTTCCAAGGGAGGGTGGCATGAGTGGATGTTTGCTGTCCCTGTAGGTGAGGCTGTGACTCAGGGTGTCCTTTTCTTTGGCGTTGCAGGTCAGCCTCAATGATTCCCACAATCAGATGGTCGTTCACTGGGCAGGAGAGAAGAGCAATGTGATTGTGGCCTTGGCCAGGGACAGCCTGTCCTTGCTGGGTCCCAAAAACAGCGATGTAAGTAACACACCCTGGCCTCTCCAGGTGCACCTTCTGCTTCTGGTCCAGCCAAGGTGATGGTGGCTGCTGAGCTACAGCCTGATTTGTTTTGTGTCCTGAGAAACACAAAAAAAGGCCCACAAGTTTGGGTTCAGAGGCACAAAAATATTAAATATCCTCTGTGCTGCCCCATGGGTTCACGGCATGGTTGGGAAAATCTCAAATCTTTCCCTGCCTCGTAGTTTACTGAGTTTTCACCAAATCTGTCAGAGGGGAGCTCAGAACTTTGTGCTTCTCATTGTGGGGCTTCTCCTTTGCAGGTTTATGTGTCCTATGACTATGGGAAGAGTTTTAAGAAGATTTCGGAGAGGTTCAGCTTCGATGGGGGGAACAGCAGCGAGGTGGCCATCGCCCAGTTCTACCACAGCCCGGCTGACAACAAGAGGGTGAGGGGGATGTGGCAGCTGGGCCTTTATCCCTGCTGTCACAGGCAGCCTGGACACCCCTTGGGCTGTCCCTGGGGCAGAGGTGGCATGTGCCAGGCACTTCTTGTATGGCTTAAGTGATGCTCAGAGTGTGGGAGAGGGGTGGCTGGGACAGCCTAACTCTTCTCCAAAGTTTGCCCTCCCAAAGGCTCCCCTGGGATGTGCACCTTCATTCCTGCCAGCCTGAGCTCTGCTCTGACCTTCTCCCCTGTCTGTCCCTCCACTCCCAGTATATCTTTGTGGATGCCTTCGCCCCGTACCTCTGGATCACCACTGACTTCTGCAACACCATCCAAGGCTTCTCCATTCCCTTCAGAGCAGCAGACCTCCTCCTGCACAGCAGGAACCCCAACCTCCTCTTGGGCTTCGACAGGTCTCACCCTAAAAAACAGGTGGGGAACCAGCATCCTACCCCTGTCCTGCTGTGATGTTCCTCTGGCCTGTTTTGTCCCCCACAGCTGAGAGCCACTGTGCCAGGGCTTCATGCTTTGGCCATTCAGGGTGTCTGATCTCACATGCAGAGCTGTCCAATCGGTCAGGACACCCCCTTCCCTACAGCCTGTCTTGTTCTTACCTCTGGAGAATGAGGATATAATACCTGCAGGCTGCCTGTCTTATTTCCCTTCCTTTTTCCTCCATCCACGCTGCTCCCAGCCATATCCATCACCCCAGCTATCGTGGTCATAACTCACCACAGAGCACTGGCAGCTGAGGCAGGATGACCTCTGCAGTGTTTCATGTGGGCCTGTGGTTTGGCTTTGGGTCCTGAATAACAAATTGCTGCTTGAATACAAACACTTTTCCTTTTTCCCTCTGGAGCTGTTGGGTAAAGATTGAAAATACTTACAGCACCTTCAGATAGACTCAGTGAGTAAAACCTGGAGGTGAAACAGTGGGAAATCCTTCTGGTAGAAGGCTAAAGGACAGTTTTTTGCTGTTTGGGTTATTCTCTTAGGGAAGTTGCTGTTGCTCCAGGTGCTGCCACATTAAAAGAAGTCATGAGAGTAGCCATGGATGGACATCAGATCTCTTGAAGAATTCAGTCTGTTTATATCCCATTCCCACTGTCCCAATCTCTCACCTTTGTTGTTGCAGCTCTGGAAATCAGATGACTTTGGCCAGACCTGGATAATGATTCAGGAACATGTGAAGTCCTTTTCTTGGTATGTATTGCACCCAGCTCCTATCTTCTCTCAGTCCTCACTTATGGCACTGTTTGCTGCCCTGTGAAAATCAAGAATCTGGGTACCAGGGTGTGTTCCAGCCCTGCCCCCTGCTCCCCTCACCCTGCACTGTGGGGATGTGGCTCGGCAGGGTGACAAGTGACAGCCACCCACACTGGCACCCAAGGGCGTTGCCCGTTCCCCCTACCCCATCTCCTTGCTCCTGCTGCCTTCTTCTCCAGTCCCAGCACGTGCTCTGTCCTCCCAGGGGGGTTGAGCCCTATGACAAGCCCACCACGGTGTACATCGAGCGGCACGAGCCCTCGGGGGCCTCCACGGTCATCCGCAGCACAGACTTCTTCCAGAGCCGGGAAAACAAGGAGATCATCCTGGAAGATGTTGAAGATTTCCAGCTCAGGGACAAATACATGTTTGCAACCAAGTCTGTGGTGAGTGACACGCGAGGAGTTCACTGCTGAGGGTTGATGTGGTGCAGAACCACAGAGGGCACGAGCATCTGCCAGGGATGGTGTCGCTCCCTGCTGCACCTCACAGCCTTCAGACCCTCACTGGCTTGTCACAGAGGTGTCACCCAGGCTGCCAGCAGCTGCCACCCCCTCTGGGCTCACAGCAGTGGCTGTCCATGCTGCTCTCCCAGCGGTGTTTCCATACCCCTGCCTCCGGCAGGCTGGGCAGAAGTAGGTCAGCCTGCACAGGGCTGGGACCTGGGAAGAACTACAGGATGGCTGGGAAGGATGTGGGGTGGGGGTGGCAGGGGAAGGGGGATGTGGCTCGGCAGCTCAGTGGTTAAAGGAGGCCGCTTGTCAGAGCAGATTACCATCAAATGTGGACCAGGTCCAAGCAGACTAATGTGCTCCAGCCTGGAAAGAAAGCTGCATTTCCAGTCTGTTTTGCTAAGAAAAGAGGATGTGGGTCAGCAAAAGTGGTCTTGTGGTCCCTCTGCAGCCGGAGCCTCTCTGTGGTTTTCACAGTTCTTGGCCAAATTTGAACAACCCTGAAAGAAAGCAAGAAAGTGTCTGTGCTTCCTCGGAGGACCAGGCCTTTCTAGACCAGAAACACCATCAGAGGGATAAAGTCCCGATCCTTCCAGAATTTAAGGAGCAGCTTTCTTTTCAGAAGGTGCATTTCTCCCCTGCAGCTGCCATCGAGTGTTTCAAGAAGGAACCCTTTTTAAAGGCTTTTTAACCATAAAAGCTTTAAAAAAGACCCCCATTTTTAGGGGTGACTGCTGGCAGAACCAGGGAGGGTTTCCCAGGCAGTAAGTGATGGATGTGTCACCTCCAGCCCCCTGAGCGGGCACAGCGGTGTCTGACAGAGGCAGGGAATATTTGCAGAGCAATTTCAGTTTCTCAGAAGTCTCCCTTGCAGGTAGTACAGCCTGTAACTCCCAGGGCCCAGCCCCTTGGCGCTGTGCCTGCTCTGTGGTTTGCAGGAGATTTTATCGAGGGCTCGGTGCTGGTGTAGGGTGAAACACTGGGGGTGGTTAGTGTTTGTGCAGAGAAGCCACTGAGCTCAGGGACAGCATCCTGAAAGCATGACGAGTTTGGACTCCATTTGGGGGTGCATTGGAGCTTTTTGTGCTTCTGGAGCACTCAGGGGCCACCGGGCAGCACGCTCTGCTTCCTCCTGCAGCTGTAATGACTAAACATCAGTAAAATCACCCGTGTGACAAGCACTGCTGGGAAGCACTGGAACAGAGGGAGGCTGGCTGCAAACCCCTCATTTGGGAATCACATCCCCAGGTCTGGAATGAGGCTCTTGCCTCCAAGCCTGGCCACAGCAGGGGTGGTGCTGGGGGAAGGACAGGCAGGGTGGCAGCGGCACCCAGGGCTCTGACTTCTGCTCCTTTCCGTGGGAGGCACGGTTGCTTAGTGATACAGAGCCTAGGAAAAAAAAAACAAAACAACAAACAAACTAAAAAAAAAACAAACAAAAAGAAAAAGCCAAAAACCAGGCCGCTTATTTTTGGAGCCTAGATCTGGGTTTAGGTCCTCACCGTTGGCATCCTGTATGAAATAGGTTGCCCCCAGCTTTTTTACTTTGCTTTTTTTGTCTTGCGCAAATTGGTAAAAATAGGAAGGAAAGGACAGTGTGCTCTGAGGAAAAAGGAAGAGTTAAAACCAGCCTCTTTATCCCCTACCTGACTGACCAGAAAGGACAGTTTATCTCCTTGCTGAGCCCTGGCTGTGGCAATTTAAACCCTGAGTGGGGATCGCTGCTCCCAGCATCGGGCAGCTGCCCACGTGCAGGGAAGGGGAAGTCCCAGGCACTGGGTGATCCCAGTGGAGATGAGGGTGATTTTTGGGGGTGAGAGCCCCTTCCTAACATGTCCATGTGCTCTGCACAGCGTTTGCTTGGCAGCTCACAGCCACCCTCGGTCCAGCTCTGGGTCTCCTTCAACCGCAAGCCCATGCGGGTGGCACAGTTCGTTACCAAGCATCCAATTAAGGTAAGTGGTGCTTCCCGAGCAGCCTCCCAGCTCCCTGCCTTGCCAAGGACACCCTGTGGTGTCAGCAGCAGCTCCAGATGCTGCAGGAGCGGGAAGGGACCTCGCATGACCCTGCTGGGGGGGTTTGGTGGCAAAGCAAAGGCTCTGTTGGGATGGTCTTACAGGATGGCACCTGGACAGTTGCTGAGAATGGGGGCTGGCAGCAAAGCCCAGATACCAGAGAGGGGCTGATCCCACTGCTCTGACTCTGCTTTTGGGGACCTTACCTCTTCCCATGGCATGGGGTGCCACTTGCATGAACTGGAGCATCCAATTCTTGCAGGCTGAGGAAGCCCAGGGCACCACCAGGGCTTACAAAGTGTCCCTGATCCTTGAACCAGACATGCCGTGGTGTCCCCAGGCTGGTGGGGATGAAGAAGGGCATGAGATGCAAGTTCTTGGTGCTTGGCAGAGCAGTGGGGTGCACTGCCATCCTCAGGGGAATCCAGAGATCCAGCACACATGGGGCTTGGCAACCAATGCTGCTTCCAGGGGGCTTTGCAGGGCAGAGGATGGGAATCACTGTGGGGGCAACGCAACAGAAAAAGCAAAGTGAAGTTTTTCTACTTGCTGAGTGGAAAAAAATACAAAAAAGGTGGAAGCAAGCTAAGAGGAAATCCAAACCTCCCTGTGCACATGCACTGTTCTTCGTGTCCCAAAGGAGTATTACATTGCTGATGCCTCGGAGGACCAGGTGTTTGTGTGTGTCAGCCACGACAACAACCGTACCAACCTCTACATCTCGGAGGCAGAGGGCCTGAAGTTCTCCCTGTCTCTAGAAAATGTGCTGTACTACAGCCCAGGGGGAGCTGGCAGCGACACCTTGGTCAGGTAAGACAGGACTCACCCGATGGCGACTGAGAATATCGACCAAAACCCGTGAGTTTTGGCTGTGCTGGATCAACGCATTACCTTTGCCTGACAACCCCCCCACATCCCCAGGCGTAGGGGGAAGGGCTCGATTTCCATTTCACTGACCCCACAGGTACTTTGCCAACGAGCCCTTCGCGGATTTCCACCGCGTGGAAGGCGTGAGGGGCGTCTACATCGCCACGCTGATCAACGGCTCCTTCAGCGAGGAGAACATGCGCTCCGTCATCACCTTCGACAAGGGCGGCACCTGGGAGCTGCTCCAGCCCCCGGCTCAGACCCGTTATGGGGAGCACATCGACTGCCAGGTACCACAGAGGGGTGGGACAGCGAGAAAACCCCCAAAAGTGGCATTTGGGGATGTGGTTTGTTAGCGATGGGCTTGGTGATCTCAGTCTTTTCACTCTACAAGAAGAGGCTGAAACAGCAAAGGCGCCACGGAGTCGCTCCTTGCCTTTCCAAGCAGGATGAGGGATGGATGTTAATCCACTGTTCTGCTTTCCCAGTTGTCCCAGGGCTGCTCTCTCCACCTGGCCCAGCGCCTGAGCCAGCTGCTGAATTTCCAGCTGCGCAGGATGCCCATTCTCTCCAAGGAGTCAGCGCCAGGACTGATCATTGCCACTGGTACTGCTTTTCCCTTGGCTGGGGGGTGTTGTCAGGAAGTATTTAGTTTGTACAAGCAGGTTATAAAATGCAATTAAATGGTGCATCTTGCTGTACTTTCTCTGCTGCAGTCCCCATACAGTAATTACAGAATGAGCATTTCACTGCAGCTTAGAGATGTGAGAAACCTGCTCTGTTCTGATCCTCTTTCCTGATCCTTGTGAAGGGCTTCTTGAAGATTCAGAATTTCCTGTTTGTCTGGCTCTGTTACTGAAGAACACACACATTTTGTTTAATCATATTTGTAGCTATGGGTTTTCCACCCATCTGCTTTTAAAACTTGTAATAGTCCTTGAATTATTTGCTTTTGAAGGGATTAATTTATAGTGTGAAAAATCATCTCCTCAATCACAGATAAAAATAGTTTGGAGGTGTCTGGCTTCCTTTTAAGCAATCACTTTGCATTCCTCAAGAAGGATGATTTCTCCCATTCTCCCAGGCTCTGTTGGCAAGAACATGGCAAGGAAAACCAATGTTTATGTCTCGAGCAGTGCTGGAGCAAGGTGGAGAGAGGTAAGGCTGCTCTTACACCTGCCAGATCAGCCAGCGTGGCAGGGGAACAGGAAGAATTTAGGCAGCAATATGGATGAGTTACATTAAAGGTGATTTCATATGAATCCAAGAGCTGGAAGGTGCTTAATGTCTTAAAACAAGAGGAAAAGGTTTTTAGATGAAGGACCAGGTGTGGGTTGGTTGGAGCTGAATCTCTGGTGTAGGTGGTGGATTCAGACACAGGAGAGCTCCCCCCTCTGTTTTTCCTTTACACCTGGCAGGACTTTTCCTCAGCATGGGTCATTTGGTGTCTTTTAGACAGGACTGACAGCCAGGATTTTGTGTGCCTGCATGTTTGGAGAGGCTCCGGCTTCTTCCAAAAAAAATGGGATGCTGCCCTCGGTTTATGGGGAGTTTGCTGCTGTTTACTGAGTGGATGTTCTGGTCTGTGGCAGTGTTTGTGGTCTGCCTGTGCACTCTGCAGCCAGTGCAATGTGGTATTCCAACATCTGCAAGCTATTTAATCCCAGGAACTGAGCAGCCTCCTTCTCCCCCTGTGAGTGCTGCGCGGTCGGGGTGAGGTCTGGGCAGCTGCAGTGGTGCTGGGGACATGCCGCAGGTCTGGCTGATGCCAAAGGTGGTTCAGAGGCTGCTCCTGGCTCCAAAACCCAGCTGGAGAGCAGCTGTGGGGACCTGGCAGCCAGGCAGGAGCTGAAAGATGGGGCAGGGTATCCGAAGCCAGAGACTTTCAGGTGCGAAGCTCCACAGGTTTGCCTTGGAGTGCAGTTAAAACATTCTGAGGAAGCGTTGATCCAAAGTCACCAGCACCAAGCTCCTGACTGATCTTTGTATCATGAGCAGCTGTGCAGAATGACCCAGCAGTGGAGCTGAGAAGCAGCACCACAATTCCTTCTGCTGAGCTTTGGCCAGCAGCGGGCTCGGAGGCTCACTGTCCTGCAGATCACTGGGCTCATTTCACAGCCCAGAGAAGAAAGGAACAATGCTTTCAGTGCTCTGTGTGAGAACGTCCTCAAGTGTGACAGCACATCCTGTGAGCAGGGTCTGGCATGGACATGCTCCCTGCTTTCATCCTGAGGTGCTCTGGGCTCCTTGGATGGGAAAGCAAAGCTGACTGTTTGCTGGAGGTGTACGTGAGCGTGAAATCCAAGCTTCTTTCAATGGGATGGATGGATGGATGGATGGATGGATGGATGGATGGATGGATGGATGGATGGATGGATGGATTGTCTCCAGTGCTTGTTTCTGCATGCCATGGTCCCACTTCTCTCTGAATATTCACAAGACCTTCCACAGCCTGAGAACCAGCTTCTCTGCAGTCCTGGGCAGGCCATGAGTCACTGCTGGGTGTCAGGAAAGCCTCACAGAGGTGACAAATGAGAGGAGGACTGGTGGACTCTGGTTTTGTGTCATGACACTTCTTCCACTGATCCATTCCATGCCCAGAGCACAGGAGGAGCAGAGTCCCGGGCTCAGGACAGCTTTTACACACATCTGTTAGAGGAAATGGGCTGGCTATTCTCATCTGCAGATGGTGTCCCATAAATGCTTGAATCTCTGGTGCCTCCAGATATTTGATTTGGCCAAGGCTGAAGCATTAGCTTGGGTCAGGCAGAGTTTCTGACAAAAAAATGTTTCCATTCATTCAGCACAGCTCTGATCAACCCTCAGTACTGTCTCTCTTCCAGGCACTGTCTGGACCCCACTACTACACCTGGGGTGACCATGGTGGAATTCTTGTGGCCATCGCCCAAGGCACCGAGACCGACCAGCTCAAGTGAGGGTCAGGGCACAGGGACTGCCTCTGGTGCTCGTGCTGGGGATGGCAGAGAGTGCCCTGCAGCAGGCAGGACATGCCCCTGGCATCTCTCCCAGTCTCCTCTTTTGTGCAGGTACAGCACAAACGAAGGGGAAACCTGGAAAGTCTTCACGTTCTCAGAGAAGCCGGTGTTTGTGTACGGCCTCCTGACCGAGCCCGGGGAGAAGAGCACCATATTCACCATCTTTGGCTCCTACAAGGAGAATGGCCACAGCTGGCTGATCCTGCAGATCAACACCACTGATGTGCTGGGTAAGGGGACAGGTGGCAGAGCCATCTCTGGGGTGGCTCTGCAGGTAGGAGAGAGGGCGTCTCCTCATACCCTGTCCCAAGTGTGGACACAGCTGCTGAAGGCACTCCCTGTAGTCCTTCCCTCCTCACTGAGGAATTTGTTGAAAAGGAAAAGGGAAAAAAAAATTCCTTCTGAAGGTTTGTGCCTATGAATGTTTTATAACCCATTTCAGCTTTGATTGTGAGGCAGCATTTTAATCAAAGCGCAGTTAAACCCAGCAGAGGAATTTTCTTGACTAAAATTTATCACCAATTCCCTCGACATTTTGTTGGGAACGGATCTGTTTGGTAACCAGAACGACTTCATTCAGATTCCCTGTCACTGCCACGGAGCTGCCTGTTCCCTCCTGTCACTGCGCACTCCCAGCTGGAATTCTCCTTGCCTTGCATTTCCCTGTGGGCCAGGGCTGGGGCCTTGCACTTTTGGGGGAAGTTTTGTGCCAGGGGAGGATGGAGAGGGGAGGGAATCACAGAGTGACAGAATGAACTAAGCTGGGGAAGACCTTTGGTTGGAAAAGACCCAACACATCCTCATCAACCAAACCATGGCACTGAGAGCCACGTCCAGTCTTGTTTTAAACACCTCCAGGGATGGTGACTCCACCACCTCCATGGCCTGGTGATTCCAGCGCCCAATCACTTTCAGTGAAGATTTTTTTTTCCCTGATGTCCAACCTAAACTTCCCCTGGAACAGCTTAAGGCTATGTCCTTTCCTTCTGTCAATGGGTGCCTGTGAGAAGAGACATTCCTGTGAGGTGGGGCTGGATGCCAGCACGCCTGGCACTCTTGGGCACCAGGGACATCGGCATCTCTCTGTCTTTAAACCTGGGGTGCTGGGAAAGCTGCACCTTTCTGCACCCCAAGCTTGTTTCTCCTCTCAGGAGTGCCTTGCACAGAGAACGACTACAAGCTGTGGTCACCCTCGGACGAGCGAGGCAATGAATGTTTGCTGGGGCATAAAACTGTTTTCAAAAGGAGGACTCCTCATGCAACCTGCTTCAATGGGGAAGATTTTGACAGGCCTGTCATGGTCTCCAACTGCTCTTGTACGAGGGAGGACTTTGAATGGTAAAATACCAATTAATTTCTTCTAGTCTGGCTTGTAAATCCAAGATAAGTATCTGTGACCAATCGCTCTGAGTGAACAAACATCCAATTTATGTAGCTCGGAGTGTCGCTGCTTCATTTTATAGCAGAGAGGAAACTAAACAGACTGAAAACATCCTTTCATTAATAACAGGGCATGAGACTTAATTAATGTCTTTAGAGCCTTTTGGGAGCCTCTGAAAGGTTCCACGGAAGAAGGAAGTATTGTTAATCCATCACCTTCCAAACGATAATGGATAATTTCCCATCACAGACAGAGATCCACTAAAAATCTTTGTGATTCTGTAGCCGCAGGGGTGCAGCTGGCCCTGCTATTGCCCTTTGACTGCAATTCCCACAATCCTGCCACTGACAGCTTTCAGGATCAGGAAACACGCTCTGGCAACCTGATGCAAAGGTTTGGGTTTAGAAAGGGAGCTGCTTTTCAGGGACTGGGCTTTCAGTGGAGCTCACACCAGACTGCCCCTGTCTGATGCTGCAACCAAGTCTGGCTCACCACGAGCAGACTGAGAGCAGGGCTGGTGGGATCCTGCCTCAGAATTCAGCCCTGGGCTCCCTACAAAATCACACTGACAAAGCCTCTCTTTCCAAAGAACAGCCACACTGTAACTCCCATTTTACCAGCAGCACAAGTCAAGAGACAGAGCAGTGACCCAAGCCAGCTAAGCAGCAGGACTGGAGCTGAGCACACTGGCTCAGCTCTGCCTCTCTGCCTCACCTTCCCCAGCCTGCTCACACACTGGCAAAGCTGATTTGCAAAGTGTTTTTGAAAGATCCCGTCTGGCTGGAAGATGTTCTGTGCAGTTAAATACTGATAATATATGAACGGTCACTTTTGGCTTCTTAAAAAGTTCTGTGCAAAAACAGACTCATGGTATAGCATGGCTGCATTTTTTGCTTTTCCCTGTCCCTCCCTACATCTTTCTTCTCCTTGCAGTGATTTTGGCTTCAAGCTGAGCGATGACTTATCCTTAGAAGTTTGTGTCCCTGACCCTGAGTTTGCTGGGAAACCCTATGACCCACCAGTCCCTTGCCCTGTTGGCTCAACCTACAAGAAGACTCGAGGGTATGTGCCGTGCTTGGGAGGGCAGCCTGATATTCCAAGTGCTGGAATTTATCTTACTGGTGATTAAAAATAAACACCAAACAACCACAAAACCCACAAGAGTGGCAGCAAACAAACGGCATGTTAGGACATACATGGCAATTAAACACCACAGCTTGTTCTGGCTGTACGGGGTGGTTTGTTCACAGTTTTTTTCCATGGAATAAACTGCCTGGCTCTGTGTGTTGCAGCTACAGAAAGATCTCTGGGGACACTTGCACGGGTGGAGACATCGAGTCGCGGCTCGAGGGGGAGCTGGTGCCGTGCCCGCTGGCGGGTGAGTGCGTGCAGGATCTGCTCTGGGCACAAGGGCTCCATTCATAAAACCCTTGGCTGGTGCCTGAGGGACCAGGCACCGAGTCCCAGAGGGCTCTCAGACAAAACCTGTGACACAGGAGCCTGGGTGGGTTACAAATCGCCCTCCCCTGTGCTGTGGCCAGAGCTTCTGAGGGTCCAGCTCAGGAGCAGTATCTGCCCACAGTGCAGAGCCCTCTGAAGCCCTCAGGGGCAGGCTGCAAGCAGGAATCCCTTCATCCTGCTCACGTCCTTGCTGTAGCTGGCTTGAACCCAACCAGAAAGACAGGAATTAGATCAAAGACATCCCCATCCTTGGGAAGGTCCCCTTGGGAAGGTCCCACTCTGAGACAGCCACCGTGTGCAGCTGAACGATGGCACTTTGGGGCCAGACCTTCAGCCCTCACACCTCTGCCTGCCAGAATTCACCTCCCCATCCTTATTTCTTCCCCTTAAATGTACAAGGCACTGTAGCAGTCCCGTGCCCGTGTGCTGCCAGAGTTATTTGCATTCTGCTCATTACAGCTCTAATTTAATCTGCCGTCATGAGCTGCGTGATCAGCATTGCTGCTGTGCTGCAGCTCCAGAGCCTCAGGCAGGGCAGGGGCTCGTGGAGGGGCTGGGCAGCTGAGCAGAGCAGCCAGACCCACCAGCAGCAGGTTCCCCTGCCTTGCCCTAAATTTTTTCAGCCTGCCAAAGATATTCCAGGTGCGGAACAGCACGGGGAAGCATCCCCTGTGCTGGGACTCCTGCCAGCGCTGCACTCAGCTTTACTCCTGACACGTTATTCACCCCTCTGAGTCCTCTTGAGCTATTTGGAGAGCTGTGTTGGGCATGCTGAGAAGGGCCCTGCTGATTGCAAAATAAACCTGCGGTCCCCACCGGGCCGGCCTTTGAAGTGCCGTGTTCCCAGAGTGTTTGTGGATGTCTCCGGATCTGTGCTGGCTCGCTCCATGGAAACACTTTCATGTACAGTATCTGTTTCATATCTCCGTATAATCTCGTTAGGGGTGCACAGCCAGAGTTGCTTACTGACATTAGCTCTACTCATTAATAGTATTATTGGACTTGACTGGTGGTGGGATAATGCCCGAGAGACTTTGTCCTGGACCAGGATCCCATTACCTGGATTGGGCTCCATTCAGGAACAAAACCCACTCTGGGATATTTCCCACAGGGCCGGTGTCCCTGAGGACTTGCAGAGTTGCATCACTCCCACTCTTTTTATTTTTGAGGAATTGTATATCAGTATTTTGTTTCCCATTGGCAGCATTTATGTGGGAAGAAAGTGGTCGGGGCAGGTTCTGACACTGTGCCGCCTTCACGTCCTCCTCCTCCTCCTCCTCCTCCTGGACCAGACAATGCCCACAGTGTGTGCCTGGCCCCATGAAAGGCTATTACCACATTCCCATTAACCTAATCCCGCTGAAACAAAGGCTCTTTGCCTCCACGAGGTGCTAAAACCAGGAGTGAAAAACACCTAATATTTTCTCTTTTTTTGCCCCTCGAGTAGCCGAAAATGGCCACTAAATAAGGCACTGTTGTTGCAGAGGAGAACGAGTTCATTCTCTATGCCACGCGTTACTCCATCCACCGCTACGACCTGGCCTCGGGCATCAGCGAGGAGCTGCCCCTGGCCGGGCTCAGGGGGGCTGTGGCTCTGGATTTTGACTACGAGCACAACTGCCTGTACTGGGCTGATGTCACTCTGGACATCATCCAGGTGAGCATCACCTCCTTGCCACCCGGGTGTTGCATCCACACCCTGAAAAGCAAATGTTTGTCCTGGTTCTCCTCCCCTCCCAGCTGTCTATCACCTGACCTTCAGGATGAGGTAGTTCCTCGTCTTTTATTCTGATTATTTTTAATTTTTTCCCCAGCGTCTCTGTCTCAACGGCAGCTCTGGGCAGGAAATAATCATAAGCACTGGGTTGGAAACAGTGGAAGCTTTGGCTTTTGAACCTCTCAGCCAGCTGCTCTACTGGGTCAACGCTGGGATTCCCAAAATTGAGGTACAGCTCTGCCCACCCGTGGCAGTGCATATTGTCTTAAAGAGAAATAATTTCCTGCCACAGATTTTGTGTCACTTCAAGCAGTGCCAGTAGCAAACACACATGTCCTGGGTTTGGTTTTGGGTCTAGGTTGCCAATCCAGATGGAGACCTGAGACTCACTGTCCTCAACTCCTCGATACTGGAGCGACCCAGAGCCCTGGCTCTGGTTCCCCGAGATGGGTAAGAAAGAAAACATCACAAGTATTTCTCTGCTATTGCCAAGGGAAACTGCTGATCCTTCACCAGTTCCTCCTCAGGGAGGACAGCTTGGTGAGGTGAAACTGGGGACAGCACAGCCCAGTCTTGCCCTGTGGAGCCCACTGTCACCACTGCACCCCCAACTAAGGCACCAGCCCCCTCAGAGCACAGATCACCAACTGTTTATTCCTTCCTACCCATACATACCCACTAGTAAATAACTTTTCCAGCCTGTAAAACTGGTCTGGTCAGTGGGGAAAGCTGCAGTGATGCATGAGAAACTGAGCTGTGCTCTACTTCAAGAGCCAAATGCGAGTTACATCTTTCTGGGGTTTGGCCTCGGCTGCAAATGTAGATCTGACAAACCAAAGCAGTTCATGGCAAGGTAACCTGCAGCTGCACTCCCACCACAGAGCTTGCAGCTCAAAAGCCTCTGTGCTGCTCATAAATCTGCTGGTGGTGTTCATTAGAATTGCAGAGCTCCCTGTTCAAAGGCGTGTCGTGCCAGAGATGTAAAGCATTCCAACCTCTGCCTCTCCTAACCTGGTCCCTTTTGATGAGCTGCTCTGTGTGGATTTAGAGTAACTTCTCTGCCTGCTGCCAGGTTGATGTTCTGGACAGACTGGGGGGACTCCAGGGCTGGCATCTACAGAAGTGACATGGACGGGTCGCTGGCCGGCTGCATCGTCTCGGAGGGCGTGCGGTGGCCAAATGGCATTTCTGTGGATGACCACTGGATCTACTGGACTGAAGCCTACATGGACAGGATCGAGAGGGTGGATTTCAATGGCATGCAGAGATCTGTGATCCTGGACAGCCTCCCTCACCCCTATGCCATTGCTGTGTTTAAGGTTTGTTTTCCCCGTTGTTGTTTGTTCTGTGTCATGCAGGGTCTGAGGTTGGTGCTGGAGGAGCACGGGGCACACTGAATTTGAAGGATAGGGATGTGATTTGGAGCAGGCACAGTGCTTGCTCTCTTTCTGCTTCTGGCACGTTCCCACAAATCCCTGAAACGAGCAGGCAAGTGCAGTCAAATCCAGGACCAGCATTCCCAAGCAGCAGCACTGTAATGTTTGCCACTCAGCGGATCACTCTGTCACTCCCATTCCTGCTCACATCCCACCTCAGGCCTTCCTCTTCCTCTCCTCCTTGGTTTGGGGACACTTTTGACTCTCCATCCTGTATTTAGGGTGATAGTGCAGGTAGCACTGATGAGCACGGCCCTGGTGGTGCCTCTCCTTGCTCTAAGAGCCAAGCCTGTGTTTCAGAATGAAATCTACTGGAACGACTGGTCACAGCTGAGTATTTTCAGAGCATCCAAAAACAGCGGCTCCAGGATGGAGATCTTGGTCGGCCGACTGAATGGGATCATGGACATGAAAATCTTTTACAGGGGAAAGACAACAGGTAACCATGCAGATCATCCTCCCTGCATCCCCTGTTTCCACAGGTTCCCAGCCCACTGGGCCATCCTGGCTTGCATTTCCTGAGTATATCCCCATTCCTGCAGGGCTTGAGGCTCTCAGCACAGTCATGAGGAATGAGTTCCATTCCTGAGTATATTCTGCTTTTTGGCTGCCAGGAGAGATGCTCCCCAGGGAGAGAGCTCCTAGGGCACTTGGCTGTGGTGGCACCTCATGGCTTATGTCACAGATCCTTGCTTTTCCACCAAAATGTTGCACAGACCACAAAACCCCAGGATTTCAGGGCTGCACCAACTTTGTCCTCCTTTAATCATCTGCACTGTGACAAGGCAGTGCTGACCCCTGTGCTGTTTATACCCACATCCAGATGGGTTCCAGACCACTGAGGGGCTCTACCAGTTTCTGCAGGAGACTGGAGGGACAAGAGGCACTCTGGGGGTGTAACTCACATCCCTTGGTAGATCTTCAAAGCCACTCAGATGAGCTGTGTCCCTTAAAGGCCAGTCTTTCCCCCTCAAACTCCCTGGAGCAGATGGCTCTGGGTATTCCTAGGGGTAACCTCAGCACTCGGCCCTGCAGAGCTGGCTCCTAACGGGGTCTGAACCCAAAGCAGATGACACTGGGACTCCTGTGCCTCTGCCCTGAGCTGGCAGGTGACACTGGGATTCTTGTACCTCTGTCCTGGGGTAACAAGTGACAGTGGGACTCCTGTGCCTCTGCCCTGACATTGTCCCTTCCTCCTGCCCTGCTCCAGGGCAGAACGCCTGCATCTCCAAACCCTGCAGCCTGCTCTGCCTGCCCAGGTCCAACAACGGCCGCAGCTGCAAGTGCCCCGAGGGGGTGGCCAGCACCGTGCTGCCCAGTGGGGAGCTCAGGTGTGACTGTCCCCACGGCTACGCCATGAAGAACAACACCTGCATAAAGGAAGGTAAAGTCCTGCCTGGCTCTTGGTGCTGCTCGGGGCTGAGGTGGCTTCTGCCATCACAGGAGGTCAGCGTGACCTGTCCTCTGTGGGGGAGGAGAGTGGCCCCTTTCTGGAAGCACAGCCTCATGCCAGTTTCTTTCTGTTGTCCCTCCTGCCCCAGAGAACACGTGCCTGCCCAACCAGTACAGGTGCTCCAATGGGAACTGCATCAACAGCATCTGGCAGTGTGACAATGACAATGACTGCGGGGACATGAGCGACGAGAAGAACTGCCGTGAGTGTCCTGTCCTGGTGGCTTGGCCCGGCCAGCTCCAGGTGTCTGCTGTGGTGGCATCTCAAAGGCTCTCTGGGGCTGTAACTCAGCTCCTCTGGTAAACTCCCAAAGCAAATTGGATGGGTTTTGTCCCAGTCCCCTTGACCTGATGAGGTGTCAGTGTCTATAGTTTGGTGAGGCTGATGCCAACTGTCTCTTGCACTAATTGTTTTCTGAGGCTAATTGAGACCACAGCCAATGAGGAGAAGAGAGCAGATAGTGCTGACATGAACCTCTTGTTGAGATAATAAATCAAGTTCACACATTAAACATGGAGGTCACCTTTTTGAGCAAAGTTAGGAACTGCCAGTGTGTGCAGGAGGGGCAGATGCTCCACAGCTTTGCACAGCCTGTAGGGTTTGGATTAGTGCACTGTGGAAAAAGGACTGGGTTTGAAGTCAGGAATCACTGCAGGACCAGGAGAGAGGCTGTTTATGCCCATTTTGTTCCAACAAGGAACTTATTTCTTTGTCAAAGTTGAGGTCAGCAGAGTCCAAGTTTGAGTTCAGTGTCTGGCTCCAGGTGTGGGAAAGCCTCTCCCATTCCTTGGAGAGAGGTGACCAGCTTGGCACAGCTGCCTTGGATAGCAACACTCATGCCCAGCTTCTCCCCTGCTTTGGCTGCCCTGTCTCATCCCAGCACCTGAGGTTTCAATCCCCTTTGTGGGGAGCAGACAGCTCTACAGCCTTGGCTTCTTGCTCCCTAGCTTGGGAGTGAAGATCAGGAGTTCAGTCCTGGTCCCCAGACAGAAAACTGACCCCTGTGTGCTCTGCTTTGCATGAAGTGCCTAAAAATGGCATTAAAATACAAGAGCAGGAATTCAGGTTGGACTGGCAGGATTCTGTCCCTGTGTCCCTTCACTTCCCTGCTCTCAGTACACACCCTCAGGCAGCAGAAACCATTTTCTAACCACCACCTTCTCCTCCTCCTCCATCAGCCACCACCGTGTGTGACACTGAGACCCAGTTCCGCTGCCAGGGCTCGGGGACATGCATCCCTCTGTCCTACAAATGTGACCTGGAGGATGACTGTGGGGACAACAGCGACGAAAGTCACTGTGGTGAGTGCCCACACTCAGACCTCCTCCCCTGGGCAAGGGTGGGCAGCTGCTCTCCAGCACTCCCTGTGCTGCTCAGAGCTGCTCCTCCTCTGGATCATGCTTAGAAAGATCTAAGGTGTAGGGAAAGATCCTCCTCTTTACCCAGGCTGTCTCCTCATTTTCTGGGGACTGGGAAATGGGGGGCAGGACCAGCATTTACAGGGTGTTCGGGAATTAGGGACAGGATCAGCATTTACAGGGTATTTGGGAATTAGGGACAGGACCATTGTGTACTGGGAAATGAACAGAAGAGAGTGAGGCCATTTGCTGGTTCTTCCCCTTGCCATGTTCCAGCTGGGAGACTTCTGTGCCATTATTATCCAGCTTTCCTGCTCTGCTCCTTGGCTATTCCCATGACCTGAAGCCCAATATTTTGTTTGCAGAGGCTCACCAGTGCAGGAGTGATGAATTCAGCTGCAGCTCAGGGATGTGCATCCGTCTGTCCTGGATGTGTGATGGGGATAACGACTGCAGGGACTGGTCTGACGAAGCCAACTGCACTGGTGAGTGCTCAGGTGTTGATGAAGAACCTCCTGCTGCTCCTGCTTTTTACTTTCAGCTGGGAAACATTAGCCAGTGTCTTGTGCCTCAGTTTCCTTGCTTGCTAGAGCCCCTTAGGGTGATGTGATGCTCCAAATGCAAGGATTTCTTTCCCCCACGTTCATTGGGAATTTGCTGGCAGCTCTGAGATGCTCACACAGTGACCCAGCTTTGCTTTTTACCTGCAAGATTGCCCCCACAGGCAAAGCTCTGTGGGATGGAAAGTGGTTTTGTGGCTGCTGAGCAGCCAAAGGACTCTCTTGATAAAAAAAGCTCCTGTGTTGCAGGGAGAGGCAGCAATCAGTCCAGTGGGCACTTGGCAGCATTTTACAGCTTTCACTCTGTTCCCTTGCCATTAATTTGGTGCAGGAAACAGGCATGTTCTTTGCGGCTTCTCCACAGTTAATTCATCTGAAGAAGAGGCAGATTTAGTTTGGGAAGTTCAGTTTGGCAGTTTTGGTCCTCCTCTGGCAGCCTCATTGCTCCATGGGCTGGAAAACCTAAAGAGGGTGTCCTAAGGTAGGGAGTCCCACACAGAAGATCCACTCTTGCTTTTCTTACAACTCATACTGAAGCAGCCTGGCTGGCAGAAATAACCTTGTTCCTACTTTATGCCTCCCGTGCATCGATTCCTGCAAGCCTCACTTTGTGTTTGGAGCAGAAAGTCACAACTCTCCCTTCTCCTCAGCACCACCGTGATGTTCCTCAGCAGCTTCCTGAGGTTAACACTCACACGGAGCCTTTTTCTCATCAGGAAAACCAACAGATAGCAGTGCACTGGCCTTTTCCACTAGAAACAATCAAGTAAAACTATCAGCCAAACCAAAACCCTCAGTGCTTGCACCAGAAGAGACTTCTCAGAGCAGGCAGAGCACCCGTCCATCAGTGAAAGACACAAGGTTTTATTTGTCAGGCCATACATGGGATATTTTAAGACAAAAGGAGTGCTTTCCAGAGATCCATGGAGAGCCTGTAGAGACCAGGAGAGCCCCTGGGAATGCTGGCAGCAGCTTGGCTCAGGTGCAGCCTGGAGCCTTTGGGACAGAGAGTGGCACCAGCTGCTGTCCTGGGGCTCTGGCACGAGGATTTTAGAGATCCCTTTCAGGTCTTTGAGCTCCTCTTTGCTCACCCCTGTGGCATTTGCTGTGCTTGGAGCACCCAGGGCTGATCCTGGTCATTAGTATTCCATGACTGTGGCTTTCTAAGAAGATTTAATTTATATTGGTATCACTTATCTCTCATATGAGTTTCTCCAGAGAGAATTACTACAGGAGAGGAACCTACTTCAAAAAGCGTGTCGGGTTTGTAAAGCCCCAAGTTGGAATTATCTAAGAGGATCACAATTATTTGAGGAACATTTCGTCTGACTTCACCGGGCTGCAATTATTGCTCTTATCTAAAATAATTACATTTCATGCTGAATACCTAATAGAATATTACTGCCACCAGATTGTGCTATTTTGAAATATCTGTGAGTGCATGTCACTCTCTAACCTAAAACTCAGGATCATGCCATTTAATTAAGTTGAACACTGCTTTTCTCCATAACTCTGAGCACTCTCCTGCTTGAGGAGCAGGATTTGTCTCTAAAGTGACAACATAAACCAGGCTGCAACCCAGATACCCCACAGGCAGACGTTTTCCTGACAGGAGCCTAAGGAAAACCCCCAGGGAGAATCCTATTTCTTGTTTGCTTTGGCAACATAGAAAAGCCTTGTTTGCCTTAATTAAAAGCTCTCTCTGACTCTGTCCTGCCCTGCACGGGGGACTCTGCAGCTCTGCCAAGCCTTGCTTGATCTCAGTGACATTTCTCCCTGAGTCTGGCACGATGTCACCTCTGTCACCTTTGCCCAAACACCCCAAGGACTGAGACCAAAGGGAGAGAGGCTTCTGACTTTGGGGAGAGCCTTGGGAGATCTCTACCCTGCAAAAGCCACCCCTGAGGTGCAGCAGGCTGGTGAGCAAGAATGGCACAGAGAGGGAAAGACCATGGAGAGCTGGGACTCGTGGAATTGTCCATGGGGTTGTTGCTCCTGGGAGATCCTGGTGCAGGGGAAGGAGCAGGGTGTGGTGCTGTGTCCTGACTCACTCTCAGCTCAGCAGGGACACGGTGCCACCCCCCACTCAGGTGTCCCCCTGCTCTGGTTTCAGCAGTTTATCACACCTGTGAGGCCTCCAGCTTCCAGTGCCACAATGGCCACTGCATCCCGCAGCGCTGGGCGTGCGACGGTGACACCGACTGCCAGGACGGCTCTGATGAGGACCCTGCCAGCTGTGGTAACGTGTCCTGTGTTTGAGGGGGGCTCTGCCACAGGTGGGAGGGATTTCTGCACACTCACTGAGCTAAAGCAGCAGCAAACTCAGGGGGAGAACTCCCACCCCTCCGAAAGCAATCATGGTGCGAAGGCAACCACGGCTATTTTTTAGCTAATTTAAACAGCCTTAACAAAACCCTGAAAAATGCACAACATCCACCCCATTCTGGATTTCAGAGAAGAAGTGCAACGGCTTCCAGTGCCCCAATGGCACCTGCATCCCAACCAGCAAACACTGTGATGGCATCAATGACTGCTCCGACGCCTCGGACGAGCAGCACTGTGGTGGGTACTGGGATCAGGGGAGCTGCTGGGGCCCTGCGCTGAGGGCTGGCAAAGCATTCCTGGTCTGCCCAAGCCTGTCCCACTGGGAGTAAAGCCCTGGGAAATAATGGCAAAGCCTTAGTGTGCAGTTCAGAGCCCCCTGTGAAATCGGCGGGTCAGCAAAAGGCACAGACTGGGAGGACACTGCCAGGGAGGTGACCAACCCCCTCCTGGTGCCTGTGCCCACCCTGAGGTGTTATTTGGTGAGGGCACCCTGTGCAGGGACACAGCTCAAACCATTTGTCTTGGGAACTTTCTCTAAGTCCCTAAAATCCTCCCTCTGTGTGGAGCCCGGTGGGTGCCACTGCTGTGTGCCAGGACAGCAGAGGTGCCACCCCCTGTCCTCCTGCAGGTGCCACTGCTGTGTGCCAGGACAGCAGAGGTGCCACCCCCTGTCCTCCTGCAGGTGCCACTGCTGTGTGCCAGGACAGCAGAGGTGCCACCCCCTGTCCTCCTGCAGGTGCCACTGCTGTGTGCCAGGACAGCAGAGGTGCCACCCCCTGTCCTCCTGCAGGTGCCACTGCTGTGTGCCAGGACAGCAGAGGTGCCACCCCCTGTCCTCCTGCAGGTGCCACTGCTGTGTGCCAGGACAGCAGAGGTGCCACCCCCTGTCCTCCTGCAGGTGCCACTGCTGTGTGCCAGGACAGCAGAGGTGCCACCCCCTGTCCTCCTGCAGGTGCCACTGCTGTGTGCCAGGACAGCAGAGGTGCCACCCCCTGTCCTCCTGCAGGTGCCACTGCTGTGTGCCAGGACAGCAGAGGTGCCACCCCCTGTCCTCCTGCCCCCTATCCCTGCAGAGCCCCTGTGCACCCGCTACATGGATTTTGTGTGCAAGAACCGGCAGCAGTGCTTGTTCCACTCCATGGTGTGTGACGGCATCATCCAGTGCCGGGATGGGTCGGATGAAGATGCCAGCTATGCTGGGTGCTGTAAGTGTCACACTGGGCACCTCTGCCAAAGGAGGGGTGGGTACAGAATGAAGCCAGAGGTGTGGGGAGAACCAGGCTCCCAGGAACTGATGGCTCTCCTAAGAGTGCTCTAAACCACAGTGCTCTGCTCAGAAATCCATGATCGCCCCTGAGTGTGCTCCTTCCTGCTCAAGCTTTCCTGAAGCTCTTGATCGTTACACCAAACCTCTCCCTGCAGCCCAGGACCCCGAGTTCCACAGGACCTGTGACCAGTTCAGCTTCCAGTGCCAGAATGGTGTGTGCATCAGTCTGGTGTGGAAGTGTGACGGGATGGACGACTGCGGTGACTACTCTGATGAAGCAAACTGTGGTGAGCAGCACCCCCAGAGCCTCCTGCCACTGCAACTCCAGCTTCCTTTGGATTCCAGGAGCATGGAGTACTGTCTTCCTCATGTTTTCACTCATGTGTGTGCATGTATGTGTGAGTGTAGCTTTCCCTGTGCACATCACAGCGTGTCCTAGCTGGAGATCGGTGTCATTTCCCTCATACTGCAGGCAGGTAAAGTGAAGCATGCAGAAAACCTGGCACATCGAGTGCTTTACTAACTCCTCTGTGACCATATTTACTGTACAGACTCCCGGCCCCAAGCAGACAGGCAGTTTTCAGCCAAACCCAGTATTTATCACTGTTCCCTGGGTGGCTGTAGGAGCTGTACCCAACCAGGCGAGGCAGCTGCAGCTTCATTTTGGAGTTGCAGGGTTTGCTCCTCCATTTGTGCCATGCTTTGGTGGATTCTGCTCTGGTTCTGAGATCAGGGATGCTGTCTGGCCATGAAGAACACAGACAAAGCAGGGGTGGCAACAGAGTGAGGGCTGGGAAGAATGGGAATGCAGGGGATGAAGAGAAAGGAAAGCAGCTTGTGCTGCTCAGGGTGGTGCTCTCTGGGCCAGCCTGAGGTGCTCCCACCTCTCAGCTGTGCTGGGGTGACCCTGTGGCTCATGGGACTCTCCTCTTCTTGCCAGAAAACCCAACAGAAGCCCCAAACTGCTCCAGGTACTACCAGTTCCAGTGTGGGAACGGGCACTGCATCCCCAACCGGTGGAAGTGCGACGAGGAGAACGACTGCGGGGACTGGTCTGATGAGAAGGACTGCGAGGGTGAGGACACACTGCTGAGGCTGGGACATGGACATGGCAGGGACTGGGACATGCTGAAGGATCACTCTGCCTCCCCACAGCCCCCGTGGTTCCAAAAATGCCCCATGAGTGGGCACTCCCATGCATCTTTTTACTCTGTAGTTTTGGATATCCTGATTACAGACAACGCGGATGAAAACACCGAGCTTGTGATGCCTCACCTGCTTCTCCCTGGCTCAGCAGGGAGCAGGCAGAGCTTACACAGGAGCAGAGAGCTAAGGTCAGCTCTCCCTGGTGTATTTTTAGGATCTCCAGTTCATCCCATTACCACGCTGATCCCCCCGACGTGCCTGCCCAACCATTTCCGCTGCAACAGCGGCGCCTGCATCATGAACAGCTGGGTCTGTGATGGCTACAAGGACTGCACTGATGGCTCCGACGAAGAGGCCTGTCCCACCTCCAGTAAGCTCTGCTCTCCCTCACCCCTTCCCTTCTCCCAGATCACATCTGCAAGGAATTCTGGCCTTTCAGAACCTGGACAGGTTATGGGGTTAAGTTACACCTGGTGTAAAATGTGCTCTGGAGCTGGGGTCACCCTTCTGCCACCAGCTGGGACAGTGCTCCAGAGCAGGACATCCATCCCCTGCAAAGCAGAGGCTTTTCCAGCCCTCTGCAGTCAGGAGAGGGGATGGCTTAGGCTTAGTCATCCCCTCCACCTGCTAGATGGAAGGCGATTGCCATCTAGTGGAGCCGGGACCTGGGGACAGCAGCGGGTCCGTGCTGGTGGCAGTGCCAGCCTGGCCGTGCCTCGCTGCTTTCCTGCCTCTCTCTGTGTGTGCAGGACCCAACGTGACAGCCACGTCCCCAGCACTGCCAGGGCGCTGCAGCCGCTTCGAGTTCGAGTGCCAGCAGCTGCACAAGTGCATTCCCAACTGGAAGAGGTGTGATGGAGTGAGGGACTGCCAGGATGGCACAGACGAGAGGAACTGCCGTAAGTGTGGGCAAGGGACACGGTCACACCTGGATCCTTCCCTTGGGAAGCTCCTTGTGAGGGCAGGGAAGCCTCTGAGGAGGCTTTGATTTCCTGCAGGAAAAAGTCCTTTACAGAAAACTGAAATTCTTTACAGAAAAAAACAAAAGAAAACAAAACACAACTATAAAAAGCCCAAGTAATGCTATTCCCATTAGAAGTCTGGTTGTTTTTTTTTCATGGGATGAGCTCCAGGTTCTTTCTGAAGGTGCAGCCAGAAGGAGACACCCCAGGGTCTGACACATCAGCCTGAGCTCCATCCCTGACATGCAGCCACCTGCAAACATTCCAGTGAGCTGCTGAGGGAACTTCCCTGCCTCGAGTCCTGAGGTGTTCTGCCTCTTTCAGCTACTCAGAGCAGCCTGTCGTGCCCCAGTGGTTTCAGATGTGAGGATGGGGAGGCCTGCATCATGCTGACAGAGCGCTGTGATGGATACCTGGACTGCTCAGACAGCAGTGATGAGAGGAACTGCACAGGTAAGCAGCAGCCCTCTGCCATCCCTCACTCCCTGCTCCCCGTCAGCACACAGAGCTGCTCTCCTGGATATGTGACCTTTCCCTCCCAACATCCTTGGTTTATCTGCCTCTGCTCAGTTGTCCAAGCTACCTCCTCACCCATTTATCACCAGCTGGGACAAACTTCCCAATAGCTTCTACATTGACAATTTGTCTTCCAGCAGCCTCAGACAGAAAAAAAAAAAATCATTTTAGGATGGATAGGAGCAAAGCTGTCTATTTTACATGGCCCACAGGTGAAGCAAGAGTCTCCTGCTCTACCCTCCTTTGCAAGGTGACCCTGGGGAATGTGGCACGTGCTGCCATCCCTGGTAGTCCCACACTGGCCCTTGGTGGCCCTGTGGGGGCAGAGGGACAGAGCCCACCCTGGGCTGATAACAGTGATCGATCACTGCCTCTGGCCATGAGCTTCAGCTGCTTCCCCATGAACTTCTGGGGGGGCTGGGCATCAATCAGGTTTAGTTCTTTAATTAAATATTGATTGGGAGAGGCTAGCAGGTTCAGGGGAGGGGGAAGGAGCTGCTGAAATGCACGACTCAGCTGCTACGCCAAGGGAAAACCATCTCTCTTCCCTTGGAAAAATTGTCTTGCCATGCCTTCCATGGACCCACACGCCTGCTGGATTTAATTCCAGCTGCTTAAGGAAAGTGAAACAGCAGCAATTTGCCTCTGCTGTGCTTGGTTTCTATTCAGCACCAAAGCTGAGCACCCCAGCAAAGCCAAGCCACAACAGTGGGATTTGGACTCAACACAGGGAGAGAGAGAGAGACCAGGGAATGGCCTGGTGGCAGCAGGACACGGATTTGGGGCATTTTAGATCCATCCCCAGCTCTGCCAGGGCTGGGTTCCACAGTGCTTTTATCCCTTGAATGCCTCTGTGAAGGTCCAGCAGTGATTCAGCCACAGAGCTCGAGTCAAGGCAAGCCCCAAACTTGAATTTTGCTTTTGCCCCAGCCTTTGCTCAGGTCCTGCTGCTGAACCCAAGGTGTGATAAGGGAAAACACGCAAAGAAAGACCCTGGGTGGTGACAGGGACAGCACAGGCCGGTCACACCAGGAGAAGGGTGGCACTGAGCAGTTTGCACTCACACACATCCAAAATTTCCAGTATTTCATCAACAGCCACACTTTATCTTCCCTTAGGGGAAAGGGGACGCTTGCCTGATGCAGCATGATGACATTTTGGGTAGAACTAAGAGCACCAGGGGTAAATCCCTGCTCTGAACTGCCCTCTGTGTCTTCTCCACTGACCAGCTACACATTTAAATTTAAATGGTGCAGACAGCCTTTCAGTCAGCGCTGTTTCCACCTCCCCTCTGTTGGTGCTACAAACAGAACTGCTGTGTCTCTCCTGGCCACAGACCTTGTTTCCCTGCAGTAAATGAACCTTTCCCATTCTCTGCTCAGATGACACAATTGTGTACAAAGTCCAGAACCTGCAGTGGACGGCTGATTTCTCTGGTGATGTCACCCTGACATGGGCTCGGCCAAAAAGGATGTCCTCGACCTCCTGTGTCTACAACATCTACTACAGGTATATCATCCCTCCCCTGCTGCAGTGTCACGTAAAGAGGACAAGCATGAGCACAGGTGTGCCAGTATTTACTGCAGAGGGCCATGCAGAATCAGCCCTGAAACGCTGAGAGCTCCTTAATCAAGTTCTGCTTGGAAAATCTAATATTTGGTGGCAAAAGAGACACAAAATAGGTGCACCCAGAGGGCATTTGTGACAAACTGCATTGGTTTTCTCCTTGACTATTTACTCAGACAGTAAAGTTGTTATATTCATTTTTTTCCACTTGTCTTTCTGGTACCATTAACAGCAAGAACAAAGATAATAAATTTGAGCACAAGAGAAAAGCTCAGGGGCTTTTAAATCACCAAGCCACGCTTAGTTCAGGCTTTCCAACAGCATCTTTTCAACATTGGTGGTGTGGCTTTCCCAAAATGAGCAGCAGCCTTTTAAAATGGTTCCATTTTTTGGGACAAATCTGTATGTTCTGTGCTAAAAAATCCCATCCTGACTGGAGGTGTGTGGCTCTGTCCCACAGGATGGTCGGTGAGAGCATCTGGAAGATCTTGGAGACCCACAGCAACAAAACCAACAGCGTTTTGAAAGTCCTCAAGCCCGACTGCACCTACCAGGTGAAAGTGCAGGTGCAGTGTCTGAGCCGGGTCTACAACACCAACGACTTCATCACGCTGCGGGCACCTGAAGGATGTAAGCAGAGCTGCTGCTCCCACCAGTGCCTGGAAGATTTCTGCTGCTTTGGGCTAAAAAAAAGTAGAGATATCCCTGCTATGAACAAAAAGGGTCTTCCCATGGGCTTGGGAATTGCGCAGGACTGGGAGGAAGGGCCATCCACCCCTTTGTCCTGATTTTTTAGGGAGATGCTGCTTTTCCCTGCACGCTTTAGGCACACCACTGTGACTGTCACTAATATTTCTCTTTCTCTCACCAGTACCAGATGCTCCCCTCAACCTTCAGCTGTCCCTGAAGAAAGAAGCTGAGGGTGTGGTGATGTGCTGGTGGAGTCCCCCTGTGAATGCCCACGGCCTCATCCGGGAATTCATCGTGAGTCCTGCTGCCCACGGGGGCTGAGCCTGGCTTGGTGGCATGGGGACAGCAGCACACAGCCAGCTGCAGGGAGGGGTGGGCCTGGAGTGGGATAGTTTGGGGAGGAAATCTGCTGGGAACATCAGGCAAGTTGGGAGAAGAAATGCTGCAGGTTGTAGGCAGCACCACAGCCTTCGAGTTCTTAATTTCTCCCTTTCTGAGATGTGCTTCTTTCTGCTGACATTTTGCCACACAGGGACCTGCTGACCTGTGGTATTTTTGACCCCTCATGCCTTGTTTTGGTGCTCCTAGGTGGAATACAGCAGCAGTGGATCCAAGGAGTGGACATCTCTTAGAACCACCAAGAACTACACAGAAATCAAGGACTTGCAGGTCAACACTCTCTACATAGTCAGGGTGAGTATTTCCAAAGCTCTCTCTAAGTGAGCTCTCATTTCTGAATGGCCTAAGTCCTGCACAGCCAAGAACTCTCTAAAAAACCATCCTGTTAAAAAAACATCTTGTTAAATCCCTGCCCTTGAATGCCAACCCACACCAGGGGCTTGGCATTTGCACTGCTAATGTCTATAGTTCCAAGGCCCTTGATTTGCTCCTTTGTCCCAGAAGGCCAGGCTGGATTACAAAATCCTCCCTGCTCATTGCCCATTCCAATGTCACTGCATTTGCATTGGATGTGGGCCAGAGATAAATTTGGTCCTTGGTGTATCAGTGGGAAAAGAAGCAGATCTGCCTGTGGGGAATGTCTGCACAGGGGAGAGGCTGGGTAATTATAGGCAGAAGTAATGAGAATAGGAAATGAAAGTCTGCACAGCGAGCCCTGGGAAATGTGTGCTTTGCCATTGTCCATTCTCCTGAGTACTTGGGGAAGTTCACTGCCAGGGGGATAAACCCCCTCCTCCAAATCCGTGTTATTTTCACAGCTGCTGGGAGGCTTTCCTCCCGTGGTCTTCCTTCCCAATATAATCCATGCCCAAATAAATCTTTGGAAGTAGATTCAGGGTTTGCACGGGCTTCCCTGGCGTGGTTCTCACCTACTTTATGGCCCGTGGAGTCCCAGGCTCCTTATCTCAATGGACTCCCCAAAGATCCCATAAGAGAGCAGTTATCTGCAGAGAGGCTGCACCTCCCTCCTCTTAGATTCCTTTAATTGACTTCAAGCACTCGGCTTTATCTCTGCATTAAGCATTTTATTGCCAAGTAATTAAGCTATTGTTTGCTTGCAAGTCTTTTTCCCAGGAGCCCCGCCAGGTCTGTAACCTTGCTGCTCTGTTTGCACTGTACAGTGCTGCTCATGTTCCCTCACCCTCTCATTTCCAAAGGTTGCTGCAGTAACCAGCAGAGGGGTGGGAAACTGGAGTGAATCCAAATCCATCACCACCGTCAAAGGCAAAGGTAAATGTTGTTGTTTGGTGAGAAGAGAGAGGTGACAAAAAGGCAGAGTGTCAGCCTGGAACAGCAGCAGCAGCATCCAGAGCCACCTCCCTGGCCTTTATTTCCCTTGCTGAGCCTTTCACACTGTTCAACAGCTTTGCTGTTAGAAGTGACCTGTAAAAATGACTTTTTCACTCAGCCTGAGCTGCCTCAGAATTCAGTGGCGTGTCTGGGGTCACTGACTCCTCTGAGCTCTGTGGCACAGGAGATGTGCAGGATGTGCTGCCCTGGAACTGAGTAAGAGCCTGCCCCCTCTCTCCCAGGCTGCAGAGAGATTCCCTCAGACTTTTGTGGGCCAAATCCTGCCTCCAGATAGACAAGAAATTGCCAGCTCCATCACTCTCACTCTAAAAGGAAGCTGGCTCATCCTTCTCCCTCTTAGGTCACAATTATTGTGGCTCCTCCTGCAAGTTTCGACCATAAAGAAAAAACCACAGCTCTCAAGAACTATCACAGCATCACAGTCTCGCAGCAGATAAATTCAAACAGCACAGTAAATAATTTCCTTCCCAACCTGTTTGGTTTTTTTTTTGTTTGTGTTTTTTTTTTTTTTTTTTTAAGAAAAGCTTTTTGAAGTCATTTGTATTCATGCCAAGTTTTTCATCCAAACTTATGTCCCTGTGTCAGAATTGCTAATTTGTCAGATGAAAGAAGGGAAAGAAAACACCAGGCTACTCAAAGTGCAGGATTCAGATAATGTGAATTACCTGATGGTTAGAAAAACAGAGGTAAAAAGAACAGAGACAGCTTTGATTTCGGGTTTTGCACGAGTTTGGCACCGACAGCTCCTGACCTCCCTCAGCAGCTCCTGGAAGGCCAGGAGCTCTTAGCTGGGATAGGAGCTCACCCTGCTGAGCTCACAGGAAAATCCCTTTGCCCAAACCCCTCCAGCTCCAGCCTGCACTGAGCAAGGCACAGATAAAGCTGCTTTTAGGTGGTGGACTTAAAAAATGATGTCAGTGTCCTCTCTGAGGGGGACATGTCTTAGCTAAGGTTGGGGTGTCCTGTTCTGGGAGCTGGGTGTTACCACAAAAAGCTGTATTTTATTTGTCCCCTCTCAGTAAATATTTTTATTTCTTTGTGCTGTACTAACAAGTCTTTTCTCTTTCCTCCCAGTCATTCCTCCCCCTGTCATCCACATTGAGAGCTACAGTGAGGACTCCATAAGTTTCAGCCTAAAAATGACCACAAATATCAAGGTAAGAGTTTTTCCTTTTCCATCTGAGCTGGCTAAATGGTGAATAAGTGGCTGGGAGAAGCTGTCACCCACCGAAGCATTCCAATTACTAGTTATTTCACGCCAAATAATTTCTTACTGCCCCCAAACTGCCCCAGGGCTCTTAATTGGGATGGAAAATACAATGCAAAGACTGCCAGGGGTGTGACAGTAACCCAGGCTCCCTGTGTGCATCAGCTGAGCTGATGGCTCTGTGTCCTTGGCCTTGACAGGTCAGTGGCTATGTGGTCAACATCTACTGGACATTTGATACCCACAGGCAGGAAAAAAGGACTCTGGTCATAGAAGGAGAAAAGTCCATCCAAAAAGGTAAATTCTGCTCAAAATATAAAGTATTGCTTTGGTCAACTTCAAGCAGAAGGATTTATGAGAGGTTATAGGATTGTTTTAAATTTTTTTTCTTTTTTTTTTTGCAACTTGTAGTTTCTGTTTAAACTATTCTGTTTAAATCTGGACAGGACAAAACAGAAAATTCTCTTTTGAGGACCTGGAGATTTCAAGCAGATTTGGGATTTACCTCCAGAGCTGCACTAGTCCTTTCTCATCACATGGGGTTTTGTTTGTTGCTCCATTGCTAATCTGCCAAAGGGAGTAGAAACAGAACAAGGATTTCTTGGGCTTGCATACAGCTCATGTCCCTGTTAATCACATTTCTGGTTTGGGAAAATCTCAAAGTGGATATGGGAAAACATGCAGGCACAGGAAAGCACAGTCTGGCTCGAATTCCAGAGCCTCAGGTGCTTCTGTATAAAGGAAATTACTGCAAAGTCATGAAAGTACAGCCCAGGAGAGGCAGGCTCCTGTCTGTTTGCTGATGCTGACCCTTCCCTCGTGCTCCCACCCCACCCTCACCTAATAGTGCCCCTTTCTCTTCTTGCTCAGTGGCCAATTTGACAGCACACACCCCCTATGAAATTTCTGCTTGGGCTAGGACGGAGCTGGGTGACAGCCCTCTGTCTTTTGTGCACGTGGTGACCAGTGGCACAAGACCTGTGTCCCCAAGCCTCAAGGCCAAGGCCATCAACCAGACAGCTGTGGAATGCAGCTGGACAGGCCCCAGGAACGTGGTAAGGCACCAACCCTTCCCTCACCAGCCACCCTGGGCTCTAGCTCAGAGCCTCAGAGCAGCACACAAAACCCCTGAAATCGGGATCATTTGTTTGGATTGAATTCCGAGACCCTGAAAATTTTGGGGATAATGAGGGAAAGAACCTCCTGCCTTTAAAACAGAAGGAAAGAAAGCCTTCTAGTCTGCTTGTTGCAGTGAGAAGTGGCTTAAACACAGACAGCACAATGCTCCAGCAGCCTTGGAATCAACTGCTGTTACCTGAGCTGAGCTCAGGGGTTTTGGGTTGGGAGCTCAGAGGCAAGTGGGCAGATTGAACTTGGGCAAGACAGAGGGAAAAGCAGGAAAAAGGGTCCAGAGGGAGCAGGGTCTTTGTTCCACGCCCCTAAAAAGTGACAGCTAGTGGATGCTCTGGACCATGCCAAACCCTGCTGTGCTCTCTCTCCTCAGGTCTACGGCATCTTCTACGCCACGTCCTTCCTGGAGCTGTACAGGAGCCCCCACAACAGCACCACCAGCGCCCACAACATCACGGTGCTGGTGCAGCGGGACGAGCAGTACCTGTTCCTGGTGGGCTCCCCTCCTCCTCCTCACCCCTCTGCCTGCCCGTGGCTCCACCAGGACACAGCCCTGACCTCTGTGCCTCCCTCCCAGGTGCGGGTGATGTCTCCCTACCAAGGGCCCCCCTCTGACTACGTGGTGGTGAAGATGATCCCGGATAACCGGCTGCCCCCGCGGCACCTGCACTCCGTGCACACCGGGAAGACGTTCGCTGTCATCAAGTGGGAATCACCCTACGACTCCCCTGACCAGGACATGGTAATGCCTCACAGAGCCTTCTCCTGTCCCTGTGCACACTAAATCCTGGCTCAGAGACAGCCTTGCCTTTCTCCTGCTGGAGGAGGTCTGAGATCAGGTCTATGCTCCACACAGAATCATCGTCAAAGCATCTTCGTTTCCTCCCTACTGCCCATTAGCTCAAGACTGTAACATTTAAAAAGAACCAGGTCTGGGATATCTGATACGGACCAAGTCTAAAAACAGCCTGAGCATGTGCCAAAACACCTTTCTGGGCTTTGGCTCTGCCCAGGAGGGCAAGGCTGGGCTGGGGCACTGCCTCCTGCCCCAACAAAGCCTTGTTCTGTTCTCTGCTGCTCTGGAATACACTCATGTCTCGCTCCACTGAAGGCCAGTCATTTTCTCAGCAAGCTTTCTCCTCCCATTCTGCTCCAGAGACTTTAACAGCAAAGGTTTGGAGGTATAAACCTTCCCAGCAGAGCTGGAAACTCTGACAGGGCAGGGGTTTGCATTGCATCCTTGTGATTCACTAAGAAATACAACCTGAAGTTTTCCTCCTGCTCTCATCTGTTGCATTAACTGCATTTTCTGTATCAGTAAATGCTGATTTTGGGCAGAGATCCAGAGAGAGGCTTGGAATTTTGCTTCCCAGGCTTTCTGTAAACCTTGGTTTAAAGCAAATTTTACCCACTCTGTCTAATGTCCTACCACATTTTAGCTAAAATTCTGCAGGAAAATGAGATATTTTTTTCCATCCATTTCCTCTCCCTCCAGCTCTATGCCGTGGCAGTTAAAGATTTGGTGAGGAAAACAGATAAAATCTACAAAGTGAAAAGCCGGAACAGCACGGTGGAGTACACCATCAAGAAGCTGGAGCCAGGAGGGAAATACCATGTGATTGTCCAGCTGGGAAACATGAGCAAGGAATCCAGCATGAAGATCAGCACAGGTAAGGGACACACCACCCATACCCAGAGGCTGCAGAAATGTTCCTGCAGCTCTTGGTCCTCTCTCTCCCACAGCCAAAGCCCAATTTTGGGAGGCCTGCCAGGGGAGATGATTACACCCCCAAACAACATGATATCCAGTGTTTCCTTCCTGATAAATGGAGATGGGACAGACAGCAGTTTGGCTGTGTACACATCATCAAGCACCATTACAGCCCTACCACTGAACAATTTCTCCCCCCATCCACACCACAGCATCCTCTCCTCCAGCACATGCTTTTCCAAGCAGAGTATTGTGCTGATCCCTAAAAAACCCACTAAGTTTCAGCAGTGAGTCCATTCCTGTAAGAGGAAAGTTCCACCAGTGCTACAACCTCACCTGCTGCCACTTTTTTCCCATTTGCAGTCCCCCTGTCTGCACCGGACGCCTTAAAAATCATCACTGAAAATGACCACATTCTGCTTTTCTGGAAGAGTTTGGCATTGAAGGAAAGTAATTTCAATGAAAGCCGGGTAAGTTTTGCTGTGCCTCCTGTCCTACAGAAAATCCAGGGGCAAAGTCAGTGCAAGGCTCCTTTCACAGACTCTAAAATCAATCCTGTCCTTGGTGAGCCCTCTAGAAGAGCTCACTAAAATTCCTGTCATGGCTGAGGCACTGAAGATGATAGATCCAATCAGTCACCTTTCAGGAGCATAATTAACCTGCTAGAGAAGGACAAGTCCCATGAGTGAAAGAACTGGGAATAGGACACTGCCTTGCCATGCCAGGAAGTCTGAAAGTTGCCATTATTCAGACTTGGATAGAAAATCTGTGAAATGTCTGTCAGAGCACGGGCAGGTAGAAAAATGCACCAAAAATGCCCTTACCCTCCTGGACTGCATGCTTGCGTGGTCTGGGGTGGGTGCTAAGGACAGAGTGGACCAGACAAAGCAAACCAGTGTCATTTAGGTTGGAAAAGACCTCCAGAATTTGGTCTGATCCCCACCTTGTCACCAGCCCAGAGCACTGAGTGCCACATCCACATGTTTGTTGAATACTCACAGGGATGGGAACTCCAGACCTCTCTGGGCAGCCCTTCCAAAATTTAACAACCCTTTTAGTGAAGAAATCCTTCCTGATGTGCAACCTGAGCCTCCCCTGGCACAGCTTGAGGCACGGCCTCTGATCCTGTCACTGGGGAGAAGAGAAATCTCTCCTCGCTGAGCTGGCCGAGGTCGGTGCACACCAGCAGGGGTTCCTGAGGAGGCTCCACATTGCTCCCTCCCAGCTGACAGCCCAGCAGAGTTCCTCAAAGCCAGATCCAGCAGGAAAACCAACTTCCAAAACCCTTCTGAAAGGAGCAGCCCCGCCCTTTGCAGCCCAGTGATTTGGGGTTTGTGTTTCCCTCAGGGCTACGAGATTCACATGTTTGACAGCTTGATGAACATCACAGCCTATCTGGGCAACACCACAGAGAACTTCTTCAAGGTGTCCAACCTGAAGATAGGCCACAACTACTCGTTCACCGTGCAGGCTCGCTGCCTGTACGGGGGGCAGATGTGTGGGGAGCCAGCCACGCTCCTCTATGACGAGCTGGGAACGGGTGAGTCCCTATTTTCTCCTCATCCTCCTTAAAAAAAAAACCTCAGAGAAACCCCATAAATTCTTTAGGGATGTGCTGTTGGTACAAACAGCACTCGCGTCCCTCCCTCACCAGGTAAAGACTCCTCTGCCACCAAACCCGGCCGAGCCACGGACGTGGCTGCCATCGTGGTGCCCGTGCTGTTCCTGCTGCTGGTGACCCTGGGCATTGGCTTTGTGGTGCTCTACATGAGGCACAGGAGGCTCCAGAACAGCTTCACTGCCTTCGCCAACAGCCACTACAGCTCCCGCCTGGGCTCGGCCATCTTCTCCTCGGGGGATGATCTGGGTACGTGGCCCCTGGTGGCATTTGGGGACAGCACTGGGGGGGTGATGGCAGGGCAAGGGTTAATTCTTTATCATGGTTTGGGCCGCTCTGGCATCACAATCTGTATGGATTTGATCTCGGAGTACAAGTCACGGAATTATGGAGTCATTAAACTTGGAAAAGACCTTCAAGATCGTCAAATTCAACGGCCAGAAATTTTCCCAACCAAACATTTTTATCAAATCAAACCCCTCTGTCCAATGCAAATCACTTAAAAGCGCATTGAGGGTGTGAAATCAGGGCAAGAATTAATTCTTTATCATGGTTTGGGCCACTCTGGCAGCACAATCTCTATGGATTTGGTCTAACAGTACAAATCACAGAATTATGGAGTCATTAAACTTGGAAAAGACCTTCAAGATCCTCAAGTTCAACTGCTGAAAGTTTTCCCAACCAAAGATTTATATTACATTACACTCCTTTTTCCAATGCAAATCACTTAAACACTCATTGAGGATGTGAAGTCAGGGCAAGAATTAATTCTTTATCAAGTTTTGTGCCACTTTGGCATCACAATCTCTGGATTTTATCAAAGAATACAAATCACAGAATCATGGAATAGTTAAGACTGCACAGACCTTCAAGACCATCAAGTCCAACTGCTGAAAGTTTTCCCAATCAAACATTTTTATCAAATCAAACCCCTGCTTCCCATGCAAATCATTTTAAAACGCATTGAGGATGTGAAATCAGGGCAAGAATTAATTATTTTATCATGGCTTGTGCCACTTTGGCATCACAATCTCTATAGATTTGATCTCAGAGTACAAATAATGGAATTATGGAGTCATTAAACTTGGAAAATACCTTTAAGACCATCAAGTCCAACCACCAAAAATTTTCCCAAAGAATATTTTTTATCAAATCAAACCTCTCCTTCCCATGCAAATAATTGAAAAACAGAGTATAAAGAGCTGAGGGGCTCCTGACATCTCTTTTGGGTTTGTTTTGCAGGAGATGAGGATGATGAAGCCCCAATGATAACTGGATTTTCAGATGACGTCCCCATGGTCATTGCCTGAAGCGCATTTCTGACTGTACAAAGCCAAATGGTGTAAATATTTTATTTGATAAAAATAGTTGATTGTTTATTTTAAAAATGCACTTTTGAGTTGCAATACGTTATTTTTATATGGGCCAAAAAAGAAAAAGAAAAAAATAATAATAATTTTAAGAATACACTTTGTAGTAATCAACTGTGAATTGCAGACTAGGTTGGTTGAGTAACAAATTGCTTTGATTTAACATTAATTTAGTCTTACAAGGCTATGCTTGCTGGGCATGCTTTTAAGTCTGTGAGATATTTTCCGTTGACTAAATTGGCTACTCGTTTTATTTTTCTAAGACAAGAATACATTTATTTAAAAAAAAATAAATTCAGGAGATTATATATGTAGAGAGAGATAATATAGTCCCTGAAGGTTTTGCTTTTACTTTAGGACAAGAAAAAAAAAAAAATTCCTTTGGACTTTGTTTTTATATGAAAGTATTTTTGTTGTGTTAATTTATTGGGAAATCTGCTGTGGAACAGATTTCCAGAGTCGTCAGACATTGTACACATTCTTGTGTAGAACATGTGCCACTTTATCTTGCAAGGCAGTCCTATCTTGGCATCCCCATCATTGTCCTTGCCACGATAATAAAAACCCTCATTTTCACATAGTTTTTTTCTCCCTTTTAAAGACCTAATCTTTGAGCAATCTTAAGGTACAGCAGCACTTTTTTTTTTTTTTTTTTTTTTTTTTTAGGGGTGACTTTCAGCTTCCTACTGCTGTGGGAAGTCAAAAATATCCCCACACCAAGATGTGCTGCCTAAACCCCTCCTGCTGCTGCCCCTGCCCGTCACACGGGGCTTAATTAATCTGGACTTAAACCCACCACATCACTGAAACAAAAAAATTGCCACTTGCACCTTAAAACTCATTTCCCAGGTATTTTTAGGATACTCCTCCGTGGAGCTTCCCTCAGATGCCAGCACAGTGGTGGGACGGAAGGGGGAGCCTCCAGTGTGTGTAAATCCAGATTTTCTGCACTCACACAGAGCAATAATTACTGAAAATTGAAATTAATTTGGCCTACAGCAGGGATTTGATGCTCCCTCATCGGAATTTCCTAAAAGCAGCTGTAGTTTTACCTACAGCTTTAGAATTAATATAAATATCCACACACACACATACATGTTATTTTCTCATCTTACATTTCCCAGCAGACACAATACTGGCTGCAGAGCCAAATGCAAAAAGTCTGCTTGCCACCGTTTGGAGCTTTGATTTTGTGACAGCAAAATGTGAATTTCACCAAAAAAAAAAAAAAAGAAAAAAAAAAAAAAAGAAAAAAAAAAAAAAGAACCTCACCACTAGCTGCCAAGCCAGGAGCATGACAGGAGAGGATGTTCAGGGCTCTCCCCTGGCCGTGCTCGATATATGCAAAACTTCTCACCAGGAAATACAGCACACTGTCTTGTCACACTGTTTTTGTGGAAAAAAAAAAAAAAAAACAAACGTATTTTTGCTGTGTAAATGAAATTATAATTGCAGTCTTCCTACAGATGAAATGAGAGAGGCCAACTATGTTTTGATACTCGACTGGTCCGTTTAATTTCACAATAGAAAAATGTATAGAAAAAAAAAGTTGAAGTCTGGATGGTTTGATACTCTAGAGAAATACTGACTCTATTTTCAATTACTGGTGTTAGCATTCCCGGTGACAGATTTTTCCCCCCCACCAAAGCTGGGACCAAACTAGAATCAGATTTTTATAAATAGCAGCAAGCTCGCAGAGTTGCAATATTTTTACTTTGTCAGTGGATCAGGTGCTGTTCAGGAGTTGAAATTTTGAGTAAAATCAACCCAGTGCATACAGCTCAATTTGCCTGGAGTTACAGCTACACAGAGAGACCAGACTCTGACCCAGAGGCTAAACCAGTCTCAGAAACATAAATCAAAAGATTTTATGCAGGAGAGGAAGCCAAAAAAAAAAAAAAAAAAGAGATAAAGAGTATTCAACCACTTCTTTATAAAGTAAATTTGTTTTAGCACAGGTAACTGAAAATTACAATGTAGCATCCCAAAATCTGGTGCCTCTCTGGTGAGGGTTAGGAGTGGTTAAATTCTGGTATTTTACTCCCCCAGGGTAAATCCTGCTGCAGTAAAATGAGCAGAATTTACAGTCTAGCCCATCTCTGTCTAGCCAGATGCCAAGGGGGACCCTTGTAACCACTTTATATCCTGCAGAAATCCCTTGGCTGGAGATTTCCAAGCATCACCTAGGGGACAGGTCAAGCTCCTGCCTTGGGGACACTCGTGCAGAGCAAAGCATTTTGTACCCAAAAACCCAACACTCTTGGTTAAATCTCACTCCCAAACACAGCATGGGCAGAGCAGAGCCCTCTGTGGAGTCACCCCGGGGGTTTGGGGACACTGCAAAGCCCTTGTGGGGACAGCACTGTCACTCAGAGCTGTCCCCAACCCTCCCCTTCACTGCAAACATCACCACTGTGCTCTCAGCAAAGCAACTTTCACAGGGCTAGTGTATTTTATATATAGAGATAGAGAAGTCTGGGCTCCAGGTGGGGAGTAACCGATGCAGTTCTGGGGTAAATTGTATATTTTTATGAACTTTTGAAGCACGGAATCTGGTTCACGGAGACATACAGGGGATGGGAGGGTTCTGCTGTAAATATGGTACGTGGATGTGGATGTATATTTTGTTCTGGTTTAGTTTCTGTAGCCTTATGTGACGTGACATGACTTGCTACCCTAAATTTCAGGAAGTGATTTGGGTTTGCTTTATAGGAACCCAGTGAAGTGTTTGGCTCTGTATGGAAAACAAACAACAACAACAACAACAAAAAAAAAAGGGTATGGAAAATACCCTGGTTAGGAGGAACTTCCACCAGTAAATTTGTGTTTGTATCCATTTCAGATGCCCATGGGTACTCTCAAGTCCATTTGAACAAAGACTGAGGTTGAACACGAAAATCTGTTGAGGTTTTGGACCATGAGGCTTCTTTTGCTTTGGCTCAGGCTTTTTGTGAGGTTTTCTTTTTTTGTGTTGGGGGGTTTGGTTTTTACAAGAAAGACAAGGAGGTACCATTTCCCAGGCTGGAGACCTACTAAAGGTCAAAAAAAAGGCTCTTTCCAGTCTGAGTAAACCCCATCTGTGGGTTGCTGTAAAAGCTCCCTGAACCCAGCAAGAGCAGAGCCCATGCAGGAAGCAGCTGGAGCAGGAGCTTCCAGCCCCTCTGTACCCCAGGAAAACTGCAAGAGGATTTCAGGGAGGGTGAAATACGGGGTGAAAACCCCTGCCTGCAGGTATTTCATGAAGAAATACCTCACAGAAGGGCCAGCGTGCTGCGAGTTCACCTTGCCCTGACTTGTTCCAGGTGCTCCCACCTTGGCACAGCCTTAGGGGAGATCTGTGGGCTCAGTCCCAGGAAAAGCCTCTTTTCCTTGGACACACATCGAGTTATTTTTGGGAGCTCAGAGCCAGCAGGGAAGGGGAGGGGAGAGCAGAGAGCAGAATCCGTGTCTTGTGGCCTCGTGGCCAAAGGAGCTTTGTGTTTGATGGTTACCTTGATGGTCACCACGTTATTTCACTCCTCCTATTTCCAGGTCTAAAAACCTCCCATTATCCACCAGGGAATTCCCACCTGAGCCAAGGAAACTCTCCCTGAGCAGAATTCCCATTCCTGGCAGGGCAGAGCTCAGTGTGAGCGCCTCCATGCTTGGAATCAGAGTATATTTGATGACAAACTTCACCTACTCGCTGATGGAAAAGTAAAATGCCACTTTTTTTCAGAAAAAAAAATCAACCTTTTCTAAAACAGCTTTCAAGTCTCCTTCAAATGGACTCGAGAAAGGAAATGGTGTAATAACTCAGCTACTCTTGGACCCCAAGAGCATCTTCATTCCTGGAAATAGCTGCAACACTATAATTAATCCTTCCAAACCCGCATCAGTCCACAAGCAGCCAGCCTCTAATAGAGGTAGTGTCAACTTTTAATCAGGTTCTTTAAGTGAAGTTTAATGTTATGCTATTTGAAGTGCTACTCTATGTCCTTTATTTGTTTTTGTTTGTTTGTTTTTGTTTTCATTCACTGATTTCTGCTATGTATTATTGCACAATTTTGAAGGAATTTTTGTCTGTCCATTTTTTTTCTCCCCACTTAATGACAATAATAAAAAATTGATTGGGTAAACAAAACAGTTTCTGGGCTCTGACAATTTTTATCCAGCATCTGTGTGTCTAGTGCAGGAAAAAGGAGACTTTTCTCTGAACAGACTTTTTTTGTACAAAACCTGGGATTATAGAATCCCAGAATGGAAAGGTCATTAAAGATCATCTAATTCCTATCCCCTGTCATGGGCAGGGACACCTTCCACTATCCCAGGATGCTCCCTCCAGCCTGGCCTTGGGCACTTCCAGGGATCCAGGGGCAGCCACAGCTTCTCTGGGCACCCTGTGCCAGAGCTTCCCCACCCTCCCAGGGAGGAATTTCTCCCTGATATCCAATCTAACCCTGCCCTGTGTCAGTGTGAAGCCGTTCCCATCCCATCAGTGCTCCTGATCAAACAGCAGTGACAGCACAAGGGCGATGAGGATCAGGAAAACTGAGCTTTGTGTTGAAGCAGCAGCAGACCCTGCGAGGTGCCACCCTCATTCCTAGCTCAGTCACATCTGCCTGCCCCTTCCCTCAAGGTCACCAACACCAAATAACATTTCCAGCCTGTCCAAGTTTCAACTCCACATTTGCACACCACCACCTCAAGCGTTATTTTCCATTCTTAAAACCCATTTCCAGAACAATCCCACCCCTACCTGGGCTGTGTGCAGGTACACCCTGCACCTGAGCAGCCAAAATCCAGCAGGATTTCTCCTGGCAGGGAAAGCAATGAGCAGGCAGCAGCCACCTCACACGTCCCTCATTTCCCAGCCCAGATAATTGGAAAGGCAACATGTGATCTTGGTGGACATAATTGAGGCGTAGGAGCATCTTAAGTGTTGCACTTCATTAACATTTAGCTTAAGGCGACGTTAACAAACAGTCGTTTCTTCCCTCGGTTGTGAATTAAGCTGATTTTTTTTCCAGATTGTTCCCCCTGGGAGGTACAAGGAGCTCCACCTCGTTCCCAGGCACCCACTTTCTGCTGCAGGAACCGATGTGATTCTGAAGCCTCAGCTCTGGCACTGAGAAAATGTTAATGGAGTAAAAGTTTGCTTCCTCTCCTAGCAAAACCTGCAGGTTTTTATGGATAGGGAAGATTTCCACCCTAAGCCTTTACTGCTTTCATCACAGCATGTTATAACATTTTCCCCCACTATGATGAAAACCCATCAAAGAGGAAGACTGCAGTTTCTGGAGGAGCTTTGGATGGAGCACAAGGCACAAACCCATCCAAGAGCTGGATCCAGACTCCCCTCACTCTGCTGCTCCTGAAAATTCACTTATTTCCCCCAAATAACATCAGGGGCTGCTTCATGCAACCACAGGGAGGGGAAGATGTGGATCTTGCCTGCAGGAGCAGGGAAACCGGGTGGAAATACAGCAAAAAAATTCCTTCTCATCACGGGTTAAACTTTCCACAGGATTGATGGGCTCTGATGTTGAGAGAGAGCAGCTGAAGTTCTGGCTCACTGCTCCTCCTTTGAGCAAGCACTCCCAGTGCCTTGTGCCAGACTCCTGGACGATTGTGTTTAGCCTTTCTCAGCTGGAAAGATTAAATAACTGAGAATATTTCACAGCAGAACTCAAGCTGGATTTTGGGTTTTTGAAGGAAGGAAGGAAGGAAGAGAAGCTCTGTGGGAAAGAAAGATTCATGCTAACCATCAACATCTTGGCTCCTACCACAAACCTCCCAACCTGCCAAGCGTGGGATGCAAGAAAAATGGCATCTTCCAGGATGTGAGGTTTCTTTCTTTCCTGTAAATTACAGGCATCCAGAAGCACACAGCCTCAAACTCTCAGAGCTGGGCTGACATCATGCCCAGAAGATTCTCTCTCCCCAGGCTCTGCAGAACTGGGATCAATTTAGGAAGCAGACCTGACCTCTTATTTTTCAGAGCACCTGCATGGGGTTGTGTTGGAAAAAATCCCAGGGTGATGGAGGGTCATAAAGAAGGAAGTAGACAGCAGTTTGGGAAAGAGGGAAAGACACTCAGCAGGAAGTCATTTAATTCATCCTGAAGCCTGACACTGGCTGTACAGGAGGGGAATGTTTTAGAGTGGAGGACCTGAGGCAGAGGTGGACAAGAAGCGACATTCATGTCACAAAGCCTCTCATCTCCAGGCTGGCCTGGCCAAAAGAGAAGACTTATTTTCCCCGGATCTTTCTGTGGAGGGAAGCAGACGCCCTCCATGGAGGAATTTAGAACCTGAATGGAAGCTTGGGGCTTGAGTGAGCCATTCTCCACCAACTTTGTAAACTGGGACAATGGCTGCCTGTGCATTTTGTGTCTCCCCAAGCCTGAGAGAGACCTCAAAGGGTAAGGAGAAGATGGAGCAGAGGTTGGATGTTCCTCCTGGCCTGGGCTCTGTGTAACAGCAGGCAGGATTCATCCCTGCCCAAGCTGAGAGGGTCATTCCAGGCCTCATCTGCAGCCAAGGATGAGGCACAGCAGTTCAGAGAGTGCTTCCCTCATCCTAAAATAGGTCAGACTCCCTTTGCTATAATGGGAACTCAACGGCGACTGCCTCACACTGAGCCTTGGGACTCTAAGACACCACAGCCTACGTGAAACGAATCCCAAAGCTGGGTTTGATCTGGGTGAGAACGTCCCCCCTGCAGCCAGGCAGCTCCTGCAGCACACACAGCCTGCAGGCTGGAGAGGAGCCCTGGCCAAACATCTCCTCTTTGTCAGCAGCCCTGCCCCAGCTCCAGTGGAGAGCAGCGCCTCAGCTCCTCTCCCATCGCCATCCCCGCTGCCCCTCTGGGGCTGCTGGCCCCCCTTGGGGTTAGCCTGGCTCTGAAGTCACACAGCTTTCCTTCCCCCAAACCGGGGATTTCTCGGGATCCCTCGGAAAGCCAGGAACAGAAGCCTGGAGGCCAAATCCCAGTTGTGTGTTCAGTCACGGGACCAGCTTGGCTTCCCATCCAGCTCCACTTTGCAGTAGCTGTACGGAACCCACAGCCAGCCTGTCTCTGTACCCTGCAAATTACCACGGCAGACTCAGAGCTGGTGAAGACAATAGCGTGTTTGGCTCGTTCTTCTGCAGCGACACCATTTCCAAATGTACTTTTCCCTCCTAAACTTATTTAACCTCTCAACCAAGAGCCACAAGGATGGCGAGCTGTTTGTTCCAAGCCCAGATCTCCCGGGAGAGCAGGCACAAAGAATAGAAGGCAGCCTGGAGAGATGGGAAGAGGGAAAATCCAGAGAGGGATCCGAATGCACCGCCCTTGGAGACCGTGCCAGTGACCTGCTAAGGGTCCAGCCATCATAAATAAATAGGCTGCGTTTATTGTCTGGCCAAGCACGGTAATGCTTGAGCCACTTCCAGCGGGTGGGGCCACGGCCGGCCCGTTCCTCCGTGCTGAGACAAAACAGATGTCGCTCACCCCGCGCCCGTCCTGCGGGTGATTTGTGCTGCAGCCCCTCCTCGCCCGCCATGGATCAGGGGGTTTTGTTAATGACCCTCCCAAACCCCCAGAACCGGAGCCAAAAACTTCCTCCGTGGTGGTGGTGACTCCTAAGAGAGGGGCGACAGTGCCATGGGGTGACAATGCCATGGGGTGACCATGCCATGGGGTGACAATGCCATGGGATGACCATGACATGGGGTGACCATGACATGGGGTGACAATGCCATGGGGTGACCATGCCATGGGGTGACAATGCCATGGGATGACCATGACATGGGGTGACCATGACATGGGGCCACAATGCCATGGGGTGACCATGCCATGGGGTGACAATGCCATGGGATGACCATGACATGGGGTGACAATGCCATGGGGCCACAATGCCATGGGGTGACCATGCCATGGGGTGACAATGCCATGGGATGACCATGACATGGGGTGACAATGCCATGGGGCGACCCTGCCAAGGGGCAATAAAGCCAAGGGGCGACAAAGTCAAGGGGCAGCAATGCCAAAAGGTGACAGTGCTAAGGGGTGACAATTCCAAGGCTGACAATGCCAAAGGGCACGGCCCAAAACCCATGCTGATCAAACCACCGCGTTCCTCTCCCTCTGCACAGCCCCACCAGACACTCTGCACTGGTCCTAAAACCCCCCAAGCCAGATCCCAAATACACTTATGGAAAGGCAGAGCTGAGAAGCAGCTCTGTTAGTACCAGAACCCAAAATTCACTTTTTAACCTGTGTTTTTGGCTGGTTCAGTTCAAAGCAAGCAGTTCCCAGCTGGCCCTACTGCCACCCACGTGCAGTAGATGGCAGCAGAAGCTTTAGTCACTGGCCACCAAACTCACAAGGATCCCTCCTCCTCCCCCACCTTTTTTTTTTTTTTTTTTTTTTTTTTTTTTTACTTTTTACTTTTGGTGGCCTCAAAAATTATTAGTTCCAGATGAGCTCCCGCCATTGTAATAGTCCATTTAACCCGATCCACTCTGGGCAGAGTCAGTGCAAGTTCAAATGCAGCATTTTCACGTGTAAACCACACATCAGAGACATTTTTTCTGCGCAGCTCTGGGCATTCCTTGTGCAGCAGAAAAGGGGAAATGCAGAAGGTTAAACCTCACACACATGGCCCTGGCCGTGGGCAACAATGGCACTTTGTCAAGGCAGCGCTGCCAGAGTGGGGTTGAACTTCTGAATTGAACCAGGAACCTCAGCGCTGCTTCTCCCTTTGAAGATTAGCACTAATAAGCCAAACCAGTGGGTATTTTGTTTTATAAGGAGAGAGCATTTCAAGTCACGTACGCTGCTATTGTTGGACACAAAACATGTTCTGTCTCTGCCTGTGGTGACTCCAGCGACTGCCCCATGCTTGTCTTTTGCTGGGATTACCTTTATTTTTATACTATATTAAATTTACCTCCCACTATCATTCAGGCCTGTTAAAATGGACGGCATTTCCCAGGGCTAACTACACATATATAGTTAAAACCCTAATTTTATTACCATATTATTTTATTATCATATTCAAATTTTACACCTTTTTTGGATTAAATATTGAGAAACAATAGTAAAAACTACCAGCTTTCCCTCCTACTGGAATAACAGGCGCATCCCATATAAACAGGCTCCATGTAAGAGGTGCATTAAATGATTTGTTTCTTGTAAACGAAGACAGCTCTAGCACAACACATGGAAAATTTCATGTTGTTTGCTTTTGTAATTCACTGTACACACAGCCTTTAATCTGAGGATCTCCAAGCACTCTGCACAGTTTAATTAAGGCCCACAACTGCCATGTTGGGGAAGTACATTAAACGCTGTTATGCTGATTCTTTACAGATGGGCAGGTTCAGGAGCTGAGTTGTGTGCTCCAAATTTCCCTCTCCCCATCCTGGATGGGTCCTTAAAGCTTTTCCATGTGGCCTTCCCAACAACAACCAGAGAAAATAGCTGAGCTTAAAACCCCAACCAAACAAGAAAACCAGCTTTCATCCGGGGCTGAGCCTTCCGATGACGTGTTGTACCTGCAAAGCATCTGACTGCATTCCCACTCCCGCAGTTCTGGTGGAAAACCATGTGGATCAGCACAGGGCTCGGGTGATTTTGTATTCCGCATTAAATACCCCCCTCAGCAGCCTGCTTGCAATGGGTTAAACTCCAAACCCATGTACTGAAGTGACCCCAACAACAGGTCAGGAGCCAGACCCTGTCCCAAACTGAGACCTGCCGGGCCCCAGCTCGTCTGTTTTGCTGCAGAGCTGGGAAGAAGAACATCCCAGCATCTTGGCTCGCAAACCCCCATTTTTCCACGGTATTCTCTCCTGCGGGATCTGTATGGAAACCGCTCGCAGTGCCGAAGCCACGGGACAAATGAATGGGAATTCACCCTGCCAGTGATATCCATCATGAGACACAAGGCTGCACAGGGGAGGGGCACGCTGAGCCCTAACCAGCTGCACATGTACAGTGTCTGCCTCATGCAGCCCCTGGCCTCGGGGACTGAACAGTTGCTAAACCCTGGGAGCAGGATGGGGAGCAGCCAGGTCACCCCCTGCTCCCGGCTGGTGCCCTCACACCTCAGCCACTCGAGGCCACCACTTCCTCGCTGGCCTTGGGAATGGGCAAGCAACCAGCTTTGGCCAGGGAATGAATAGGTGCTGAAGTCATTCTGCTTTTCCCAACATTGTTCCAGCTTTGGCTGCGGAGCTGTTCTCCATCTCTCCCTTTTCCGTGTTCCTTCCCCCTCTCCTCTGCGAGCTCCTTTGTTCTCGTGTTTACAGCGGCATCGATTTGCTGTCAGAAAGCAACATGGCCTTGGAGTTTCTGTTCGCACAGCCCAAACCCAGCCGCCTGGAACCTGCCCCTCTCACACCCTGACTCGCTGCCACGGGCTGCACTCGGCGTTTCAGATGTCACTGCCCCTTCCTGCTCCTCTCAAACCTGCTGAAGAGAGTGGGGGCACAAACCATGGCCCCACACAGAGCCCCAGAGAAACACCTGGGCAGGACCAGCCCCTTCTGCTCCTCTTTCCCATCAGCTCAGACATCTCAAAGGTTTCAGTCATGTTTTCCTCTTGTGATTTGAGCAAATCCCCTCCCTGCTGCCTGAACAAAAGTCTGGGATGATTGTGCAGAGTAAGCAGCCCCAGGACTGCTGTCCTCGCCGTGTTTGCAGAATAGATGGGAAACGTGAAAGGACAGGACATAAACTATCTCCTTCCTGCTCTACCAAGATGAAATCCAGCTTCTGGGTCTCTCCTGAAGAGCTGAGGGATTGCTGCCAGCCCTGCTCGTGGGACCATGGGCTCCATCTCACCTCATGAGGGCACCTGGGGGAAAACTGCCAGGGCTCTCCATGCTGGGTGCTGCACCAATTTCCATGACCTGCTAAGAATTCCCTGCCTCTCTCAGCTTCCAGCAAGTGTTGCTCCAGGTTTGAGAGCAGCAGCCCTCTGCTCAGCTCTATTTATTGCCACCTCCAGCCAAACTTCTCTTGGCCATTCCCCTGGCATGTGGTAACTCAAGTCCCTTTAGTGGCTTCTCAGAGGCCTGAAGCCCCTGTTTTAACTTGGTTCCAGTTTCCAGATCTCCTCTCTTTTCTAAGCTCCATTGCTTTTACCTGCTTTTGTTCAGCTCTCTCATGAAAGGAGGGGTTGGAAGGGGTGACAGGTCTGTAAATATATTGGATTGTCTCTGGGAAAAAAAAAGGTAGAGCAGAAAGAGTGATGGATACACTCTTCCCCTCCTTGCACTTGGGACAGATGAAGGAAGAAGGCAGATAATTGCTCTTTATTGTGCCCCGGGTTCACCTTAAGATGAAAGAAGTGATAAGATTTCAATTAATGTCATTTAAGATTCCCTGCAAGCTGTCCTGCTCCTTTCTTGGCTTCTTTCCCCCTCTGAAATTGTGGTCCTCAATGCTGCTTTTGTAACCCCACGGGAGCTCCCTAAATGGGCCACATCCTCACCTGGTGAGCACTGTCAGGGCTTCACAGACAGCAGTGGAGCAATGCTAATTTAGACCAGATGCCAATCCCCCTGCAGCCCCGCTCTGGATTTATTGTAGGGCAGGCTAGATAACATACTTCATTATACAAAGCAGGGATCGTTTTCCAGCTTGTCCAAGAATGAACCAAGGAGCTTTTCTAATCAGCTTAAACTGATCAAGATATCCAGGCACGGAAAGCCTGATATGATATCCAGGTTTCTGTGTAAGGCACCTAATGCTGAGCTTTCTTACTTTTCTGAGTAACTGCACCAAATTCCTTGGGATTTCTTCCCTGAAAAAGGAGAATGAAGGGAGCTGTGGCCCAGGGAGCTGGCACCCTGTTGAATAACACACAAACACACTGGGGCAGAGAGAAACCTTCACTAGATACTGGTTCTTTTAAAAGAAAAAGATCAGAAAAATATATACTAAAAGAAATAAATGGATGCATGAAGCTGCTGATGAGATATTGCACACCAGAAACGTTTGAATTTTGATCTCTACCTGAAACCAGAAGAAAGCACTGAATCACCAAGGTATCCCAGAACAAGCCCCAACATCTTGAAAACGTTCTCACTCTTCCCTTCAGATTTTCAAAATGTCTCCTTACAAATATCTGCTGGCACGCAGTCACAACATCCTCCTTTCTGCCTGTGCCGCTTCGGAATAAAGCGGAATTTCCACGTAAAGAATGACTCCTGGCTTCCACAGACTTCCTAATTCAAATAAATCATATGTATGCATTTATGGCTACAAACAGCAATGAACCCCCCCTGACAAACATCCACCAAAGCGGCACAAATAGCTGAAATTCTTTGGCCCCCCTGCAGATCCACTAATGTTTATTGTACCCAAGAGCATCCATTTTCGCTCCTCTTCTATATATACACGCATGACGTTTCCATATGTTCTGCAGCTCAGCTCCCTGGTAACATCCCACCCTCCAGGGGAGGGGGAGAAGCCTGGAAGCGGGGGGGGGGGGGGGGGGAACTCAGCAAGAGACCCTGGGTCTGGTGGGAGCAGGGTGGGCAAGAAGAGTGGAGCTGAGATTTTGAATTTTTTGATCCTCCTCCTCCTCCTGGAGCACCTGAACCCAGCTCGGTGCTGCCACAGCAAACACTGATTTTCCTGCCCAGGCTCTGCAGCAGCAAACCTTCCCCTGCTCCTTTTTTTTTGTTTGTTTGTTTGTTTTTGTTTTTTGGTTTTTGTTTTTTGTTTTTTTTACAATAGCCATTCCCAAGGTGAGAAATCTGCGGGAGGAGGGTGCAGGGCAGGTTAGGGAGGGGGTGCTGCATCTGTGAATTTGATTACAGGTTTAAAACGTGTGAAGTCTTTTCAGATTTAATGAACCAGAATGCGACTTTCAATTTGGCTATGCATATTTTGAACCCTAATATATATGTTTATTTAGTCTAATTAATTGCCTTTAAAAAGTAAATTCCCTTCTGCAAGATACCTGCTCAGCTCTCCCAAGTACTTTGCAGTACCCACAGACAACAAAGGCTGTTCCTCTGCAATGCATGGGCTGAGACCTCCTCGTTCCTGCATTCTGCACAGGAGGAGGAGGCTGATTTGAGAAGGAAACACTGCTCTCCAACAGATTAGAAAGTAATTTTCCCCTCCTGGGTCGATGCTGTGGCGCTGCATTTAGCTGGTGTGGTTTGAGCAGGTGCCGTGGCTGGAGATGGAAAAGTCAGACGGGGGGTGAGGAGTTGTGCAGAGATGTGGTTTTAAGGAGAGGCAGGGACAAGTGACGTCCTCGGAGAAAGACAGGGATTTACACTTGTCCTCTGTGATTTCTGTCCTCCAGCTCAAGACAGTAAAATAATATGGCAAAATAAACCAGGAGGAGGAAGTCCTTGAATACCAGCAGCAGATACCAGCATGCAACAACCCACTGAGCCACAAGTCTTTGACGAGCAGGTAGCACAGCCTGGCAGCCTGGAGATGGAAAAGCTGGCACTGCCATGAGGGAAATCCTTCCTAGCAGCTCCAAGACAAAGGACAATGCCAGCCAGAGCCAGGGCAGGGTATGGGAATGTTCAACCGAGTCCCTTCTGAGGCATAAAGTGATTAAAAATAGGTGATGCTGCACAGAGCGTGTAGACAGTGCACATATGGAGCCTTCCGTCTGGGGCCTGCTTGTTCCTCTGACTGCCTTTGTCCTGCCAGGTGATGGCCTGCTCCAAACCCCTTTTTATTTATCTTTTCCATCGTGCTCTGAACATGATGCAGTAGACAAAACTTCAAGTCCTGAGCATGAATCCATCCTGTTCATGTGATCACCATTGATCACAGATAGAAAATCTGTCTGCACTCATGGACAGGATGATCCATAAACCCCCCCAGCCAGGGGAAAGCTGCTGACCTGCAGTGAGTATTTGCAAGCCCACATCCCTCCTCTGCTCCTGCAGACCAGGGGCTCAAATCTGAAACCCTCATCGGGCAGTTTCTGATTTCTGACATTTTCCTGCCCTTGAAACCCTTCACCCCAAACATCAAACAGGATTTTTATTTTTTTTTCCCCTCTACTACGAAAAGTTTTTCAGGACAGGAAAACGGTTTCCTGTCCAGACCAGACACTGGCTTCCTGCAAGCTCTCCAGCAGATCATGTAATCCTACGCCCCTATTTGTAAAATGAAGATGATCGATTGCCTTTGTCTCCTCTACTCAAACGTCCAAGCTGCGGTCCTTAAAACACCCACGTGACCAGGCATAACTCTGCCCTGATCTCACACAGCACTGCAGCAATACTCATAAATAATGGCAGAGTTACGAAAATAGGATTTACAGTAATGCGTCAGAGCGCAGGATGACAAAATCGCCTGGGTTTACTCTGAATTTACATGAGAATAAACAAGGCCAGACTTCTGCCCTCATTCCAAAGAAGGGCCCCGGGTTGTGTGTCTGTGTTCCATCTCCTCACCCCACAGCCTCTTACGTGGAATTACATTTATTTTATCATGATGAACTTGGAAACTGAAGTCTGCCCCAGCCACACAGCTCTGTGGGCTCTGCCCAGAGGTGGCCGTGGGGGATGGATGGGGATGTGGTGAGGGTTTTGCTCCATGACTTAGCCAGAGCAAGCTTTGGGCTGTCCCAACAGAAACAGAGCATTCAGCACACCTCACCCTCTGGAGAAATCCATACAAACCCACCAAAACCAGTTTTGCTTTGGGAGGACAGGGAATTGAAAGGGTTAACTGGCTGCTTTAGGGATGAGCTCTGGTTACACAGAGAAAATTTTAAAAAAAACCCAACATTTTGGACATGGGCCATGAATGCAAATGCTCTGAAAAGTGGGATTGGTGAGGTCAAACCTGGTGCTTCTGGGCTGGTAGGAATGAAATGGTGGAGTCCCCAAGGACCCCTGGGGTCTCTGCCTGCAGAGCAAGAGCCATCCTCAAGTGGAGGCAGGAGCTGTGCTGGACAGGATGGGACATTTATTCCTTCCATCCTACAGCCCTGACACCTGCTCTGCCACCTGAGGCTTCTAACACGAGCCACTGCTGGCCCACTTGGTACCTGCTGCCTTTTCAGAGGGCAACTCCAGCACATGGAGCTCACGAGGAGAGCCAGGAGTTACTGCTCTGAGCCTGCACCTCGCAAGGATACATGCCAGCCACCAGACCCCCAAAATACCATAATTTTGTTAATTGGACCACTGAGCCCCTGGGGCACACCTAGCTCTGACAAAGCACCCCGGTGGTGGCCACAGAAGGGGTCCACGAGCCACTGCAAAGCCATGGGAGGTAATCCATGTGTCCCCATGGTGGGCTGGGGTTCCTGGCTGGCCAGGGACAGGCTGGGATGACTTTTCAGGAAAAGCAATGAGCAGGAAGAGATGAAAAGAAGAGGCACCAGCCCCAGGGAGGTTGGAGAGGGAGCTCCATCCCTCTCCGAGATGGGCTGTGCCTGCTGACAAGCACGGGGCTGGATTTGGTGGCCCAGGAGGGGCTTTGCTGCCGTGGGGAGGGGGATGGCTGTGGAAAAGCTGGCTGGTTATGTAATAAATCCATCTCTGCTGCGGCAGCACAGCCACAGCAAAGGGCTCAGCAGGAGAGGCAGGCAAATGTGCTGACCTGGCTGTTCCCCCATCGCTGCTGACACCCCAAACAGGGACAGCTTTACAGCCAGGGCCTGGAACAATGGGGTCCTGCTCAGCTGTGCCCTTGCAAAGGGATCCTTTTGGGGTCCTGCTCATCTGTACCCTTGCAAAGGGATCCTTTTGGGGTCCTGCTCAGCTGTGCCCTTGCAAATGGATCCTTTTGGGGTCCTGCTCAGCTGTACCCTTGTAAATGGATCCCTTCTGCTCAAAGGCCTCCACAGAGGGTGTGATCCTGATGGATTTTTTCCAGGCCTGGGAACTGAGCTTTCCCACCAGCTGCTCTCCCATCTCCTCCCTCCCACATGGAATGGTTTGGATTGGAAGGCACCTCAAACAGCACTGTCCACCATGGAGTGGCTGCAGCACTGTGGAGCTTTCTTCCCTTTGCCAGGGGAAAACTTCACGGACGTAATGGTAATGACCACAGAGTCACAGAACCACAGAATGGGATGGGCAGGGCCAGCGGATGGGGCAGGATTCCCAGGATATCTCATGATTCCCGGGATGGGGATGGACCTGGAGATATCCCAGGATCCAGGGATTTCTCCCCATTCCGGGGGATCATCTCACCATTCCCAAAGACATCCCACCATTTACAAGGACATCTCAGGATCCTGGGATATTTCACCATTCCCAGGATATTTCAGGATCCCGGGGTAATCTCCTCATTCCCATGATAATCTCCCCGTTCCCAGGATATTTCAGGATCCTGGGATAATCTTCCCATTCCCATGATAATCTTCCCGTTCCCAGGATATTTCAGGAACCCGGGATAATCTTCCCATTCCCGTGATAATCCCCCCATTCCCAGGATATTTCAGGATCCTGGGATAATCTTCCCATTCCCATGATAATCTTCCCGTTCCCAGGATATTTCAAGATCCCGGGATAATTTCACCATTCCCGGGATAATCTCCCCGTTCCCGGCCCGGCTCCGCCCCGCCCCGCCCATCCCTGCTTCTAGCCCTCCCATTGGCTGGAGGCGCGCTGCCGCAGCCAATCAGCGCGCGCCTTCCCCTCCACGCCCTGGCAACAGGGGCGGCCGCCGCGGGTTCATCTGAGGTGGGGACAGCGCGGGGACAGCCGGACCGGGCCGGGACCGGCCTTGTGCCATCCCCATCCCATCCCCATCCCATCCCATCCCATCCCCATCCCCATCCCCATCCCCATCCCCATCCCCATCCCCATCCCCATCCCCATCCCCATCCCCATTCCATCCTCATCCCCATCCCCATCCCATCCCCATCCCCATCCCCATCCCCATCCCATCCCCATCCCCATCCCATCCCCATCCCCGTCCCCGTCCCCATTCCCATTCCCATCCCCATCCCCATTCCATCCTCATCCCCATCCCCATCCCATCCCTATCCCCATCCCCATCCCCATCCCCATCCCCATCCCCATCCCCATCCCCATCCCCATCCCCATCCCCATCCCCATCCCATCCCATCCCCATCCTCATCCCATCCCCATCCCCGCGGGCACCGCCGCCCGATCTCCCCCACACCCCCTGCCGATCTCCCCCCGCCGCCGCCTGCGCTGCCCCGCTACGGCAAACCCGCCCCGAGCATCACCCGCCAAGCGCTCAAAGCACCACGAGCTCCTTGGTTTGGTGTCACATCCCTTTCCTGACGTGTTTAATACTGTTATGTATTCGGTATCCTTCTATATTCCATATACTTCCATGTATTTCTGTATTCAGTATACTTCTATATACCTCTACATTCTCTATACTTCTATATTCAATATACTTCTTTATACTTTTATATTCAATATACTTCTATATTCAATATACTTCCCTATACTTCTATATTCAATACACTTCTCTATACTTCTATATTCAATATATTTCCATGTACTTCTATATTCAACATACTTCTATATATTTCTATATTTAATATTCGTCTATATTCAATATACTTTTATAATCGATATACTTCCATAATCAATATACTTGTATATTGGATATAGTTATATATTGAATATACTTATACACTGACAATTCTGACATATTCAATATGATTATGCACTCAATATACTAATATATTTAATGCACTTATGTAATCAATATACATATATGTTGAATATATTTATACATTGAATATACTGACATATTCACTATATTTATGTACTCAATATCCTTATATAGTCAATACCTTTATATACTCAATATTCTTATACTCAATAGCCCTATATACTGATTATACCCCAGCAAAATAAAAATTTAAAAAAAAGTATATATATTTAATATACAGATGCAGCCCGCTGAGGTTGCAGAGCGAGAGAAGAGCTGAAATCCGATGCCAAAAAGGTCTTAGAAGAGGCTACACGCTGCCTTTCCCATGTAAAGATCAAACCCCTCCGCTCGCTCTCCTCCTCGATATCATTTTTAATTAATGAAGGCAGCAATGCCTGCGGATACGGAACCGGGGAGAGAACGCCCTCCCCATCCCTCTGCTGTATTTCCTTTAAGGAAAAAAAAAAATGGCAGGGAATGATAATAAAAACAAACAAACAAAAAAATCATAATCTGCAAAGATTGTAATCGTGCACCAGATCCAGGTGATCGAGCACATTTTCACGGTTTTTGCAGGCGCTGCGGACGGCGGGGATGAGGGGGTTACAGCTCGGGGCTGCTCCTTATGATTTATATAAAACATTTTAGCGCACCGGAAAATAGACAGCGGAGAAAATCCAATTCCAGATGATTCAAAAAGCACAAAGACAATGGGAGAAAAGGACCAAGTTCAGCTCATTTAAATGCTGTTAATTGTTCATTCCCATAGTGAGACGGTTTCTTCTGCAAATGAGAGAACAAACCCTTTAACGCTGGGTTGGTTTTTATTTTATTTTATTAGCACCGTGCCAGGACTGAAGTGAACCCAAATAACCCTAATCACGGAATAGTACTCGCTGTTTTATGGCTTTTTCAAGAAAGAGGGGGAAGGAAAAACAGGAGGAGAGCCGCAGATAATGCCCCACTGACACAGTCACTGCAATCCACGCCCAGACCTCTTGGAGGTCTCAAGCACCGCTAAAAACCCGCAAATCGGGGGGGGGGGGGGGGGGGTGGAATAGAAAAAAACCACAAAAAAAAAAAACAAAAACGAAAACCAAAAACCTTCCGTAAGGGAACAAAGTTCCGTTTACTGCTCACCGGCGAGGGCTGCAAGGGGGTGGCTGCACCTCCAGCCACGCCACTTTATTTATCCCGGTTTTTTTATTGATTTCCCAGGCGGCGGCTCGGGATGCAGCGGGTGCCGCAGCAGAGCCGGCGCTCGGGCTGGATTTTGGGCTCCAGACAGCGATGGGCGCTGGCAGGGGAGGTCGGAGCCTCTGGCGAGCTGCCCTCGCCCCTCGAAGCCGTTCCTGATGTGACTATAAAAGGCGAGAGGAGCGAGGGGAAAAAAAAAAAAATAATAAAAAGAAAAGGGCCACGAGAAGGAGAAACGGCGCACGGATAAATGCAGCACGTTTAGGGGAGGCACGAACGCAGCTAAAGCCGGCAGGGGACACAGACCTGGCTCTGATCCCTCCCCAGCCCCTGGTGCCTCCCTCCCCTGGGCGAAAAAAAAACAAAACAAAACAAAAAAACAACAAAAAACCACCCTGAGATGCTCGTAGGGATGCGGGTGAGGATTCTCCTCCTACCTCGGCAGCAGTGCCCTATGTCTGTCTCACCTGCGGGCTTCAGATCCCCACAAAAAGTGATTAAATTCCCTGCCCGTGCCTTTTGAGCCTGGGTTTAGCCTCTGCAGAGCAGGAGTGGCAGCGCTGGTGCAGCCAGCACTGCTCTTCCCCGGCGCTGGCAATACAAAAATGCAAGCGAGGAAAAACGTGGGTTTTTTGGTTTTTTTTTTTGTTTTGTTTTTTTTTTTTTTTTTTTTTGTTTTGTTTTTTGTTTTTTTTTTTTTCTGCGAGAAACGGAAAAATCCGCATCCGTGGCTGGGAAATGCAGAGGAAAATCAACCCAGCTTGGCAATTCCTTGCCCTCACACCATGTATCTGGGCTCCCAGAGGAATTCCTGGGCCCAGCCATGCTCTTGGACCAGCTGAGGGTGCAGCACTGCTGGGACAGGGCTAAAGGATGAGGGTCCTGCTGGGACTGTCCCCAGAAAAGACTCAAAAATGCCAGCACTGCTCTTTTCCTAGTTCATGCTGCCTTTTGATGCGGCACAAGCTCTTCCCTACCTGGACTAACAACAACCTGCCAGAGTCACGCTCTGGGTGTGCAAGGAGAGGGTGTTTCCCAAGCAGGAATGGCACTGGGAGTGTGGAGCATTATCCCAGCCGCGTTCCCACTGCTGCCAGCATCCCAACATGTTCAGGCTATAGCAAAGGTCAACACTCCAGCTCTTCTCTAAGGACCTGGCCACTTCCTTTAATTTTCCATCCTTCAATTCCCACAAAATGGAAATGCATTCAATATTTGCAAATCCCGGGGCTCTCCGAGGAATTGCTGTAGTTAAGGGCTCCACACATCACGGGGAAAACATTTGTTTTTGCCATTAGGAGAACCAGTCCCCCTCAAACTGCAAGGCAACATCTCCGTTGTGTGTGCCTGACAGTGTTTCTGCCCTGCTCCAAAGCACGCCGAGGGAAAAACGGGAGCCTTTCACTCCATTTCAATGGACTTTGGAACAGGCCCCTCATGCAATATGCATTCACTCATATAGTGCTGGCAGAAAAGGCTCCTGAATGAGACAAAATATCTAATCAGCTGCATTTACCCCATGCTTCAGTCCCCCACCTGCACCAGGATTATATTTGAGAGCATGCAAACTGTACCAGAGTTTCCTCTATAGCATCAATCACCACATTATGCTGCTGCATTTTGCATCAGTGAGGGAAGCAATTTATAATTTGAGGCGGTTTTGAGTTAGGAAGCAACTGATTACAGCACTAGAGAAGTTTGTGGCTCCCAAGAATATTCCAGACCCCACGGCTCGTGTTTGGGTTTAAATGGTGCAGCATTCAAATGGCTGCTCTACCTCGTCCTGGAGGCAGGAAAATATTCCAGGGAGAGTTGTGGTGGATTTGGAGATCTTTGTGAATGGAAATGTCATCTCCAGTGTGTCCCATTGCTTGGGAGTGGAAATGTGCTTCTTAAAAATCCCCAAGTTGCTTCAGTCCTATGGGGGAGGTCTTTTTTGGTTTAATTTTAAGGTGAGACAGAGATCTGAACAACAAAGCAGAGCTGGAAGTATTTGGGAGAGCTGCAAGCGTGGGATTTTTTCCAGGCAGAAATTATATTCCCTCCATGCTGAAACCAGCACAATTTGAGGAAAATTTTGTTGTGGTGGATGTCAAACCTAAGCAGGGTTTCGTGCTTCTGTTTCTATTCCACATTTTCCATGCTGACCTTGACAGAGAATATGTTTATTAAATTTGTGGACAACACAGAGCTGGGAGAGGCCCGCCAGCATGGTAAGGTCAGAATTAACCTTCAAAATTATCTGGATAAATTGAGAAATCGTCTGAAGTAACTGGCTGAAATCCAACGGGGATAGAAGTACGGGATATTGGACAGGAATAGTGCAAAGCACAAATAAGACCCAGGGTGATTACGAGCTCGGCAGAAAGGGACCCAGAGTGGGTGAGGAGCTGAGCAGGGTGGGCTGGTGGGGCAGAGCCTGGAGGATTTCTGTTCCCAAGGGAAGAGGATGGAGCTTGCAGGAAGGTGGGAAAGGGAACATGATGGACAAGGAAAGCTGGATGTACCACAGTGCTAAATTCAAATTCAAGCAAAGCCTTGGTGCCACCATACGGGTTGGGGAAATTCATCCTTCCCCGAACCAATTCTTGTCTGTCTTTGCTCACTGGGTGGTTTTTCTTTTTTTCCCTCTCACAGATCAGCCTAGAAAACCCAAAACTGTGACAAACTACAGAGAAATTCCCTTTCCGTGCCAAGACAGAGGGCTCCAGTAGCTTTGTCCTCACAGAGAATTCAGTGCCCTGAGTTTAGATCCCCGAGTGCCTCCTGAAATTCCTGTCTGCTGCTCCTGAGCTGATCCAGACTATTGCCAACCTCCTGCTGGAGACCCGTGCAAAGGTGTGGGGATCTCCTCCCTGCATCAGTCATTTATTTCCCTCATGGAAATTGGGATAATTGCTATTTGACAGGTGCTGCATTGCTGTTCGAAAAATGCTTAAAAAGCCAGAGTGCTCTCAATTAAAAAAAAAAAAATTCAACCACAAAGCTGCATTTCCTAAGGGTTAAAGCATCTTCTGGCACTTGGAAGGTTGATGATTATTCTTCCTACCATACCACCAGCTCTGCAGATGATCTTGGGCTTCTCACACCCAATTCCCTCAGCCCTAGAGGAGACACCACAGCACCAGCCCAGTCCCTTATGAGAAAGGGTCTTATCCTTCCCCATCACTAATTATCCTCATTTATTAACAGGTCACCTCAGCATTTCTGCTTTCTCCTCAGCAGGGTAAAAGCCCCACTTATAAACACTCACAAAGCTTTATTTTCCCTGGCAGGTTCAGACAGCATTTTTGGAATTTTAGGTAATCCTTCAGGTTTGCCACTTCCAGGAGGGCAGGGAGTGCTTCCCTCTGCCTTTATTTCTAAGGAAAACTTGTGCTGCCCCAACACCAGGCCTTTGTGGGCATCAATACTGCAGAAATAAAGCACAAAAATGGCAAATACCTGAAAAATTCAACCCAGAATCCAAGAGCTGCACTCCCACTTCCCTGCTCCACAAGCACTCTAATGGCTTTGGGGGCCAAATTAATGTGAAATCTGTTTTTTCTCAAGGCATCACCATCACCTCAGAAGTGAAATACCATGAGGAGATCATAAATGTGTCCTTGAGGTGTAAAAGAAAGGCAGTGAAAAATATGAGCACAAATGAAACCACTGGCTCAAGCTGAACACCCTGAATATTGATATTTTTTTCCAGAATAATGTCTTCCTTTCAGGCTGAAAGATATAGTGCTTTTTAGATAACTGTTAACCCAACACTGACTGATAAAAATGATCATAACCTGGGGGCTAGTATCTTCCACAGAATGTAATAATAATAATAATAATAATAATAATAATAATAATAATAAATTGAAATCACTGGCAGTTTTCCCAGGGGAAATCCTGCCACTCTGTCCAGCTAGAATTCATAGCCAGCTGTGCACCTGGATTTTCTGGAACACTGAGATCCAGCAGTTCTGGAATCAGTGACCACCTCCATCCAACCTGTAGCAGCCACAGGTGAGCTGGAGCTCGGGTTCTCCAAGCCAAAAGTGACTCCAAGTCAATTTTGTGGGAACATTCTGATGTTTCCCAGCTTGGAGAATCCTTGTTTCCTCCCAAACCAAATCTCAAGCCAGAGGCTGCGATCCAGCAAACCTGGGGTGGGATTGCTGGTGTCTCACCTCTGCTCTGCTTTAAATCACTTATCCAAAAATTCTGGCTGAGAATCACAAAATAAACTGAACTGACTTCCCCTCCTTTGCCGGGTTGTTGTGTGAGACCAGTTAAAAATTACAGAGATTTCCTCTCCTTTTTAAAATCTGCTTTGCTTGAGGTTATTTTTATTGTTATTTCTCACCCAGAACTTTGTTCAGAGCGCGTTGTTTGGAGATGAAAGCCCATCCTGCTAAAACCCAAATTGCCCCTGCAACTCCATCCCTGTCCCTTTGTGCCTGTGCAGGGTGGGACAAGGGGAAGGATCAGACAGGCTTAATGGCAAATTAATCATCATTATCTTAATAGGCCCTGTCCATCACACATTCCAAATTATTCCAAGGGCTGCGCTCCTCCTGAAGTCACTGCTCCTTCTTTTATGCATGAGCCCTTGGCACGGGGACAGCCAGGAGCATAAAAAGCATAAAATCCTCAAGATTAACTCTACAAACTCCATATGGATGGAAACACTGCCCACTCTGGGATTTCTCCCTGTGGGAGGCAAAAAAAAATCCCAAAATGTTGAATTTTGTGCCCTAATTCCCCACAATTCTGGGGTTATCTCACCTGTCCCAGGATACATCAGGATCCTGGGATACCTCACCATTCCTGGGGATATTTCAGGATCCTGGGATACCTCACCATTCCTGGGGGTATTTCAGGATCCTGGGATATCTCACCATTCCCAGGGATATTTCAGGATCTTGGGATCCTCACCATTCCTGGGGATATTTCAGGATCCTGGGATACCTCACCATTCCTGGGGGTATTTCAGGATCTTGGGATCCTCACCATTCCTGGGGATATTTCAGGATCCTGGGATACCTCACCATTCCTGGGGATATTTCAGGATCCTGGGATACCTCACCATTCCCAGGGGTATTTCAGGATCTTGGGATCCTCACCATTCCTGGGGATATTTCAGGATCCTGGGATACTTCACCATTCCTGGGGATATTTCAGGATCCTGGGATACCTCACCATTCCTGGGGGTATTTCAGGATCCTGGGATATCTCACCATTCCCAGGGATATTTCAGGATCTTGGGATCCTCACCATTCCTGGGGGTATTTCAGGATCCTGGGATATCTCACCATTCCCAGGGATATTTCAGGATCCTGGGATACCTCACCATTCCTGGGGGTATTTCAGGATCCTGGGATATCTCACCATTCCCAGGGATATTTCAGGATCTTGGGATCCTCACCATTCCTGGGGATATTTCAGGATCCTGGGATACCTCACCATTCCCAGGGGTATTTCAGGATCTTGGGATCCTCACCATTCCTGGGGATATTTCAGGATCCTGGGATACTTCACCATTCCTGGGGATATTTCAGGATCCTGGGATACCTCACCATTCCTGGGGGTATTTCAGGATCCTGGGATATCTCACCATTCCCAGGGATATTTCAGGATCTTGGGATCCTCACCATTCCTGGGGATATTTCAGGATCCTGGGATATCTCACCATTCCCAGGGATATTTCAGGATCCTGGGATACCTCACCATTCCTGGGGATATTTCAGGATCCTGGGATACCTCACCATTCCCAGGGGTATTTCAGGATCTTGGGATCCTCACCATTCCTGGGGATATCTCACTACTCCCAGGGATATCTCAGGAATATGCTTTGGCACTGGGAGATCCAGGACCATAAAAAGCACAAAATCCTCCAGATTAACTCTGCAAACTCCACACGGACAGAACCATTGCCCACTCTGGGATTTCTCCTTGCAAGAAGCAAAAGAAACTCCAAAATATTGAATTCCGTGCCCAAATTTCCATCTGGGTGGGTATAAATGGGGTGGGTGAACACCAAGCTGGGCAGAGGCTGGGAGAACTCTCAAAGGAGAAACTCCAAACTTTTTTTTTTTTTTTTTTTTTTTTTTCCCCCTCCTGCTTTTTCTCACAGAATGGGGAAAAAAAAAAAAAGAAAAAAGAAAAAACTAACCAACTGCCTGGCCTGGCTGGCTGTGCCAGAGCCTGCCCTGAGTTTGTGTGTCCCCACTATTCATTAGTGATTACATGCCCCCCGAACACCTGCGAGAGCAGCTCATAAAGCACGCATTCATGGGCCCTGGCAGCACCAGCATGGGAACTGCAGGCTACAGGGTGACAGTCATTGTATCTCCAGATAAAAACATTCTCTCACCGAGCCCTCGGAAAATAGGAGCTGGCTGCGATTTCGGTTTGGCACCACAGGGTATTAAAAAAAAAAAAAAAAAAGAAATAAAATAAAATAAAAAAGAAGGGTTACCTCACCTCGGTCGTTTTTAAAGTCAGTTAAGTGCATGGCTGGGGTGCTGTCGGTGCAGCAGCAGCCTCTGCCACACAGCAGGGACAAATCACAGGGTCCCCAAGTGTTTCCTTGCTGGAGCATCTGGCAATGGTGCTATTTCATCCCTTGCACTTCTCATTTATTCCCCCTCCTGCCCTCAGCAGCTCTGACAGGGGCCACAATGCCAGGGTGGTCAGCACAGAAAGGCACTGCCTTCAGGGGTCCCATTGGAAATATCAAAACGCTCAAAGAAAATAAAAAGATCATTAAAATAAAGGGGGGGGGGGGGGGGGGGAAAGCACCTACAACACTTAAATAAAAAGGTAGGAATCCTGGCAGTGAAATGTTAGAGCACAATGGTGGCTCACATTGGGGCAAGGTGTGCTGAGAGGGGCTGGGTGCTGCCAGGGATTGGCTCCAAACGTGTCCCCAGGTGTGGGCTGGGGACCAAAATGCTGCCAGGACTTCCAGGTGCTGGCTGGAGGTGAGCAGGTCCACATCCCACCCACCCTCACACCAAACACAAATCCTGTTGGAGATGCAGGGAATGTCGCTGCCAGGGGAGGGGCAGCCCTGCCTTGCAATATTTAGCTGACATGCCACAGAGAAGCCAAATGTTGAGGAGCTTGTGAGTCCACTCCTTCCAAAAGCAGCCAAAGGCATCTGAAGTGGTTTTGGAAGTGACAGAGCACAGGGCAGGGAGGGTCTCTGCTGGCACTGGGATGTGCCTCAGGGTTTGGGATGGTGGCTGGAAGTGCAGCACAGAGGGACACAGGACCAGCCCTGGAGCTCAGGCTCCGTGTGAAACATCCCTGCTCAACCTCCTCCTCTGGGCCTCTGGAGAGAAACGAGGAATTGTGGAATTGTTCCCTGCAGCCTTTGCCTTCAGCCACAGCGAGCTGCTCGCACAGCAACAGGGAGAAGCTCTGCTGAAACTCCTTTATTTGCTGCTGGCACCTCAGGGGTGAAGGAAAGGCTGCCAAAAAAGCTGGTGACACTGCTCAAAGCTGCAAAAAGAGCAGCAGAAGTGGCAGCAAGGATGTGTCATTGGGATGGACACACCTGGATGTGTCAGTGGGATGGAGCTGGGGTCTTGCATCACTGCTTACATCAGAGCAACAACCCAGCAAGGTGACTCAGGACAGGTGACCACATCTTTGGGCTGGCAACACACCTCTGCTGGCTCATCCAGCATCTCTGTGAGATGTCAGGGCTTTCCAGATCATCCCCTGCCCTTTAGGGTAAACCCTAAAGCTGACAAAGTACTCAGCACAACCTCATTTCTTGTCTCAGCTCCTCCCCTCCCACTACAAAAATTCCACTTGTACCAGTGCCAAAAAACCTGGGAGATCCAACCAAGAAGTCCCCCTGTGCTGAGTCCCAGGCTGACAGGAGATGTTTTAACATTTATGATTCTCGAGGATACGTCAAAAACAACTGCATTTTTAAAAACCTGTTCAAAGATTTGCTTGACACAGATTTCCCAAGCAGCCAACCTGGGGTTCACCTCATGCAAATTTTATTCCCCTAAAAAATTAAATGTCTAGTCTGAAGCAGCTATTTAAATTCCCTCTCTAAGCAGTGGAGAGGCATCACTGCCTCCAGAGGGTTGCTTCTCCCACCCTAAATCCCCCTAACCATAGGATTATAACAGGAAGCAGCAGTGGAAGCATATCAGGAGCATTGCAGTTAAGCCACAATTCAAGAGCAGCACCAGAGGGATTTTCATGGCTGCACAGAGGGCAGAAAAGCTCATTGTTCACCTCAAGAGGGAGAGGAAAACCAAGGCCTGGCAGCATCTTTCTGGAGCAGTGAGTAGTGGAGAGAAACCATCGCAGTTAATTCCCCTCTTCCTTTCCAGCAGGACCCTCACCGAGCTCGGAGGTGCTGCTGGAGGCAGGGAGATGCTGGAACGCACCTGCCCCTGCTCACCCTGCTCTTCCCCAGCCACCCCCAGACCATCCCAGCCCTTCCAGGCTCCTCTGCACATTCCCAAGAGCCCACAGGCTGTGCTGGGACACTCCTGGCACAGCCACCCTCCCTGCCTTTGGGATCACCTCTGGTTCCACACAGCCTTGGATCCCCAAGGCTTGGCCTTTGGGGCTGTCCCTGTGACTCTGAGGGTTTGGGAGAAGGTGCTGGATGGCTGGGAAGCTGTAGGAGGCATGGTGAGCTGCATTTCAAAGCAGGGTCCTTTAGCAGGGTGGGGAGGAAGAATCCGGGAGCTCCAGCCACAGAGCTGGACACTCCAAGATCAGTGCCTTACATCCTACATCCCAAGCTGCCTCAAAATCCCACCATTTCCACTCTTCTGCTATTCAAGAAAGTGAAGAAAATGCCATCTTTCAAAGAAAGGAAAAAAAAAAAAAAAGGAATGGAAAATATGCAGCAAACTCTCCTGTGTGTGTTTTTTGACTTAGTAATATCTGTAGCAAATTTTCCCAAGAGACACAAACAAACACATGCCGAACCAGAATATCAATGAGGGCTTTTTTAGAGCAGGCACATTAAAATGCAAAACAGGAGATAATGAGATAAAGCAGCGACTTACAGGTTTCTTAATTCCAGATTTTTAAAGCCCGTGAAGTAGCTGGAGGAAGGGAACTGCACTGGAGCTGGTGGAGGGCTCGGCCAGAGGGCAGCTCATGGGGCTGGAGGAGTGACTGAGGGTAGGAAAGAGGAGCAGAGAGAGGAGGGGGATCAGGGAACCCACCAGAGGCAGGTGAGAGCCTGTAATAGCTGTGAGGTTGAACCCCTCTCTGAGGGATGTTGTTCTGCACCTGTGTGCCCTGGCTTTGGAGGGGCACACGCAGCACAGAGAGTTGGGAATGGCGAGAAGGAGCTCGGAGAGATTCCCTCACCCCCAGACCATTGCTCCTCACCGTTCAACACGTGCTGCAGCACATGAAAACCACTCTGGCACAGGAGTGGACCCCAAGAAGGGGGCAGAGCACCCTCCTGCACGCACACATTGTGGGCTGATGGGTGAACCCGGGCTCAGCGACAAGCCTGAGCTCAGCTGACAGTATAGCAGCAGCCTCAGAGGCTTTCCTGGACTCAATACAGCCATGCTGAGCAGCAGAAAGGTGGTTTTGTTCCTCCTTTCAGAGCTCCAGCCCCTCTGAATAACAGCTCCGTGTTTTCCCACCCGTCTGCCTCGCCCGCGCTCCCGCAGCCCCGTAGGTGACACTGGAAAATTCGGGGTCACTTTGAGGAGGTGACATTTTGGATGCCCGTGCCAAAAAGATCATGAAAGGAAAATGAAAAGAAGAATGAATGAGAGGAAATGGAGAGAGGGGGAAAGTATAAGAAAGAGCCATTATTTAACCAGACCTGGCCAAGGGTAAAGGTTTTAATTCTTTCCAAGTGCCATATGTGGTTGCCTGTGGGGGAAAGGCAAAGCCATATTTATCTGACTGAACCAATAATTCATATCTGTTTCAGAAGCCGACTTTGGTGGATTGTAGATCTACAGCTGTTCCTAGTCTAGGTCCAGACTTTCCCGGTGGGAATCACTGTAGCAACACGTCTGACTTATAGGATTCATATGGAGGGGGATAGGAGACCCAGAACTGTAAATTCAAACCGTGTGTACATTACTTCTATGTATTCCATTCAAAAGCATTTAGGGCTTTTCAAAACAGTCCTTTCACTACAGGAAAACTCCCCCACACTCACAATTTAAAGGAAACAGATCTTTCATGTTTACCCTTCCTGTTTCTTGTAGGAGGTCTTGAAATAAAGGTAAGAATGCAAAGCCGTTTTATATTTTTCCAATAAAATTTGGAGCGGTTGCCCTGGTGGACGTGTGTGAGTGTGTGGAGGGGGATGGTGGATGTGTTACTGGGGAATAAATCACAGTGTCAGGATTAAACAAAGAAGGCTCAAGAAATACTTTGACTTTCTGTTGCTTTGCTAAAGACTACTCAGGATTATGTTTCTCCTCAGATTTGTTTTTTGACACACACGCCCCTCACTTCTTAAAACCATCAGAGAGTGACAAGATCATTTTCACAGCAGAAACTTTGGCATTTTCTTTTACCTGCTTGAGGAAGACCCCCCCTTTCTTCTTGGGAACACTCAGAGCTGGTGTCACTGCTGGTCACCTGCAGATGGCCAGGTCTGCATCTCTCATCTGACCCAAACCCAGAGACAGGAGATCCTCACCCAAACCCCATCCTGCTGGAAATGTCAGGAAGGACCATGCACTAAGGAAGAGCAAATTTCCCTCAGGGATGTGCAGCTGAATCCATGGCAGAGCCCTTCTATCCCTAAGATATCACCTTCTGCACAAAATGGTTCTGCCAAAGGGCCAAAGCACAGGTCTGGCTTAAAACTGACTTTTCTAACAGGTTTTGTCTCTTTATTCATTACAGCAGCAAACCAGGTGCTTCACAACTACTGAAGGAGTCTGAATTTGCCACAGAAACCCAGAATGGTTTGGGCTGGAAAGGAACATTAAAGATCATCTCATTCCAACCCCCTTTCCATGGGCAGGGACACCTCCCATTGTCCCAGGTGGCTCCAAGGTCTGTCCAACCTGGCCCTGGACACTTCCAGGGATGGGGAGTCCACAGCTCTCTGGTCAACATGTTCCAGGGCTTCTCCACCCTCACAGAGAAAAATTTCCTTCCAATATCCCATCCATCCCTGCCCTCTGGCAGTGGAAGCCATTCCCTGTGTCCTGTCCCTCTGTCCCTTGTCCCTTGTCTCCAGTCCCTCTCCAGTAGTCCTGGACCCCCTTTAGGGTCTGGACTCTTCCTGGAGCTTTCTCTTCTCCAGGCTGGACACTCCCAGCATGCATCTTCCATTTCCCCCACTCCTCCTGTAGATGGCTGCTGGGAGGTGGATGGATTTGGTTTTGTTCTCTTCACCCTTCCCTGGAAGGTGCAGAGAGGAGCTGCACTCAGCCCCTGAGCCCTGGGCTGCTGTTTCCTGGGCATTTGATCTCAGTTTTGTTTGCTTTCTGTCTCTCTGCCTGTGTCATGTATAATGTATGATTGGCATGTAAGCTCTCCTTGCTCACCATGCCAAGGAAAATAAGGAGTTTGGAGCTCTGAGTTAATCTGTGCTCTGTGCCTTGGAAAAGAATCACTGATGGGCTCCTCATGGGGCCAGGACATGACAGAAAACTCTCCAAACCAGGGATTCTGTGTTCCTTTTACACCAGTGGAAGCTGCAGCCCATCTTCTCTTCCCTCCTGCCCTTCCCTTGCTGAATCATCATCGAGGGCTTGCTGTAAACCACAGGAACCAGGAACCTAACCCTAACCCTAACCCCAACCCTAACCCTAACCCCAACCCTAAACCAGGGGATGAACAAGGATGGAGACAAGTCCACAAATTCCACAGCACAAACCCTAACTCAGACACCTCAGAACAACAGAGAGATGATGTTTTTCTCCTCCTAACACATGAACTGGTGGCATTTTTTTCCCTCCACTGCACTCTGGAGCACAAAGCCTGGCCAGAGGAAGGACAATTTAGCACCTGGGAGCACCCAGGGAACTGTCAAGGGTGAGGTTCATGTCAGGGGAATTTTAAGCCCATTGCAGTTCTGATCCAGATGTCAAATCTCTGCTTCCTGTAACATCACTTGCCTACAGTTTTTGGCCTGGAGAAACACGGGTTTTACTCAAAACCATATGAGAGTGCTGCTGTACTCCTGGAAGCAAATGTCTGAGGCTGGAACATGTTGGGGATGATATCAATGCATTTTAACAGGGGCATGGAACCTGTAACTGCAGCAGGTTCAGCTGGAATCTTCACGTCATCTGAGCAGGATGAACTTCAGCAATTCATGGACCATCCAGCATTTGGAAAAATCTGTAAAATTTTGGCTTGCAACAGTCCTTAGCTATGGATTCATATTTTCTATAGCTGATCTTACCATGTTCCCTTGAAAATGTCAGGGATGAGCTGCTGCTTAATGTTAATAACTTTTTATTTGCATCTCAGCAAGGGCCTGCTCAGATGCTCAGGCTAAGATGAGTACTGGGACACCTCCCTAAGTGAGGGCCAGTATTCCAGGACCCTCCCTTGACTCTCAAAAAGCCAAAATCTTGCGGTACTCTTGACCCAGGGGATGGATGGTAGTAGAAAAAGCAGGGGGAATACTTTTAACAGAGTTTTTGCCAAGAAAAAAGTCCTGTTACATTTCCCAAAAGAGGTTTTCATCGAGATTACAGTTATCTCAAGCCCTTCTCTCAGGAGCCTTATTGGTAAATTGGAGCTGACAGAAAACTTCTTCTCTCTGAATTTCCTTGGCTGAGGTGTCACGTTATGCTGGGTGATAGATGGGACAGACAGTGACAACTCACAGCCATTCCTGGCTGATTCCAAAGGCTTTCCTGCCTCTCCTTGGGAAGGCTGCACGGAGGGAAAAACCCAAGCAAGGCAGAGTTGGGAACAGCAGCTCTCAGCACCCACTCTGCTCTGCTGCTCCTGGGTCACACACACAGTTCCCAGGATCAAATCATCCATGTCTCACGGGATGCTGCAGAGAGGGACCAGAGGTGGCAGCTGAAGAGGTCCAGCACCACCATGGGCCACTGAAAAACTGTTTTACACCCGTTTTGGAGGCATATTTGAGGATATTTTAAGAATAAAAAGCAATGCTGTATGGAAAACCACCAGCTCTGGGCGTGGCTTCCACCCCACCTGAGCCAAAAATGGGGAGCCATCCACCCAAACACTCTTCTCTGCAAAGAAACCCCCAAAAGCTGCCAGCTACCTCTTTCCATGCTTCCCTCTCTGTTTCTTGCTCAGCAGCATCTTTGCTAAATGCATTCTAGCAATATTTTATTTGGTTCGGGGTCTAGAGTTTGGAGAACTCCATGGATCTCCTCCTTCCTCCTCCAGGAATTTTACAAACAAAATGCTGGCAGAGGGCTGGAAAAATCACCTTTATGTTCTTGGGATGGGTATTTTTTGTAGGGTAGGGAATCAAATCACAGCATCCAGCATCTTTCCCTCGTGTTGAACCTGGAGAGAGGCCCCCTAAAGTCCCCATGGAGAGTTTTAAACTGGTTCCACTGGGCAAACTGGACCCATAAGTGCAGCAGCCTGGCATCAATACCCCTGCCTTCTTAATTTTTTGGAACCTCCTCACTTCTCCTAGGTCTGGTGCCCTAAAAGCCCTCTGCAGAGCATGGCAGAGGATCTGCCCTGAGTGCCTACAGTCCATGCTTAGGAACTATGCTGCAAACTGAAAAAAAAAATAAAAAAATAAAAAAGGGGATTAAATAGTTTCCTTTCCCTCTCTGGGCTCAGCTATTCCCCACCCCCTCCAAGGCTGGCCCTGGAAGGGGTTTTTGCCTTTACTCAGGTGATGGGGGAGGGATCCAGAGCTGGACCCAGAGGCCCCAAACCCTGCTCTGACTTTGCTGCCTGAAGCACAGAGCTCTCAGAAAACACAGATGAAAGGGAAGCTGGGGGAGGGCTCCAGACTGGGAGAAACAACCCTCGTGGCAGGTCCTTTGGCAGGGGTCAGGCTGCAGGACACAGAGGAGATATATTAAAAGGGGAAGCTGAAGGAATCTAAATAATCAGGCTCCCCACTGGATAATGCCTTGACAAGAGGAGATGCTGCGGGAGCCAAGGAAAACTGACTTGCACAGAGGGGCAGAAAAGTAAAAACTCCCTGCACAGAGGGACTGGGGCTGGCCATGGAGACCTGGGAGGCACGGGGGAAGGGCTGGAAGCTGGAAGGAAATTAAATAATAGCCTGAAATTCCCAGGTGAAGAACAATGGAATTGAAAACAGAAGGGCCCCCAAGAGATAAACAAATCAGGACGGAGAGGCCGAGCGCAGAGAGGGAGACCTGGGGGCTGAATTCTGCACCCTGTCCTGCCATCCCACCTGGGCTGGAATGGGGTACAACCCTGCCAGGCACCCCACAAGATATGGGGATATACTAAGTGCCTGTCCTGGAAGTTCTTATAACCTAAACCAGCAAAGCCACACACAAAACATCAGTTATCCCCATTTATCTGAGGCACAGAGAGATTAAACCCAACTCCCATGCCCTAAAAAGCTCTCGTACTGTCTGTTTTTCTAAAAAGACCTTTCAGATGATAAAAGAATGTCCCTACTTTCACTGTGGAAAGCCAGCACAGCCCCATGGAGAGTTTGCCACAAGACAAGGAATTAAATCCACGCTTGAGAATCCCAGGGAAGATCGCTGGATGTGCAAAGCATTCGAGGGGCATTTTCATGGAATATCCATCAGAAAACAACCCAGGAGACAGAAATCCATGGAACAGCTCTGAATAACTTCTGACACAGGTGTTACAAACTGCTGGAGCCTCGCTGGCTGCGACAGATGTGTTTTGATTGAGGACATGGTCCTCGGAGGGTGGGAAATTATTGCCTTGGAACCAAACAGCAGAATTTTGTTTTGTTTTGTTTTCTTTTTTGGCAATTCGGCTGTGTTTTAAAAATTCATGGGCGAGCCCTGAAAGCACTTTACCAATAAGCATTAATATTCCCAGAGGAGAAACTGAGGCTTGGGGAGTGGGAGTTGCTGCACCACAATGCAAGAACAAGGCAAAGAACCCAGAGAGCTTCCACAGGGTTTTCTTGTCCCCACAGCATCCACACAATGTCCTGCTGGAATTTACCCACTGCACTCATAATGAACCTGCCTGCTCTGGTGAATTCCCTACAAGTGGAAAAACACAGGAAGTAAAGAGGAAAATCTGAATTTTCAGCCCCGACTGAAAACCGTTCCCTAATATCGAATCCTCTTTCACACCCTGCATTCTTCCAGCACCGGTTTGTGTTCAAAAGCCTTTTCTATTTCCTTTTCCAGTGCCACATGCTGCTGTGTCAACATAATACAGGGTCTTCCTAAACAAAGGAATGTGTGTCTAGAAACCATCCACAGGGAATGGCGGCCAGAACCCTGCCAGCAGGGGAAAAAAAGAGGTCCCACGCTCCTTTTTATGGCACAGCTTAAAATATGGGAGTAGGCAGCACCTAACACCAGGCCTCTGATACAGGATGGGGGAGGTCTGACACCCTGGAGGTTCTTCCACGAGCCCAAGGATTATCCCTGCACAGGAGATAATTTTTGACCTTCTCTCTGCCGATCTCTGCCTTCTCTCTTCTGATCTTCTCTCAGGCAGGTGTGAGCAGCTAAAGGTGTGCAAGGATGGGTTTGAATTCCCCCTCTGCCCATCAACCACAGCCACAAAGAGCTGGGAGAGTCAAGAGACCCCGCTCTGGTCCCAGCTCTGCTCCCAGCTTACCATTTCATCTTGGCCAAGGCACTTCCTCTGCCTTGCTGACTTAACTCAAGCTGGTTCTGAGGCTGCAGCCAAAAAGGTTTTCATCAGAAAATATGGTTCAGAGGGGAACATATGACCTGCAGCTGAGCTCTGTCGGGGTGTGAGACCATTGGATTGCACAGTGGCATGCCAGACCTCCTCATTTCCATGTAGGATTGATTCAGAGCACTGCCAAGGATCTGCAGGAAGCATATGCATTTGTTTAACATGGTGGGAGCGCTAGGAGGAAGCTCAGGAAACATCAACCCTTGTTGCAAGAAATCCTGCCCCTGGAAGCTCAGGAGAATGGCCCAGGTTGAGCTAGGATGGAGTTTTCCCCCAGGTGCCCTGTGGGACACTGTAAAGGAGAAGTGAAACCAAAATCAGAATCCCTGACAACAGGGTGACCCCACTTTTCCTGCCTTGCCTATCGCTGGAGATCCAAGCCAAGCAGAAGGGCGAGGATGTTATTTCTACACAGGCAGTGCCCTCTCCATCTGCGTTTTTACTTTCTATAGTTCTCTGTATTTAAGTCCAGCATGACTTTCAAATGACAGACGACCTCTGGACTGGAACCCTGGTGTGATTTGCCTCTGTCAGGAGAGCAAGGGGAGCCTTTTTCCCCTGCTCAGACCTGCCAGACTTCCTTCACAAAGACTTGGCCCCTTCATTTAGAAGAAATCCTAAATATTTGTTTTAATTGCAAAATGGATCCTCATAAACCAGCAGGCCTGTGTGCTATCAGGCTTTGGATTGCATCAAGCCTGGCATGTGGGCTCATGAGGCAGATGGTCAGGGAAAAGCACCTTGGCACAGCCTTCCCTGGCACGTCTCAGACAAAGGGCTGCACCGGGGACGAGGATTTTCTCTTTCATCGCCCCTTTCCAAAGGCTGCATCCAGCAGGGTGCTAAGCTTCTGTCAGTCTCTGTCAGCCCTTCACTCCCAATGTCTTTCTCCCCACAGTCTGGCTGCTGGGGGAGTGAGGTCTCTTGGCAAAAGCCAAGCCTGGGTCTGTTTTCTGAGACACCAGCTCTGTCTGCACCTCCAGCCCCTTCCCAGCTCCCTTTCCTGGAGCTTTTGACTGCCCCTCTTGAGGCACACCCCTCAAAACTCAGACTGTCTCAAGTATTTAACCCTGGCTGACTCTGATCCCAAACTCAGTATTTCAGAATCCCCCAAAGGTACATTCCTCACTTATTGTTGGGGACAGTGGTGGGGCACAGCAGTGGGGCAGCTCTGCTCCTCCAGGGAAGGGGAATGCCTTACCCAGGAATTCCAGATGTTGTTCTCTCCCTCCAACTCCCAGAAATGGGCTGCTGCTGTTCCATAGCTCCCATGGAGACAGAGGAAGCAGAAGAGGCTTTGTCTTGTGTCCTGGAGTAGGAGCACTGATGAGGATTCCTGTGAGCACAGGCTGGGCAACCTGGGCATGGCTCAGCACATGAAAATTCTGCCTCTATTTAAACTCTGAGGGATGAGTTGAGAAAAAAAAAAACAAAAAAAACCCCAGATTCCTATGGGTCCAAGTGATATTCCTCCCTGTCCTTCCTAAAAGCTGCTCAGATAAACTCCAATCTAAAACAACACCAGCAACCTCTTTATGGCCAGCATGGCCAGTTTAGCCCATTCTAGGAGATCCAGCATGGATGGCACAAATACAAGCTGGTAAAATTCTAGCATTTAAGAGTATTAATTTAGCCTGGCACATTAAGTCCAGAAATCTTTCTGCAAATTATTTTGGATAATTGTAACTATCACCACAAACAGTTTGAGATGTACAGGATCTGCAATTATCTGTGTTTCTCCCCCACTGTAAATGAAAGGGATAAGGAGTAGAACCATCAGGGAACAACTTAAAGCTTCTATCTGCTGCTGGGAGCATCTGAACCATTTCTCTGGCACCTCTAAAAATTGATTAAGGGGAAAGGGGATGGATGAAGGGAGATTTATTTACAAACAGACTGAACAGGGAGGCCTGGAAACTGGGGAAAGCCATGATGGAAAAAGGCTGAAGAATGGGGGGAAAGGGGAAATGGCAGGAATGATGAAGAGAAGAAGCCCGACATGACTTTTTCACACCCCAGTTTGGGCTTTGGCTCTGAAGGTTCCCGGGGGAGGGTGCAGACAGAGGTGGGCACCCTCCTCCAGGGCCAGCTGGTGCCAGGTCACCCCTGCCCCGTGCGGGGACATTGCCCACCCAGGGAGGAGCCAGGCTGAGCAGATCCAGCCGGCAATGCCACTAGAGGGCCCCTGGGCCAGCGGAATGCGGCTCGCCCGGGGGCTGGGAGCTGGCCAAGCAGCGGGCTTGAGCATCCTCCATCACCCTGCGGAGCCACACAGGTGACCTTCCCTGGGTGGCCCTTCCAGCACCGCCCCTGGAAGGGGCTGATGGAGATTCAGGGGGGGGGAAAGCTCCCTGCTCAGGCTGCAGTGCTGCTCTGGATGTCTCCATCCAGCCTCACATCCATCCTATTTAACATCCAATAAGTCAAGCACAGCCCGGAGAAGTCTGATTTCCAAGCCAGAGCAGCATCTTGCACCCATTCGAAACGTCCATTTGGAAATTCAGTGTGAATAACACAAACACAAGACAGATGCTGCCACTTACCCACATGTCTTGGAGGAACAAATGGGAGGCGAATTTGAAAGCAAATGAAGCAACCAGATTGTAGCTCTTAAGTGGACTCTGTGCTACAGCAAGGGGAAAACTTGGCAGGGAGGGACTCAGTGCTCACCACTTTGCTTGATCTACATAAACCATAAGTGCACGTGGAGCTGTTCGCTCTGAAGCTGAAGACTTAATCAAAAGCAGGTGAAAAAATCTCTCTTTTTCTTTTTTGGGCTGTGGTTTGTGCCTCCACGGGGACAGATCAGTCCAAAAAAGCCACTGCCAGGGGCTGTGCTGTGTCACCACAGGTCCAGTGGCAGCTGCTGCAGGATGTGCAGCACCAGCAGCAGGTGCATGGGGAGGTTTTGGACACAAACCCCTCATTTCACCCAACTGCTGCTCAGAGATGAACCCTGCGGGAGTGGCAGCAACACCACGGCACCGCTGGAGGTTCGGGAAGGAAACGGGGTGGAAAAAGGGTAAAAAGGTGGAAATGATGGTTCTGTGTGCGAGCCCCGAGCCACCCAGACACTGAGCATTCACTGGGAGAGCACATTTCGTGCAGCTGGCGTTGTGTCAGACTAGACTGGCTTCGTGCAGGAAATACTGAGCACTTGGACGCTCGGAGCGAGGGCTGGGAAGGCGTCCAAGATTGTGCTTCACATCTGCTCCTGCGAAGCCACTGCGAGCCCTGTTTGAGCGTGTGGGGTAAACAACAGCAGCCCCAGCAGAACACAAGCACAAGCAAATGTGGGGGTGCTCCGGGGGCCCCCAGCCAGAGCCTTGGGAACAAGCAGAGGAGTTTTGTCCTGGCACAGCCAGCCGAGTGACCACTGCAAATCACCCCAGCACAGGCAGGGAAAGGTGCAAATTAAAGTTCAAATGTCAGCAGTTTAAGTCCTGACATCAGTGAAATGCTGGAGTTTAATCCATGTCCAGTGCCTTGCACCCAGCTTCCTAAAAATCATCATTTCCTTCAGCAGTCTGAATTTATTCCTAAGAAAACAAACAAAAAACAAACAAAAAAACCCCACCCCAAAATAAAAAAACAAAAACAACAACAACAAAAAAAGCCATGTATGTACAATCCCATCCACCTCCTGACTTTCTGTTGCTTTTCCTCATCACCTCCATAGAGCACAAGCACATTAAATGCTTCCATTGCTGCTGTTGGCACCAATAAATCTAAATTTTCAAGCTTGGCAAACCCAGCTAAACAACTGGCATAGAGATAAATGATTCCTCTAAGGAAATGTACAACTCTCATTACCCCAGGACTTTTTTTTTTTTTTTTTTTTTTTTTAAATCAATCCCCCCCCAGTACTGGTTTGAAAATCCTGGAAAAAGACAACCTTTTTCCCCCAGCAATAAAGGTACCAATTTCCCCCGTGGATTCTCAGGGCCTTTTTCCCATTAGAAAATTCCCTGTGATATAGTAGCTTTCCTCCAAACTGGGAGTTGGAAAAATGCAGCCTCCCCAAAGAGCCTGGAGAAGAAACTCCTGAGCAGCCAGCACCCCCTCAAACCATCCAATAAATGGCATTCAGCTCAAACTCTCCAACACTGCAAGGGAACAGGAGAACAAAGGGATTTGAAGCATGGATTAGACCATTCCAAATGGTCTCAACATTGGTGGTTTGGGGGTTTTCTCTTTTTTTTTTTCTTTTTTTTTTTCTCTCGCTCAAGCCGTGTGGCAAAGGCTGGATTTGAACCTTTGAGGACAATGTTTTGACGCAAATATTTAAGCTATTTAAAATAAGTAATAACCTTCAGTTACCTTCAAGAGTATTATATTAAAAACAGAGAATGGGATTAAAACAGATTAGCTCCCAACGTTTCTTAATGTGGCAAACAGCATCAATCAGATCATATCAACGCGAGCTGACAGCTCAGGGAAATCCAGAGGAGCAGGTTCCCTTAGAAAAATGAGATATTTGATCAATTCTTGTAAATTCTTCTTTCTGAGCTGTTAGAAACTGCATTGACTTCATAAAAATGTAATGACAGCTCAGCCTTTGCTTAGCATAACATCCTGAAAGTGCCTGAGAACATTGAATTAAGGCGCCCCGGCAGCGCCGCGTGCGATCGAGGAGTAAATACCGCTGTCAATTTGCTCTCCAAATGCTGCTGCCCATCGATTTCCCACTCAGGGAAACCAGGGAAATGCCTGCCTCGCAATCCCAGCTCTCCGTCCTGCACTTTAGTGCCTGCAGACAGACTGGTGCAGAGCCCTGGTGGGATCCATCAAGCCACGAGGTGTGAAGTGAGGGGTGAGGCAGCACAAGAGCCGAAGTTTAAGGATGCAGAAATTCCCTCTCACCTGCCCTCAGTCTAACCCTCCCCGGGGGAGCTGCTCCATCCCTCTGGCAGTGCCCAAGGGCAGCTTGGATGGGGTTTGGAGCAACCTGGGGTAGTGGAAGGGGATGGAACAGAATGTTCTTTAAGGTCCTTTCCAACTCAAACCTGTTTTTTTGTTACCCGTCCCCCACTGGATGTGTCTGCTGGTCCTTCATGTCCCATCCCACGGAGAGCTGGGCAACCACCCTGACAAATTTTCCTTATATTTTGCTGGATTCCTATAAATGATTCCAGGCAGAATTCCAGCCACTTTTGTTGCTTTTCCTCATGTTTTGGAGTCACCTGGAAAAGTTACAGATTTGTGTATTATTTGTAAATTAATCGCCACAGGGTTAGGTGGAATTTTGGGAAGGAATTCCTGGCTCTGAGGGTGGGAAGGTCTTGGCACAGGGTACCAGGAGAAGCTGTGGCTGTCCCTGGATCCCTGGGAGTGTCCAAGGCCAGGCTGGAACAACCTGGGATAGTGGAAGATGTCCCTGCCCATGGAATTAGATGGATTTTGCCATCTCTTCCAAGCCAAAGCAGTCTCTGATTCTGCATTTAACCCATGGGGAAGAACACCAGAAGGAATCTGGGACCTGGCAGGAGCAGCCAGGGGAGCAGGACGGCAGTGCCACTGTCACAGGAGGGACCTGGGTTCCATTTGTGCTGCAGAGCCAGCCAAGCTCCCACTCTGCAGCACAATCAAATCAAGCATGAAGGAAGCAGAGCCTGGTGCTTAAAATGGCATTATCCGAGCGCTCCGTGGGAACCGCCATCCAAATCCCTCCACGTTAACTCGGAGTAATCTTGGAGAAATCTCTTCCCAACTGTTTTGAAATAAATCCTGTTAAATTCTGCAGGGAATTGGCCTTATCTCTCCCCACCTGTGTGGGTTTTTTCCTACCTTTTCCCTCGTGCCTGGACAAAAGGGAGTGGGTCTGTGTGTGGCAGTGTGTGTGTGTGTCTGAGAGGAGCTAAAGAGACAATTATCTTCCGCTGAAAATAAACATCATGAAACTATAGATGCCTAATTTTTGCACCTGGAAGATCCTCTTACAGCTATTCACTACTAATCACTCTTAGCTAATAAATGAATAGAATAACTAATGTGATTAGAGTAATTTGCCTATTCATCAGGAATATTAAATGAATTGAATATTTTGTATTTGACTTGTCTCTCTCAGCATTTCCCTGATACTGTAATTAGCCCCTTGTCTGTTCCTGTGGCAAAAACACCACGTGGCCTTTGGGATGGGACACTTGGGCTCATTCTGCACCCCTGGACAGATGGACACCTGCTTTTATAGCCATACCTTCATGCTAGAATTAAATCATCCCACTGGAAAAGGCTCTGGACACATGGTGGAAGGAAGACAGGGCAGAATAGAAGGATAAAACTCATTGTTTGGTGCAAGAAAGTATCCAAATAAAGAGATTTTACAGATCAGCCACTCCTGGTCACCTCAGAGGTCACCCTAAGGGTGACAACACAGAGGTGGTGGTGACAGAGGAGCTGCTCCTTGGCTGTCAGCATTGCTTAGGAAGTTGTCCAGAAAATTCTTGGCCACTGTGGCTCTTTTCCCTATTTTCCAGTTGGGAACGTGACAGCTCTCTGAAGACATCCAGGTGAACTCCCAGACCTGTTAATACATGCTGGGATGGTGACTGTTAAATCTAAATCTTGCTGAGGAGTCAGGAAGAAGCTGAACTATGCAAATGATGATATAAAATAACCAGTGGGCAGATATTCAAATAAGGATTTCATATATATACATAAAGGAAAAAAAAATCGGAACTGGGATGGAGTTTTCCATATCCATACAAGGTTTTTTGAGAAAAGACAGCAAAGATTTAGAAAATTAATGCTGGTCCTTGTCTGCTTCTAGAAACTAATGGGGATATGCAGAACAACACAGAAAAGATGCATTAATAAAATTGCCAAAGATCATCTGTCACTTCCTCTTGGTAAGAAGCCAAAGCATTTTTTAAAATGCATTTGCACTTAACCAGAATGATATCATAATCTTCCTTAGTCATATCTTTTCCTGCCTTCCTGCTACTCCACAAAGCAGACAGCGAGGTTTGCAGGAGACAAACTCAGAATGCTGCATTAAAATTAAAAAGGGAAGAGGCTGCACGGAAAATCTGCACAAACAGAATCACCTTGAGCTAAACCTTGAGCAAGAAATACACGAGGCACGTTCGGAGCAGGGAAGGAAATTAGGAGGAGAAAACAATGAATTATTGAAGGCTTCAGGGTTCTCCAGTCTGGGTAGCCCTAAAATCAAGATGTCACACAACCCTTTTAGGGTCTTGTGCTGAGTTTTGTTGGAGTGAGGCAGATATGAGGTGGTTTGAATCTTTGGAAGGGCATAATTAAGGTTTCATTTGGCTTTCACCTCCCCTCTTTCACAGCCAACCCCACACAGGAACAAGTCTCTTCTTCACAATTATTTGTGTCACTTGGGTTTGGGGCTTTTTTTTTTTTTAAATATAACTGCAAAGAAAGCCCAAACCTACAGAACTTAAAATGTGAGTATCACTGGGTATCTGCATCAGCCTCCATCCTTATTAATTATGCCATAAATCTCTACCTGAACTCCCAGATGTCCCCATGCTGAAGCAAGCTCTGGATTCCTGCTTCAGAGCTGAGCTATTGTGCATCACACACAGCTACCTGGAGAACATCCTTCAAGGCAGAGACGAGGCAAAGTCTCTTCTAAATTCTCTTTCATATCTTGTTACACAACAAAATTTCTTTCCCAGCTACCCACAGCTGCTCACCATTATTTTTCTGCCTCCTTACTTAGACCTGGAGTTTTCACTGTGAACCTGAAACCAATTTCACAGATTTATTTAGGTATTTTTTACACTCCCCCCACCCTTAATTTCTCCTTTCAGATTGCTTTCAGACAGCAAGAGTGCAAACCACTTTGATTCCTGGGTTGTTGTGAGAAAAATGCTATATGAATGAATAAGTTATAATAATAATAATACATTACAGTGATAATGATGGATGTGTTTTAAACAAAGCCTCTGGCTGCCAGTGTGGAGGAGCTATGGAAAAATCAAAGATAATCTTGCATGAGGAGAATTGTAATGAGAAAGACCTGGAATATTTTATCTCTGAACTGCTCCTATCTGCTCAGGGTTGTCCCAGTTTGACTTGAAGAGTGTGGCATGTCTGGAGCTAAATTTAGGCCCAGGTGCTCTGCTGCTGTCAGGAAGGGAGGGGATGGATCCATCCCGGATTCATTCCCAGCCCCGTGGGCTCCGAGCCGTGGGCCAGGACCCCGTGGTGCTCAGCACTGCACACACACACACACACACACACACACGGAGCCCGTTTCATCCTCAAAGCCCCTGCCAGCCAGCAGATGAAAGCAGAGAAAGAGATTAAAAGACTCGCCCCAGCCACCCAACAGGTCAGTGGCAGGGCTGGGAAGAGCTGTCCCACTGTCACTCCAGTGTCTCCAGGAGAAACCTGCCCTGGCGGTCCTGTCCAGCTGCTGGGAAAGGGCAGCTCCAGCTCAATACAGCTCATTTCTATAGAAAAATGGGGATATTGGGTCAAACTCGGTGCCTGCAGAATGCAACAGATTAAACCAACAGGAATGCTCTGAACAAAAAAGCTCCTGTTTTTTGTAGAGAATGAGATTTTTTTAGAGGAAGGGCTTCACTATTTATCCTGGTGGGGATACATCCTTTTCAGTTTTATCCCATCAGCTGTTTATCAAAGTATCACCCCTAACACAAGCAGAAATCGGACTGGAATGACAACCCACAGTCTCTTTTGGCATGTGCACCTGTACAGTTTTTGAGGAGAGCTCCTCAATCACGGGGATTTCAGAAGTACAACAGAGGCACCGAGTCCAAGACAGAAATATTTTCTACTCCAGTTTCAATCCCAAGAGCTACCAGATCTCTGGATGCTAAAAAGCTGAGGAATATCCTTTAGAAAATATAAGGCAGAATAATGTAATGTGTCCAAACTTCAGCAGCATCCCGTGATCTGGGTGACTGCAAAACCTCTTCAGCCACACTAAATATAGGACACAAAGCAGCCTTGCAAGCTCCCTAAAATACTTTGGAGGCTCCACAATCCTCAGCCTGTGCAAATCCCTGGTCTGCAAGTCTTGGCTTTGGGGGTCTCTGGGGCTGGGGGATTTACTCCTGGCCACTCACTTGAACATGTGCTGAGCCAACATCCCGATTTCCTGCGCTGCCTAAATCTCTCCACCCTCAGGACAGCTCCTAGGACAGACCCTGAGAAAGTAATCTCGTGATTTATGAGGTTTTCTAACAATGGCAATAAGCAAGGCAACGTTTTAAGCAGCTAACTGAATTGGGATGTGGGCTGGGTTTTTTCTTTTTCCACAGCACAATGTGGATCTATTTAGCCCTTACAGCTTGAATTTCAGCCTTTCTTTGCCCATGAGAAAGCCTGGTAAATGGGATTTGGGCTTGGAGCTATAGGGGAGAATATCTTTTAATTAACCAGGAGGGTGGCTCAGGGAAGATCTAGCACTGCCTTTGAGCTGAGTTTCCAGCTCCACTGCGAGGCAGACGGGTACAAATGGAGGCAAAGCAATAACTGCAAATCAAATTCCCAGTGGCCGTGATTTACCTGGGTTTGTGGAGGACGGGGGTGACTCCAGTGCTGCTCTGCAGGCAGGGCACTGCCCCTCACCTGAGCAGCTCAGGTGATGCCAACCCACGTGGATTCTCCCCCTGAGCTCAGGGGAGCCCTGTCTCTCTTTTCAAGGCAAGGCAATCAGGCCTCTCATTACACTGCTGGTAGGGAAGCGTTTTTCCTGAGAACACAGCGAGTTCTTCAGTCCAAAAAGCACAAACTGGGCACAGATCCTGCCCTTTCTGCGGGCTGGGGGTTCCTGCAGAGCAGGGAGGTCACGCTGAGCACGGCTCCAGCCCTCAATCCTGTGTCACCTGCAAGACACGAGAGGTCACAGCGTGACCAAAGGCAGAGCAGGATTTATAGCCACAAAATACCCAAACTGTGGGGAGGCTGGAACAGAATCAAACCTTTGAGGAACAGCTGAAAGGACACAAGCTCAGGAAAGGCCAGAGATGGCACAGCACAGAGAACTTCCCAAGCATCCCTGGGGAGAACTCTCACCTTGTTAAAGGCTGAGCGAAGCAAAAACGAGGCACAGCTCCAAGAGAAACCAAACTTCCCCAGCGCCAGCACCCAGGGAATGGCTGTGCCTGCTCCCAGGACGGACACAGGGATGGAGCAGAGCCCAAAGCCTGCATCCCAAGCCCAAAGCCTGAATCCTGGTAGCCTCACGGCTTCACTGAGTGCTGGCCCACTCCCAGCGCATCCCTCCCGTGGCGCTCTCCCTCACCAAGTCCCGCCGTGTTTTACTGGACCAGGCTTGCGAGTTAAATTTACATTTTATTTGAACAATGTTTCATCTTGTTCTTGTGCGTCTCTGCTGGCGATGAGGCAGTGAGAAGCTGATGAAATTTATTCCTGCTCTTGCTGCCACGCTGTATAAATAAAGGGGAAGGAATAAAATACTTCTCCAACAGGAAGTGTGAAGGCTTTAATACTTTGTTTAAATATGCAGTTGAGAGACTTTATTTATCTCACAGCATCTGTATGTGCCTACAGCTGAAATTTGCTCCCTAAAATTAAAAGATCTCATTTTACATGCATTTTTTTTTACCTGTGTCACACCACCAAACCTGGTGGATTTACACTTAAATCTATGCTGGGTAAGAACCCTCTCCCCAGAAAGATGCCCAGAAATGGCATTGCCACTGCATTCATGTATCTCAGGTACTGTGAACTCTGGCTGGCTGCATTTCCCAAGAATAATTGGTGTATACACACACCCTGGGAGATTTATATTCCCCTGCATCTTGGGCTATATACAATATGATTTAAATGGCACAGGAACTGGAGAAAGTGGACAGCAAAGTGTACAGTATTTGAAAATAAACATAAAGCAAAATGGTTTGACATCCTATTTCACTTAAAATGTAAATGGTGAACATTCACGGCGTGATTTACAACCTTTTAAAAAGCACAAATGGTTTTTTTCTTTTTGGCCCCTACACTCAGATGCCACAAATCAGGAAAATTCTTTGCAGCATCAAGAAATCCCTCGTGGTGGGTTGGCTCCTCTTTGTTGCTATCCTAAGGAATAAGACACAGATCCCCAGATCAGTTTTCCTGCCTCTTTTTTTTTGTTTTTTCCTCTGGTGTCCTGACTTTAAATGTGGCTGTATTGTGAATTTTAGGCTGTAGGATCTTGGAGAGAGAGGAGGGAGAGGAAGGGGATGCAATGTGTGAGGAGCCTGTTGTTCAAGAGCTCATGTTTACAGCCTCTTGCCCAGGGTTAGCACCTTTCCATGCCTTCAATCCTGGCTGCATCACCACTCCCATCACAAGGGCAGGGTGGGAATCCCTAAATTCCCTGATTCCTGGAGTCACTGACCCAGGACAGCATCCAGCTATGCTCATGTTGCTGTTTGGGTGTCCCTCCTAGCCTGTCTCTGCTATATTCCAAAATATCATCACTGTGTGCTGATACCATCCCTGCACCAGGGAACCTTCCCCGCACTGGCTCTGCTCCCAGCAAAGCACAGGGAAGACACCTGAGAAATTTTTTCACCATTGAGCCACTTTTATTCCCAGATCACAGAATATTCTGAGCTGGAAGTGAAGCCTGGAGAGGCTGGAAGAGACACTAGACAGAGTTAAAGGAATGAATCAGGGATTTATTAAAATCCTTCAAAGGATTCACCTTGGGCAGTGCAAGAGCCTGGCAGTGGCTACACCCAAGATGGACCCTGGGCCAGGATTTCTCACACTTTTATCAGTTTGGGTCCATTCCCACATTGGGGTTCAGTGTCCCATCCCAGCTCCAGGTTCTGCAGTCCCACCCTCCCAGATTCTCCCCTCAGTTCTCTGCTCTTTGCACTTTTTGGGGCTGGAGCTGCAGCGGTGTCCTTGGTTCTGGGGCTGGACAAGGATTGTTTTGCGTGACTGAGCTGAGGAGAACTCGGAACACTTTGTATGGAGTTCAGAGTCACTAATGCAGTGCACAAAATGGAAAATATAGGAGCTCAGACTTGAGGCATCAGAAGGGACCCACAAGGTCCAGCTCTTAAGGCAATGGTCCACATCAGCTGGGCAAGAACTGAGTGGAACTCCAGCCCCACCACACAAACCAAAGCATCAGCAGTGCCTGGTGCCCCAGCCAACATCTACTGACCTCCACAAGGCACAAATCCAGAACCCAATCTCCAGGAAATCTTCCTGCATAGAGAAGAGGAGGAGACCGCCCCACCAGAGTGGTCCTTGTGCAGCTCCATGGCACCAGCACATTCCAGTCTCCAACCACAGCTACACCAGAGGGATGGCCCAAAAACACTTCCCAGCACCTCCTGTCCCTTTCCCAAGACACTAGGATGCAGGATGCTGCTCTGAGCACCTGTTCTGGGTGCAGTGCTGGCTCATGGAGGAACCTGCACCACCTGAGCACACCCTGGAGCCTCCACCCTCCTCCTGACCCTACAGCAGAACCAGCCCCGAGTTTCCAACTGCACCATCCCGCCCTTAAATCTTTAATAACCTTTCTATTCTTTACTCCGAGCTCACGAGTGTGAGCACATCTCCCCAGATCAAACTGAATCCTTAATTTAAGCAGCTGTTAATAAGGGTTAAATCTGCAGGCTGTGGTGGCCCCTCCATTCCCTCTTCCCTGCTCTCACAATCAATGGAGCGGGAAGCCTGAAGGGTGTCCATTTTGAAAAGCCATAATGAATCATTTTTCCTTAGCAAATCTGGCAAACTTCAATCCTGGTTCCTGCAGCCTCCCTTTCACATGTCCAAGCCCTCTGTGACACATCAAATTTAATGAGACTGCACAGACCTCAAATAAGGCACTGTAGCACTGCTGGGATACTTTATTAAGGAGGATCAGACAGAATGTGTTTGCTGTTTAAGAGCCTTTAAAGGCAAATTACACTTCTTTTTGGGGGAATGAGAGCCTCCCATTTTTGTTCAATCTCTGGCCCTCCTCAAACACATCCTGCAGGCCAATTCAAACACAGAGTTAAGGTTTCTGCAAACAGGGAAAGCAGCAAAATTGGCAGAGAGGGCTGAGAGAGCAGCAAGGCTGGATTGAAGGTTGTGGGGTAGGACACAGACAAAGGAACATATTATTTCACAAAATAATAATAATAATAATAATAATAATAATAATAATAATAATAATAATAATGATAGTAATCTGCCTCTGACAAGCTCTGCTACCCTGCTAGCAGGTGCTGCCCTGCACTAGGTCCAGGGAAAGGTCAAATTAACCCTCTCTGGCTGGTGGAGAGATGGGAAAAACTTGCTAGAAAGGTCATAAAATCTTACAATGGTTTCGTTTAGAAGGGACCTTAAAGCCCATCCGGTCTCAGCCCTCAAGATGGATGATGTGAGATATGTGCTGAGCCATCCTTGGAGAAAAACTGGGGCAGCCCATGAAGAATGGGGGAAATGAAGCATTATTTTTATTGTAATGTCCATATAAATAAATCTAATTACCAGAACCAGGCAGAGCTCAGTCTGCAGACTCCAGATTTTGGGACAACGGAGGCTCTTTGGATTTGCTTGGTTTGCTTGTGGATGCTGCAAGAGTTGCAAGATGAAATACTGGATGACTTCAGGAGTTTTTTCCAGCCACAACCAGGTCCGGTTATGTCCTTGCAGACTTTTTTCCCTCGGAAAACCCCAACCTGTGCAAGGAGTCAGCGCTGGAACTTTTGTTGGAGACTGCAGCAGTATTGTGGCTTAGCAACCTCCTGCTCAATTCAGAGCATCTCTTTTGAGATCATCGTGTTCAGCTCTTCTGTGTCCACCTCTGGCCAGCTCTAAAATGAGCTGTAATTTATTTCAGCAAGTGCCCAGGCTGCTGGACAAGGCAGCAGAAAGCAAAAATGTCTCTCTCAGCCTATGGATTCCAACCTAACTGGGGTTTACAGGGAAACATAAAAATTGGACTGATTGAGAGAGCTCTCAAGGGTGTTAAAAGAAGAAAGGCTGTGTCTCAAAGATTTTCGTGTGACTCAAGGAAAATGATAATATTTTTACCTTGTTGGAGTAAGGATTCAGCCTTCCAAAATGTGCAGTGAGAAATGAAATCATTTACACATCACAAATGCTTTGGTTGCAGCATAAACCCGGAGATGTTTCGTGTGTCAGGGCAACTGAGGCAGAACCTGTGGAAGGTTTAATTTGAATTTTTTGGTCCATCTTTGGCTGTCTGAGGAGGTTTGGGGCTCGGCACAGTGAACTCTGTGGCCATTTGGATCCAGGTCACATTTTCTCTGAGCCACCTGCATTTGGAATCACAGGAAGAGTGTGGTTAATGGATCCATTTAATGACATCAGTTCTGATCCATCTCTAATTAAGGGCTCTGCCAGGAATACAGTCAAGCAATTCTAATGGCCCAGAGGAAAAATTGTGAAGCCAGGTAATGAAATTTGCTTATTAGACAAAATGGGAAGAAAGAGTGCAGGGGCACAGAAATCAATAGGGAAAGCAGGGCAGCAGCATTTCCAAAGCCCTGCACATGGAGAGAGCCCAGCTAATGGAGTTCAGTGCTCACAAGTGGAACAACAAAACCCTGCCCTGCTCACAGCCCTGAGGATGTTCACCTGGAAAAAGTCCAGTTTATGTGAACTTCTAAACAGTTTGTTCCACACTCCAGCTTCCTCCGCTGTAGCATTTCAACACTGCTGGGTTTGTGTGTCTCCTTCTAGAGCCAGTTCCCTTCTAGTGGTGCCCGTGGTAGGATATTCCCAGGATTTAAAGCCAGGATGGTGACACGACTCTCCAGGATGGAGAAAAGCAGGGTCACACCTGTAACCTGGAAACTTCTTGGATAAATGCCATAATGGCTCCCAGTAGATCCCAATAAACATTATGACATAAGTACCCTGGGAAAATTATTCAGCTTTTAATACAAGGAACTTTTCAATGTGTTCCCACCTCATCCTCTCCAGTGGAAGGTGTCCCTTGGAACTGGAATGACACCTTTGGAAGGTGTCCATTGGAACGAGAGGATCCCTTAGGTCCTTCCCAACACAAACCATTCTGGGATTCTGTGATTAGCACACAGAAGATGCAGGTAAAAAAAGCCAGAGAGAAGCGTGGGTGCTGCCAAAAAAAAATTAAACCTATTTATTCTGTGGTGATCTACAGAGTGCTTGGGAGGGAAATATTTATAGGTGGGATAGTTACAGCTCCAAACCCTTCACTTGCAGGCTGGTAGGAGAGGAACGAACCAAAGGCTTTGGTGGGTTTTTTTTTTTTTTTTTTTGGTTGGTTTTTTGAGAGGTTTTTAATTATTTTTTTTTAAGGGGAAAAGTTAACTGAAGTTTATGAGCTTGAGCTGTGGAGCAGAGCCTTTTGTGCCTCTCCAGCCCGGATAATTGCACTCCCCCCTCCTCTCACCCGGTGGCAAAGGAATGTAGGTGGAATGTCTTTACACGGAGAGCAGCTCACGCAGGGACTGCACAATGAGGGCAAGAAACAGGAGCCAATCTAAGTAAAGGATCAGGCAAGGAAAATAATATTGTGCTGTCTGCTACCCTGTGAAATGCCTCCATGAATCCCCTGCTTCCTTCTGTCTTAAAATGTCCTCCTCCTTCCCCGAGGTTCAGGGGACATATCTTGTTTCAGTCTCCTTTTTAACACTTAGCTTTTCCCCCTCTCCTTTCATCCTGCTGCCACAGATAAATTTATTTACTGGCAATGGAAAAAAAAAAATCAATAAAGGAGAAGGAAATGACCTGGCAGCCTTCCGAAGTGTTAAAATAATTCTCATCTAATCGAGCCCCATTGTTTTTAAATAATATTGCCAGCTCAGGAGCTTGGCCTCAATTTTCAGAAGCAACTGGTGAATTTTTTTTGGGGGGGGGTTCTGGTTTTTCTGGGGGTCCTTAAAGGGACAAGTTTGCCGCAGCCACGTGGGAAACACAGAGGCCTCTCCACCACACTCCTAAATTTATCTGTCCCTCGAGGGATCCCACCCCACGAGTTTAATTTGGGGGCATATTTAAGTAAAACAGCCCTAAGAAAAGCTGGACATCCCATAAACTATCCCAGCTGCCTTTCAGCAGAGAAAACTGGGAATGATATTAGTGACCAACAGCCTGAACCAGGTGCATTCCAATCTGTCAATTCCTCATGTGAGTTATTGCTACTTAAATACAGACTTTCTGTCCCAGCAGTGAAATTTTCTGGCACGTGCTGCGCAAGAACGTGGAGATCTGACCTTCACACTGAGCTGCTCCTTGTAAGCCGGAATCTCTCCTGGATTTCTGTTTTTCCCACATTTTGAGGTGTATTTTGGAAAATCAGAAGAAGGAAGGATCAAAACGTTGAGATGCTCAAAGATCCTCTCAGTTCTCGCACAAAATATTTCCTCCCCAGCTCCAACTAAAATCCAAATAACTCCATTTCTATTTTGACTTTAAAAATAAAGTATTTGTGCTATACAAAAACGGATGTGAAAAGTAATTTCCAAGTGGAAAATCAGAACTTTTAATGTGGAAGAGGATGGGAAGCACACCTCTACTTCAGGAATGCTCCATCTTGAGTTGAAACAGAGTCAATAAATTGGTTTTTTTTCTTTTCCAAAACAATGGTTTTTCAGGGAGGCAACAGCTTAAATGAAAAGCGCCCCTTTATCAATATTTTGGTGGATTAATATTTAGAAATTAAGTGTTCTTTGCTTCCACCTAATTTCAGGAGAACACAATCCCATTTTGCACACCTGGAAAATACCAGAATTTGCCTTTTTTTTCCCCAAGAGCTCTCCCTCCAGCACGTTTTCCTGAGATAAAACACCCATTATCACTCTGACACCCCAATTTTTACCTCACTTGGGTACCAAGTGACCAGAATGGGGAGTGCCTGCATTTTTCCCGTGCCCTGGTTTTCCTGAAATGTGTCTTTGGCAGGACTAGGCCGGGCTGAGTGGAGCTGCACATGAAGGACACTTTTACTGGGCTGAGCTGGTGACAACAAGAGTTTGGTTTGGGGATGCTCTTCCTTCCCACTGCCTCCTCTGGCACCTTTGGGGTGTACCCATCCTGGATCCCTGGAGAGAGTCCTTTGGAGACCTAGTGATCCCCTTTTTCAACATGGATATTTCCTTTTTAGACCCAGAGAGGTCCTTCCAGACCAAGAGATCCCCTTTTAGACCCACAGATTCCCCTTCAGACCTAGAGATCCCCTTTTGAATCTAAAGATCTCCTTTTGGACCTAAAGATCCCCTTTCAGACCCAGAGACCCCCCCTTTTGGACACAGAGATCCCTTTCAGACCCAGAGATCCCCTTTTGGACACAGAGATCCCTTTCAGACCCAGAGATCCCCTTTCAGACCCAAAGATCCCCTTTTAGACCCAGAGATTCCCTTTTGGACCAAGAGATCCCTTTCAGACCCAGAGATCTCCTTTCAGACCTACAAATCCCCTTTTGGACCCAAAGAACCCCTTTTAGACCCAGAGATTCATTTTGAGACTTAGCTGATCCCCTTTTAGACCTAGCATTCCCTTTTTAGATCCAGAGATCCCTCTTTAAACACGCGCACATCAATCCCATCCCCTCCAAGAGCGTTTTTATCCAAGAAGCATCAACGCTAACAATCAGGAAATTATTCTGATGGAAAAAAACTCTCCCAATGTCCAGGTGTGTGCATGCCCAGAGCCCTCAGCCCGCTCCAGCTGAGAGCAGCCGCTCTCCTCCACCATCCCAGCTTTTATTCCTGCTGGGAATGTGAGCAAACCACGCAGGGAGGGAATTGTCTGCTGCTCCCCAAGAGCCAAATGTGCACAAACCCCCAGAAACGTGCACCTCTGTGCCTTGGAGGTCCAGGGGAGAGGCCTCTCTCTCTGTCTCAGCCTGAGAGGAATGAATTTTTTGGGTGGGAAACTTCTGCCCTTCTCTGGGGTTTGCACATGGTGCTCATAATGGGGCCCATTGTGCGTGCAGGAGCACAAATAGGGGAAATCAATAAAGCAGGAAAGCCTCAGTTGTGGGATCAAATGCCAGCCATATCTAATGGCTCCAGGATGACTCCAGAGCCCACCAGGTCCTGCTGGTTTGATGCTTCCACTTCCTGGCTATCCCAAAAGGAAAAAAAACAAGATATTAATTTTCCTTTACAGGAATGGGTTGTGAGAATATAGAGCCGGGGAAAAGTTTCAGCTTGACCAACCCCAGCGTGTCCAGGGCATGTGTGGGATAAAAGAGAGTCCAGCACAACCCTGTGAGGACACCAGAGGGGTGGGATCCCACATTCCCATCCCAAAGGCACGGCCATCACCCCATAAGGGGATGATGTTTCTGTCCTATATCACAGCACCCTCAGATGGAAGTGAAATCCATCCAGATTCTCCACCGTGGAAACCATGTCCATCATCCCACAGCAAAGACAAAGCAGGGATGTTCTCAGATCGTTGAAAAGCAGCCTCAGAGCAGGGAATGAATTTAAAGGACTTTGGGAGTCCTACAATTGTGCCACCAGTGCTGGGCACAGCCACCCAGTGCCCAGGTCAGCCTTTCTTCTGTGCAAGATGGCACCAGGGGAAGGAGCTGCATTTCAAACCAGCACCAGCCTTTGGCAGAGGGGCTCGGAGCAGAATAATAATGATGGGATTAGGGGGGAAAAAAATCATAAAAAACTAAATTAAAAATCGCACCTCGCTTCACATTGGAAATTGGACTCGGCCACGGCATTGCATTTGGAGCAAACCTCTTTAAATGTGAGCCATTGTGTAGGGAAATTCTCCCTGGAATCTGGGTTTCCAGCACAGCATTACTGCAGCTCCCCACGCTCCTGAAATCCCCTGGAAAACTGCAGAAAAAGCAACGTCCTGGCAGGTCTGGCTGTGGTATGTGAGGTTTTTGGGACAAGTCTCTGCAAGAGCTGCAGAGACAAAGCTGCTGGCAGAGGGTGGCACAGGCAATCCCCTCCCAGCTCCTCTCAGGTCCCGGCTGATAAGGACAAATGAGCTGTCTGGAGGTGCATTTTGGTTTTCCCTCTGCCTCAAAACACACGTGCAGGTCCTGAGTGGCAAACAAAGGGAAATGAGCACTGCTTGTTTTGGTGTTTCCCTCCTTTCTCTTCATTTCCTCATCCCAGTAGCAAAAGGAGAAATTGAGGGGATACACACAGTCGAATTTGCACTGAAGGGGAAGCAATAAAACCTTCCTATATGCAATAACAACCTCTGCCACTCCTAAATATCCCCAAACTACCAGAAATAAAGACATTGGAAAAGGCTGGGGTTTTATTTCTTCTGGGGTTTTTTGTGCCCACCCATGATCAAATGCAGTTTTTCTCCTCACAGGTTTAGAGTCAAGTAAAAGTAGGAGTGAAGATGACAAAACTTCTGTACCTTCTGCTCCTGAGTGAGAGATTCTCCTTTAACCTTCTGCAGCATCCAGCAAACTTCATGGGATCATTCAGGTTGGAAAAGACCTTTAAAATCATCCAATCGTCAGCCAGCCTCTAAAATAATAAAACCTGCCAAATATTCTTCCTCTTTTCTTCTTCTTGCTCATTTTCATCAGGTTTATGGCATTTGTTGTGAAGCACCTGCACATCAAGGGTGAAGAGGGAGATTTTGTTCAGTACCTGCAGTTTGCAGCACAGATTTAGGGACTCTGCCTCTGGGACATGGGCACTGCAGGGTGACAGACAGCTACTGCCATCCCATGGGAGAGTGTCCCTGCAGAAGTTTAGGAGGACATAACCCTGGGGAGTTGATTCCATGGAAACACAGAATATCCTAAGTGAGAAGGGACCGACAAGAGTCATCCAGTCCATCTCCTGGCCCTTCACAATCCCAAAAATCCCCCCCCGTCCCTGAGAATGATGTCCTGGAGCTCTGGCAGCCTTGATGCCCATTCCCAGGGGAGCTGTTCAGTGCCTGACACCCTCTGGGGGAAGAAACTTTTCCTAAAATCCAACAAAACCTCCCTTGACACAGCTCCAGTTGCTCCCCCAGGTCCTGTCCCTGGTCACAGAGAGTTCAAATTTGTGTCCTTGGTCTTTTGGGACTTCACATCCCAATCCTTCAGAAGGAAAGCACAGCGAGATGAACTTTCATTTTTCCTTGGCAAGAACTAGGAGGAGTCATTCCTAAAGGGAAGGGTGCAGCAGGGTGTGGGATGGAAGCACCAAGGTGAAAAAAAACCCAAACTGAGTTATTTGGGGGTGTAAAAGCCTCCCCAAAATGCCCTGCCAATAACAGAATGTGTTTTCCTCTCAGGCTGCAGCAATGAGCCAGGGTGTGGGGGGGAGCCCTTTGGAAAGGGGCTGTTCCTGTGTGAAAATCCAGTTGTGAGGGGCTGGGAGGCACAGCTGGACACAGCTGCACACAGCTGTGGGCTGGCACTGGAGCTGCAGCATTTCAGCAGTCAGCTCTGGCATGTGCACAGGAGGCCCAGCAAGGGGAAGTGCAGTTTGCTCCTGGGTGAGCAGGGCCACATCCACCTTCTGCCACAGCTCCATGCTCCTCACTTCAGGCTCCTTCTTCCCCTTTCTTTCGGTACTTTTTTTTTTTTCTGGATTTCATGGGGGGAAAAAAAAAAAAAATCTTCCCTTTTGACCCCTTTTCCCTGGCAAGTTTCCAAGTGCTTCAAGCATCTGATGGGACTTTCAGTATCACCACAGGCTGGGATGGATAAATCCCAAAGCTGCCAAATTTTCAGGGAAGAGAATTCTGCCGCTCCTCCAACCTCTCCATGCTTCCAAACCAGTTCCAAAAAGGGGAGAAGCTGCTGCTTTCCCAACCTTTCTACACTCCCCAAACCTTTCCATGCTCCCAAACCAGTTCCAAAAGTGGGAGAAGCTGCTGCTCCCCAAACCTTTCCATGTTCCCAAACCTTTCCATGCTACCCAAACCATACCCAAAATGCTTTCCTTGCTTCCAAACCTTTCCCAGTTCCAAAAAGGGGAGAAGCTGCTGCTCCCCAAACCTTTCCATGTTCCCAAACCTTTCCATGCTCCCCAAACCATACCCAAAACGCTTTCCTTGCTTCCAAACCTTTCCCAATTCCAAAAGGGGGAGAAGCTGCCTGTTCCCCAAACCTTCCTGTGTTCCCAAACGAGTCCCAAAATGCTGCACCTCTTCTGTCTTCCTGATCTTTGTGGGCTGTGTGGACACACAGGTATCTGGAATTAACAACTGCTTGGAAGGGTTTTTGTATTTACACAAGAAGCAAGGTCCCAGCAGAGCAGGGAAGTGAGGGTGAAGGCAGATTAGGAGCTGGCCCAGCACCCTCAGGAAGTGGCATCTTGTGGGCATTTATTTAGGAAGCACGTGAGGTGCCCAGTGGTTGTTGGAACAGGAGGCAAACACCAAAATAAGTCAGCTTTCCTTCACTACTAGTGACCAACAATCCATCACCAACATACCTGATGTCCAAGAGATCTTGAACAAGAACCCAACAAACCCTAATTTGCTCCAAAATGGCTCTGCTGGTCAACAAAGCCTCATTCAGCCCCTTGCCAGCGGGGTAACGCAGCGCCACAGCGAACGACAAAAACCAAAATAAATGGATTTTAGTGCTGGCTTCTGGCCAGATCTCCGAGTCTGTAAAATGGGAAAGCAACGTGGGCTGGCTGAAGTGGCTGTTTGAACTCTGCCCACTTACAAGGTGGCGCTTCCGTGGAGACGCCGGTGGGGGAGACGAGGAGGAGGAAGAGGCAGAGCCCTGGCTCCCTGCTGAAGGCAGCACCAGCAGCTCAGAGGTAAAGGAAAGGAACCCACCAGGCTGACATTTGAAGGGTTAATGGGATTGAAGCTTTGATCTCCCAAGAAAACACGCTGAAAACGTAGCCCAAGGCGTGCTCACCATTTTGTTTGCCTGTAAAACAATGCAATTTGATTTTTGTTGGCTTGTTGTTTTTAAGTGGAACCTCATGGGTGTTCTGTTAAATTCAGCCCACAAAAGCAATTTGTGTCATTTTAATGCAGCTCCTGTGCTAGAAATGTTTGTTTTTAAATGCAAGTTTTATTGTTTTCATTGTTGGCGCATTAAAAGCTCAATCAATAAGAAAAAGCAATTTGTGATGTTGCCCTTCAAAATTCCAGCCTTATCTACCCCATAAATTGGGGCAAATTTGAAAGTGTGAGGAATAACACGAGCTCATTCTTTTGGAATATGAAAAGAATAATTCCAGATCTTCTCTGCTTTGACCTGTCTCTATCCATCATCTGTCTTAATATTTCCAGGCTGAGATACAGCTCTGGGACAGAGGATGGAGCAGAGCATTCTTTGATTTATTACTGTAGTAGTTATATTTTAATGCAGGCATCACTTTTAAAGTGGAAGAGAAACCTTCTTTCTGCAGGAAACATCCAAATCTTGAGCAGATATGCAGTGTTTGGGCACAGATTATAAAAAAATTCTCCCCAAAATGGGGACAACTCCCTCAGAAAGGGTCAGAACCCAAAGCCTGCCCTCAGGTCTGACTCCTGAACTGCTACTGACTTTCCATTTTGCCTTGTGCAATTCCTTCTACCTCTCAGGGCCTCCTTTTCCCACCTTTACCCAGGGGACAAGCACTACAATGGGTTTCTTGCTCTTTGATATTTGAAACACACTCAGAGATTCCTCAGATGGAGGCAGGAGAAAGAAATCATCATTGTTATATTTTTATAGCCCGTTTCTCCCTGCAGGGTCCCAGAGGTATTTTAAAGTCTCCCTAGTCTTGGGCAAGAAGGAACAAAGAACAATCAGAGTAAATTTGCAGGAGCAGGATTTGGGTGATCCTTGTGGATCCCTCCCAGCTCAGGATATTCCGTGATTCTCTCACTGATCATTGGATGTGGAGCTGCCACTTTCGTTTCTCCCAAACATCCCCTTCTGATTTCACTTTTCCTTGAAGAGGTTGGCATTACAAGCAGGAGCAGGGATAGTGTCAGGTATGACTCTGCACGCCTTCACACCTCATGAAATCCCATCCAGAATGGTAAAATTAATGAGGAAAATTGCCTACTGCAGCAATTTCTGAAATAGCTGTAAATGTTTTATTGCCCAAGCATATGCAACAGCAACTTTAGCAAACATGCTCCAGCGAGTGTGGTGGAGAAAGGACACGACAGGATCTTTTGGAGAAGCAGACAGCCACGGCCAGACTCTATTTCTAAATAAATTGGCATTAATCAGCTGATGACTGCACAGCTTCCTGTAGCAAACCACGCTCAGCAAAGACATTCCTGCTCTATCTCCTCAGTTTCCTGATAATGCCACCAGACTGGCATTTTTCAAAACAATAAATGAGCTGAAAACGTGCCACAGGGGCTGCTTGGTGCCTCAAAATCAAATCGGGTTTGTGTTGGCACCCCAATAAAGTCTTCAGGGAAATGGGCACTTGCTCGGAGCTCCCACCAGCAGTGGGATTATTTAATTTGGGCCAAAAATGTCTCTGCTTAAGAAATTAAAGAGAAGTGAGTGCCTGGTAAATCTGGGGGCTCTGGACCAGCCCACAGCAGGAGGGGCTCCATCCCAGTCACCATGGCTGCCAAGGTAGGGCCATTTGTCCCCCCTGTCCATCCAGGGCCACTCCACCCAGGCAGGGAAGGACACCCTCCAAGTGCTCAAGCAAACTTCCCAAATCATCCCCAAGCTCAGTGCTGGTGACTGAGGGACAATCTGTCCCACAGAGCCACAGGGAAGGAAGGGCTGGGAGCCCAGAGAAGGGCACCAAACCAGCCTGGTGACCCTGTGCTGCTGCTGGACCTTGGTGTCCATCACCTCCCGCCTGCTGCCAGCCCACGAGGTCCCCACAGCGGGGACAAAGTGCCAAGGTGGCTCTGAGCAAGGCAGGAGCCTTCACTGGGGGATTTGAAAAGCCCTCGAGAGTCACTCACGGGGGGAGCAGAAAGGAAACCCCAGGACTGAAGTGGTCACTCTACACCCTGTAAATAAGGTTTGAACCCAAGGGGTGCAGAGCACCAGGAACTCCCCATTTACCCAGCCCAGGGTGCTCAAAGCTTTTGGCATCTTGCAAGCTGAGCTCAGAGCTGCAGAACTTATTCCTTAGACCAGCAAGTAGCTGGGGATAACTCATCTAAATGCTGGAAGTGTCTCCCAGAAAACATTTGCTAAATAATTTAGGAACAAAACCCAGCGATGATAATAAAAATAAAACCAGAGAAGTTTGCTCCCAGATGATCTGCAAATAAAAACCAGCAATAAATCTATCAAATGAACTCACCTAGTGCTACTCTCATATTCCCTACCATCCTCCCAATCCTGATTCTCCTCTGATTCAGCAGCTTTCCTCCTTTTGACATTTCTGGCTGGCAGGGCTGGATGTACTTGGTTAGAATTCAATACCACGAGGGGGTTTAGTAACTGAAAACTGCCTTTTTTTTTTTTTCTTCCTTTTTTTCCCCTCCTCTCTTCAGCAGCTCACAGGAGGTAAACAAAAGTTTAGAAGGGTGCCCTGCACGATTAAGGTCGGTCAAGTTTAAACTGCTTCAGTCCTCCTCAGGTTCCACCAGTAAAAGTCAAAAGCTCCTTTTACGTTCTTCAATTGAATTAAAAAAAAAAAAAAAAGGAAAAATGAAACTGCTGTTTGAATTCTCTGGGTCAGCTGCAAAATATGAGAGCAGAGCCCTTGCCAGGGTGCTGCAATATCCAGTAGGAGCCTGCCCCAGGTGCTGTGCCTAGGACAGGTCTGGACTCTGATTAAAAACTTTAAATGAAGTAAAGCAAGGAAGAGGAGAATGAGACCAAGAAAAGGAGCACCAAGCTGGAATTCACTTGCTGGCCTTCCTCCAAGCCAGGGCTCGGCTCTGTGTGTTACTTTGAGGATCAGTGGCACACAGGGCCCTTCAGCCAGACCCTGCTCTCCATGGGTGGACAGCCACGGTCACGGTCCCTTCTGGAACCATCCCTCCCACAACGCCCATCCTTACACCCAGATTTCGGAATCACTGCAAAGAGGGGAGAGAAATGCTAACAGCGAGGAGACAGATGGTGCCATAATAAAATCCTCTCTGTTCTTACTTTTTTTTCCATTGCTTTTGCTTTTCAGGACAGCTCCCCCAAAAGCAGATCGTGCTTGCAGTCCACATGTTCATTTTGTGCCTGCTACATGATCCAGAGGAAGGGCTGAGAACCTTTCTGAGCTGATGGCACTAATCTGATGGCCTGACAAAGCTCAAACCAAGAACCAGTTACTAGGAAATAAAGACAGACCATGGCTGCTCTCCAGAAGAACTCATAAATCTAAACATCTCCTGCCTGCTCTCCTGTAACAGCTCTAATATTTCTTCTGCTTTTACCTTGTGAAGGCTGTTCATTATTACTTTCACCTCTTAGCCTCTCTCAGGATGTCAGCTCCATCTGCCACGACATATCTGGAGTGAATCTCAGCAAGCACAGCTCAGGTGCTCACTTCTCTGCTCCTCCTGAATTCTCATACTTGACACAACCCTTCAGAATATATAGATTATTTTTTTTCAATCAACATGCTGCAGTCTCCTCACCCCTTGATGTTTTTTTCCCCTCTGCCTCTCCATCCCCAATCACTCTCTGCTCATCCTTCATTTCATTCTTACCTTGGAATTACTGAGAGTGATACAGGGGATGATGATGCCTCATTTTACTTAGTAATGGTTTTGCTGAACCTCTCAGCCTCCACTTCAGCTGGCACATTAGCAACCAAAGAATAAACTCTAATTGTTTTGACACTTCACCACTTGCCAACCCTGAGCACAGGTAGGACTGAAGGTAGCAGCATTCAGCTCTGCTTCGAGGAGCAGAGAATTCCAGCCTTTGTTGACTCGTACTTGGCTTCTCCCGTACAAATGTTTTCTGAACTCCTTTCATCTTTCCCTCGCTGCTGCTGAGCATGTCATTTTCCATTCCCTGTTATTCAACAGCCTTTATATTCACACGCAGCCCAATTTTCTGCCAATATCATCTTTTCATTGATGTCAACTGGATTACATGTTGCTCCTACCTGCCTCCGAGTTACCGCTCATTTTCTGTGTCAGGTGAAGTTATCTCACAGCACACAGAGCGGGTTTTATTCCACAATTGCATTCCTTTATGTCTTCAAATTGCTTGCCACAGAGCAGGCTGTAATTCTCCTCTGGTGTAAAGCTCATCAAGACAAAACAGAAAGATGGGAGCTGGCACTGAAGGTTCTGGTCAGCTGTACCTCCAGCACGAGCCTTTTCCCAGGAGTTACAGGAGCAGACATCGCTGAGGAGGATTCTAACACTTGTGGGATGAATAACCCACAGTCAGTAGGTGAGGCTTTCTCTCTTGTCACATTAATTAGCAGTCATCTCCTTCCTTTAAACATAATCCTTCCAAGACTCCCAGCTTTATTTATTTATTTTTTTCCCCTGCAGTTGGGTGTTCTCCCTCCTCGCTCGGGGCTGGCGTCAGTAGATGGCACTGTGACATTCACTCTTCCAGCTTCCTTTTTGTTCAGCCTACGAGCACAGCTTTGAGTTTTTACTAAATTTTGTGTGTGTGTGTGTGTGTATTATAATTAGTTTTTGTTTATGCAAGGTTCTGGAGTCCTTCGGGAGCAAACTGTGGAAGCAGGGAGATAATTTGCTTTTCTGCTTTCGCCCCGCTCTCTGATTGAGGTCAGTTCTTGAGCCAGCAGCAGTCTCTGGGTACCAGTCACTGAGGTGATGCTGAGATTCCTACAAGAAGGGATTATCCTGCAAATTATTCCACCACTCTGGCTCCGAGGCTGGCACACCAGACTAAAGAGGGCAATTAAAGAGGGGATGCAGGGGCAGTGCCCTGCAGCAGCTCAGCAATCTCCCGTGCCCGGCTCTTTTTGCCTCCTGGCAGCAGATCCGTGGTGCTGTCCTTGGGAGAGCACTCTGTCCTCCAGAGAATGGCACATCCAAGTGGGGACCCATCCTCGGGGTCCTTTGTGGGAATTCCTAAGGGTGGGAACCCTAAATACAAATCCAGGACTCATCAGCAAACCCTGAAATTCAAAATCTGATTATTTGCAGAGATCTAGGCTGGGGTTAGTCCAACACATCCAAAACCTGTGGAATGTCAAGACAAAAAGGACTCAGAATAAAATTCAGTACCAAAACATGAAATGAAAACCTCCCAACTGGCTTAGCCTACACCATCAGTGTCAGGTATCTCAAGGTATTTGCTTTCTTTTTGGAGGGAGAAAACAACAAACATTGTTATGTTTTATCCGTGCTTAACTTAAGATTCTTGAACTGATGATACCTGGAAACCTCAGTGAAGGAACAAAGCCCTGAGTCGAGCTAAGTGCTTTTCAAATAAGAAATAACAAATGGTTTTAGATTAAGATGTTATCAGCTGATTTCACGAAAACCTTCCTCTTAAAAAAAAGAATGTAAGCTGACTATTTACCAAGTTTTTTACTAAAGCCCCTTTAAAATTTTCTTGTTTTTTCCCCTCTGTTTTGAGCAGCAAGTTCACCACTCCCTTTTAAATCTTGGTAATGATTTAGCAATGAGCAACATTTCATAGATGCAAAAAAAGACAGCAGCAAATGAAGGAAAGGAGAATGATAAAGATTTACCAAAAAAAAAAAAAAAAGAAGTGTTAGCATAAACATCTCTTGTAAATATTAACACGTGCCCATGGATTCAGTCACACACATGCACAGAGTGCATTTCAGTGAACAAAATGTCCTTTTGACCTCCTAGGATGAAATGTCCTTAGCAAGAATTACAATTATCATCAAAGGTTGATTAGCAAGTGTCAGATTGACAAGGAGTCATCAGCAAATATAAATATAGGTCCTGGAAGGAATAGAAAGCCTTTGTGGGAGCTGATAGCTTCTTCCAGCACTGAACCTTGATGTTCTACTTCTCCACGACTTTATTTTTACTCCATGGATGTCAGAGAGAGAAGAACTCAGGAAAGCTCAGTGGGCTTTAATATCTGCCTGCAAAACATATTCCTCAGAGTGTGACTGACCAGCTGTAACACCCCTGAGACAAGGACAACTCAGCAAAAGAGTTGTGAGTTACTTCAGGGAGGGTTTTTGACATCAGAGACCCTCGAAATGTAGCAAGGGAATTATTTTCCTTTAATATGCTTACAGCTAAAGGATTGGCTTCCATTCAACTAATAGAAGTGTTAGTGCTTCGAGCCTGCATGCCTGGCATTCCTGCAGTAATACAATTCTGTATTAAAATCTATTCCAGTTGCTTGATTTATGAAAATGGTTCAAACGTGCTGCACTCGTACCCAGCTCATCGGATCAAAAGGGGACAAGAAAAAAAAAAAGAGAATTAATTTTTAAACAGAAAGAAAAAGCAAGTGAGAGAGGACACACTGTTGTCCCTATCTCAGAAGTGGAGCTTTAGTCCTTATAAAAGTTGCCTGTATGCAAATTGTGACAATTTTATTTCAGAAGGTGACGACATTTTAAGAATTTGTTGCAACTTGTGGACAAAGCCGCGGTTGATTCGCTCTCCAGCATTCCCTGGATTTTGTCATATGTCAATACATCATGTTAATGCAAGTTTTTAAGAAAGGGGAAGAGAAAGCAAAAGCTCTCTTCCTTTTTAAGTATGAGTAATCTATCCAAATCCTACTGAGACACACAAAGGAACGCCGGCAATTTTCCCTTTCATAAAATGCGGACTTTTTTTAAATACTTCCTCCCTACATTTTCAAAGCGGGGCTGTATGAAATGAAGGGGAAATGACACCCTTCCCCATTGAAAAGGAGATTATGTAAAACTGCCTGGAGAAGCCAGCCGTGTTAATGCAAATACAAGTATGATCTTATTCATAAGTTGCCATTGTGCTGGCAGAACATGCCTTGGCTCCGTGTGTCCACCTCCAGCTCTGGCTGAGGAGGAAAACCCTTTTCTTTGGGATCCACGCTGCTCCCAGTTTGCAAATAAATACGAGACCCCCAAAGATCACTTTAAAGAAGTGGAGGGCTCGGTTTGCCATTGTGCTGAGCACTCGATGCCACTTGAAGTTAATGAGAGCAGTCAGCAGCCCTGACAATGGGGCACGGTGAGGATTTGTGTGCCCAAAGGTGCTGGGGACACTCAGGGCTCCTTCCCCGCTCCTATGCTGGCAGCCAAAGCACTGAGTGGGGACAGCCCAGCCCTAGGAAGGGTTTGAAAAAGTCAAACCCGCTGCATTGGACACAGCCCCTCCCTTCTGCAGCCACCCCAAGGCATGGAGCTGGAAAAGTACAGGTCATTCCCAGCTCTCCCAACACCCTCAGCTGCAGGACACGCTGCACTGGTGTCTCGCTCCCTCTCTGAAAGATCAAAATCATGGACTCATTAACACTGGACAAGATCTCTGAGATCACCAAGTCCAGCCTTACTTCATATCCTAGGCCTGGAACTGGAGGATCAAAGCATCAATTCACCCCAGACCGCATCCGAGACCGAGTGATGTCACAGAGGAAAACAAAGCAGAAGGAAAAGCTCTGAAGTCCAGTCAAAACCCAGCTTTTGGTTGGAAAATTCAAGATACAGGTACAGGAGTTGGGCCTTTTGAAAGGAAGGAATATTGCATGGAATAAGGGAGCTGGCATGCCCTCAGCCACTAAAAAGACAATTAAATAGCAGGTGGCTGGAGAAGCTGCTGTGCTGCAAACGGATGCAGAATGTGAGCCCTACCTTCTCAAAGTGCCCCTCGAGCCATTTTATCCTTGCACGTGAACAAGAAAAGTCAACCCTGGTACCTTTTTAAAGAAACTTTACATGGGAGCTGACCCTCCTTCTTCTGTCACCCGCTTTTTAATCTTCTCTGCTTTCCATGGAAGTTTTGTGGTCGTGTGAGGAAGCCCAAGGCCTTGGCTGTGTGTATTTAACTTTGGGCTTCTAAAGAAGGTCTAATTAATCTTCATTATGTGTGTCTTTTGAAATAGATGCCTCCACTGAGTGCCCTTCCTGTGCAGCTCCAGTCCAGAGGAGTTCCTGGCTCAGCCCGGAGGACCCTGGGGTCTTATCATAGGAAAAGCTGTTCAGTCTTTGATGGAGAAATGATTACAAAACTCTTCCTACCCTGCTCTGCTTGTATATGGCAGCTGGTACCAGCCAAACTGTATTTATTTGTTTGCTAGATAAAGGTAGGCAATGACCAGGCTAAACTGAAAATCCTCATTTTTAAATTATCACTACTTCTTCAAAGCAGAAAAGTTTGATTTCCCTCCCCCCCCCAAAAAAAACCTGCAGCACAGATAATTCCCTTATTTTTAAAAAAGAGTAGCACCAGGTCATTTGATAGAAAAATCTACTTGTTTTAATTCTTGGAGGGTTAGTTTTGGTTATTTAGGGTTTTTTTTTTAAAGCAATACCTCAAAAAATTTTAAAAAATGTATCAGGAATTTACTGCTTGCATCACAGTAGTCTGTGGTAATGGGTAAAAAGAATGGGTAAAAAAAACCTGATTTAGTTTTAAGAAAACATCTGAACTACAAGGTTTCCTAAGCTACAAGAAACCAAAAATTAATGTAGGATGTATTTTATTAGTGGCAGTGCAAAGACCTTCAGAGCTTGCTTGGTTCAGCAGGCAGGGGCCAAACCCAGCCCTTGGTTGAAGGTCCAGCCTTTTGGAAATGTGTAAAACATCATAAACCCCACCATGGTGGAAATTGTGATTTCCAGGCATTTAATGACTTTGCTTTTTAGATCCATTTCCAATAGATAGAAGCACATTAGATCATTGCCCAAAATCTTTATCTGAGGGGTCACATTTCCAAGTGTTTCTCTACTACAAGGACTCAAACATGACATGCATCAACACCCAAAAAAAAGAGGTGATGTGGGGAGAAGCCAACTAAATTTAGGGATTTGCTCTTTTTTTATTTACTATTTTGACAGAATCGGGGGAAAGAAAGTTAACTTCTTCTCCCCTCCCAGCCAGTTTTATTCTTTAATCTCTCCAAAGAATTATTAAATCTTTTAAAAGATCAAACACTCGGATCCTTCACAAAGGTTGTCACAATGAATTCATTTGCAGAGCTTTCATCCCTCCTTCCCCACTGTGCTGAAATAATGTTGACTATTTTTCGCTGTCTCCCTGGCTTGCTGGAAAGATCCAGTGGCAGAGGTTGTTGCAAGGATTCAATCTCCCACTCTTTTCCCACCTGGTACTGAAGTATCCCCAGGAATTAAAAAATGCAGGTAGTGGGACCTTGCTGTGGCTGTGCTGTCCAAAAAACGAGCTCAGAAAAGGAGTCTTTCAAAAAGAGGTTTATGGCACTGCAGAGCAGGGGAAAGGGAACAGCAGTGATCCCTGAAAAGGGAGGGAGATCCCCAAAAAGGGAAGGCGATTTCCAAAAATTCCATTTTTCAGGAGTGCTACTCTTAATTTAGGAGAGCAGATCTGATTTTATTGCTTGGTAGCCCAATTAGAACCAATCAGTGGAACAGCAATTTTTTTCTGTTAATTAGAGATATCTCAATTAACCAACACACACATCACAGAAGCAACACAGAGAGACCCAATTGATGAAATGCATCATTTTGTTCAGTTTCGTACAGAAACAGAGCCTTTCCTACCAAAACTTGGAAAACAAAGATATTTTAGATAGATAATATTCAGTATCTTAAAGACTGATCTGCTTCAAATGAGAAGGATTAAAAAAAAATACTAAACCAAAAATCTAAAATTGCTTAGTTTTCAAAATCCTCCCTGAATTTTACCATAATGAATCCTCTCAGAGCAACAAATTATTTTTTAAATTCATCATTTTGCCTTTTAATGGGCTGGGGTGGTTTCAGGGGGAGCAAAGCCAGAGCAGTATTGGATCAAGTTTTCAGGTTTAATACCCAACAGGTCACACTGCCCCCATAATATTCCACATTTTCCATGCCTGAGAGCAGCCTGGCTGATCCCAGAGAGGGGAGCAGAGGAGGAGTGCAGGACCCTGGGTGTGATGCCAGGGATAAAGGAAAGGTGCAGATTGTTGAGTCTCTCACATCATAAATCTCCCTGATCCCAAAACACCATTTCTGAGGGACTCAAAGGAGGGATCATTCTGTTTAAAAAACCCTGCTCTTTGATCCGAGGGCATCAAAGCTCTCTTCAGGTTGAGTCCTGAGCTTGGGTGACACAGGGAAATACCTGAGACCATTTTGGGGACCGCAGAATTATCTGGAAGAACTTCAGGTGCAGAGGAAACCACAAAATGTGATGGAGAGCACAGAGAGTAACGCCCTTGAAAAGCAGAATTTATAAGTGTGACAAACATCTCCCTCCCATCAGTTCCTTTTTATCAGCTCTAAAAAGCAATCCAAATATAATTTCAGCTCTTCATTTCCCACGGATTCCGAGTTTTCCATGTTCTGGTCACCCTGAGCTCAGACATTTCCACAGCCCCATCACAGGGGGTGCTCCAGACTCTCCAACCATGAGCACACCAGAACAATAAAACAACAAATGCACACCTCCAAAACCTCAGGGAGAAAATTAAGACTCCCCCAGGCTAAATGAGAAAACAGAAGCCTTGGAAATTGGGTTTTTAAAAATGGAAATTCCATGATGTATGGAACTACCAACACTCTAGCCCATCACTTTCCCAAAACCACACAGAGCTTTTGAGGAAAAAGCAGTAACTTCTTTTCCAGCTCAAGAACAAGGATATTCAAATATCCATCCCACTTTTTGGAGGCCAGAAGGAGCAGATCCAGTCCCTGGAAGAAGCTGAAATTCCCAAGGCTTTGGCTCATCCTCGCAGCTCCTTGCACAACCTCCCCCCTGCAAACCAACCCAAAAATGTTTGGTTTCAGCTGGCAAAATTGACATTGCTTCCTTAGAAAGTCATCAGATTTGGGATTTTATTACCAATCAGCAAATTTAGCTGCATCCACCCAGTAAAAAAAAAATCATTAAAAATTTCAAATGACCACCAAATCAGGTCTCAGCAATGACAATTACATTATATTTGACCTGTGCATTAATTAAATGTTTTTCCTACACGAGGAGCTTTCCATCTTTATAAACACCAATAAAACACCTTTTGAACAGGTTCTAATATGTGACAAGGTTTCTATAAATCATCTCCTTTCCCCCCAAACTATGGAAAAGTTCTGATCTTCTTTGGAAATGATCACGTGTTTAAGGTTCTATCAATGTTATGTCATCTAATAACCGAAGACCACAGATTTCTAGAAATAACTACAGAAAATCCAAGAAAAGAATCAATCTTTTTGTCTAATAACCGCACCAACAACTTCTTGCACTACTAACTTGATTATTGTTAAATTGCTACTTTAATAATGATTATTGTTAAATTTCATGGAGCCATTTCATGGAGGTTTTGATTTCTTGTGTCTCTGCCCCAAGAAAATATTAATTTTATCACAACCACACAGGCTTTGCTTCCCCAAAGATGAATTTACTCAGGGTCAGCACGAGAGGTGGGCACAAGAGGACGATTTATTTAACCAGCTGAACGAGATTGATTCCTAAGTCAAATTTTCAGTCAAAATTTCAGTTCCTAGCTGGTAATTTTTACCGATTTTCTAAAGGACCTAGCGCAGAAGGATCAGAAAACCCAACAAGGTGATTTTTCAGCACATTGTCTTTGGTCAAACGGTGAAAACCGAGCTCGTTCCCACCTCCTTTTCCTGCCCAGGTTCCAGGTCTCTGCTTTCCCTATCCCAGAGTTGGATGTGGCTGTGTTTTGGCTGCTTTTCCCTGGATTTTTGCTGCTCCCAGCAGCTGTGGGCAACTGTTTCCTCCCCACCATCTGCCCAGCCTGGATCACTTCTCTCTCTCACGCTGTGCCCGAGCACAGACCTGGCTCCAAGCTGGGGTAAATTGGCATTTGCAGCCCAGGGACCTTCAGAGGACAAACAGCTCCTGATTCTGTCCTTGCAGGTCAAATCTTTGTGCCAATATCCAAAAGTTTCTGGATTTTCTCTTTTTTTTTTTTTTTTTTTTACAGCCCTCCTTCACCTGACCATAAATTAAGCAGCAGGTGTGTTGTGCTCACAGGGAGCTCCAATCTTTTTCTTGTCTCCCTTTCCAGCCCTGCTTTGTCATCCACATCCCCCTGCTTCCCTGGCATTCCCATCTGCATTCATCTTCCATATCCAAAATAACTTCTCACTGCATTTTCACTTGGAAAAAAAAAAGTAAAAAAATCACCAAGGGCAAGAGCTGAATTATGACATTGGAATGTTGTAAGAATTCATCACTGTAAGACATTATGTTGTTGAATATTGAAGGAGAGAACCTGATCTAAAGCAGGAGGAAAATGAACTAATCAAATATGGCAACAAGAAAAATTGGAGAGAAGGGAAATGTGCTTGGTGCTTTAAGATAAATAAAACTCCCATTTCTTTTTAAAGAGCAACGAGAAGCTTTTCCCTCCTCTGAAGCTGAGCATGGATCTCTCTCTGTACAACACCATTATCATTTCTCTCCCCAAAACTTTTTAATTTTACACCTAACAGTAATTTCGGGAGCTGGAAGAGCGCTGCAAAGCAACAGGAATTTAGGGAACTCTTGAGTTCAGCTCCAAACTCAGGCCAGAAAAAAGAGCCATGGGAATGATTTACCTTCCAGTCCAGCCCATGCTCAAGCATTCCCAGAATTTGGGACCTGACATAAATCAGCTGCAGGCATCCAGCAAATTGGATGTGATGCTGCAGAACTGGAACTTCAGGTTGCAATTCCCATCCATTTAAGGGCTGGTTCCAATTTTGATAAATTAATTTTAGGGCCTTTTTTTTTTTTCCCCTCCCCCTTTCCCTTCCTAATCCTGGTGCTGTAATCAGGCTGGGATGGAATGTTTATGGATTATATAATGTGTGCTGATATTTGGGGCTTCATACATTATCCGGCCAGGATTAAGGTTAATTAAGAGACTGCAAAAGAGGAAAGAAATAAAAGAGATGGGACTTCAAATGCCTAAAAAAATCACATTTTCCTTGCTGCATCCACCCCTCGAGTTGTGTTAAAACAATAATTTTACTACTGATGAATGGTGGAATTCAGGCCCAGAGATTGCTGTGCCCTCTTTGCAGGCGAGGAAAGTTCTTTTCCCTGTGTCCCACCGCCCTTCCCACGCGCGGGCAGCAGCTGTAAAGCTGATGCCACAAAATCCAGTCCAGCGTTGCCTCCTCCCGCACAGCCCCGCTGGCTGGAGCCAAGGTTTCAGGTCCAGAATTGCCATAAATCATCCTGACTGGCAGCTCCTGAAGCAGCTTGGGCCAGGCCCAGGGCAAGGTGAGGGGCTCTGCAGGTACCAGCATCTCTACCAGGATCCAGAATTGCCTGGAGCAGTGGGCAGCTAGTCCAGAGGAGGAGCCTCCACCCCTTTTCCCTATGAAAATTCCAGTGTTTCTGTCCCAGATTTGACTCAAACGGGTCCAGAAGTGTTGTAGGATCAGGAAATTTGATGTGTTGGTGCTAATATCCCTGGCTGTGCTCAGACTGGACCAGGAATTAGCAACAACAACAACAACAATAACGAGGTGATAGAATCACTCTTTTTGGGGAGGAAACACTCACGGAGAGGTGGGGGGTGACCCCAAAATTTGACACAGTAACACCATGGATGGCACATGCACCCTGAAGTTCGTCTTGACCTGTCCCGACCCTTAAAAAGGGTTTAAATAAACCCATAAAATCATGAAGCTTGGAGAAGTGCTCAAAAATCAAGTCCAGCCACCACCCAGCAGCACCAAACCACATCCTCAGCTGCCACATCCACACTTTTTTTTTTTTTTTTTGGTGGATCTTTCCAGGGATGGCAACTCCACCACTCCCATTCCAAAGCTTTACAACCCTTCCCATGAAAATATTTCTCCCAATTTTTGTCTAAACCTCCCCTGGGAGTTTTCCAGACAAACCTTTCCGTGCTGTGGGTCCCAGGAAGGAGTTCAGGAGATGGGAAATGTGGATAATGGCCAGAGCAGGGAAGGAGCAGAATCCCTGGGCTCTGGTCCTGCTCTCTCTGGGTGTTTATCCAGGGGCTGCTGAATACAAAATGTAAAAAGCTGTCCCGAATCCATGCATTTATTGTTAATGGCACTTGAAGTCAAAAGCACCCTGATTCATTTAGTGGGGAATAATCATTTACTGTATTAGCTAATCTATTTATCAATATCAAGTCAATTGTTATGAGGCATGGAGAGGGGCTGGTAATTACACAATGTAAACAGAAAGGATGGGATGGGGGACTAATTCTATTTACTCATCATTCCAAATATTGGAAAACAGTCACAGTGGCTGCAGAGCACAGAGCCCACCTTAAAGAAACAGGAGCATAAAACTCTCCCCAAAGGAGGGTTTTGTGATCAATTAAATTTAAAAGAAAAAAATAAAATTAAATTAAATTTAACCATTAAAATATTTGGAGTCGTGATAATTTTTAATATTATTGCCTGTATGAGCCTTAAAAAAATTACGAATTAATTATAAATATCGACTAGGATTCTGAATACCCCATAGTTTAGATCCTTCTGATGCATCCTTGAATTCAAAATTTATCCCCTGTGTCCATATTTTCATGTGTGTATTTACAAGGATGACCAAGCAAAAATCATCTTTGTGGAGAACCAGAGATAAAACACCAAAATAACTTATGGGTAGGATAAGAATTCACGAGACTATAAATTATAATTGCCATCAGCCAAGTGAAGAAGTAGAATAAATCTAATTTGATTTCATGATTCTTTTGGATTTAATAATCTCCCTCACAGTTGTGCTGTGAAAATATTTTCTGTGTTGCAAAAATTAAATTCCCAGTAATTGCTGCAGTCTCTGAAGGACCCTGCCCTTAATGTCTGGCTGACACAGAATAAACCCCCCCCCCCCCAAAAAAAAAAATTTAAGTACATTTGGCAATATCATCTCCCATGTCCTCATTTGTTTCCAAGCCCCCAGTCCACCAAACTGAGCACTGCTGCAGGGTTGTTTTGGTTTGTTTTTTTTTTTTAAATCTGAATCTGATAATTCCACATCTTAATCCACTCCCATGTCTACCTTCCTGATTGAGGCTGCCAATTAACAAATGATTTACTTAATATTAACAGATAATTCACTTAATCAATAATAAAGCTTCCAAGAACTGCAGTTGTCTTATTTCCAATAATTTGCAGCATCATATTGAGGTCACCCTGCTCCATTCCAGGCTAGAATTCCAAACAGCGAGGGAATTTCTTGGCCTTCACCTTTTAAAAAAACTGCACTAAGAATAGCCCAACATTAGAGTGCACTCAATTTTTAATGGAGTCACAGCAACAAAAAAAAAAAAAAAATCTATTCATAGTTTTTATGGCTTCAGCACTCCCATCTCTCTTCCCTTCTGCTCCCTTGCCATACATAATAAATAATTATGGGATATTGGGCATCCATGGGACACAGGAAAATATTGGCAAGTTTAGTTTTTATCTGGGATGGGAGGGTTTTGGTTTTCTGGGTCCCTTTTCCCATTAATCAATGCCCACACCCAGGACAACAGAACCTCTTTATTGACATTTCTTTAGGAGGAAAAAAAAAATAAAAATCTCTGCAGACAGCAGCAAAATTCTGTTTTCTGCATTCAGACCCTCCTAACAACCCTCAGCTGTGGGACTGGGAATTGTGGATGCCCAAGGATGTAAAAAATTATTTTACCTCACACATTTTCATGTGCATCCACATTTACTGGCATATACTCCTCCCAGTGCCACATTTTATCTTCAAATCATCCAAACTCTCAACCTTGGTGCTGTCACAGGGCCATGAATTTGGCTTGGTGGGAATAATTGATTTAATCAGTTTGAGGCAAATCAGAACTGATTAATCCTTGAATGAGGTAAGGATCTCTCACTTTCATTGTTACTTTTTTTCCCCTCTTGGTTGTTTTTTTTTTTTTTTAATTGAAACAAAAACAAAACAAAATCAACCAACCAAACAACAACAACAACAACAACAAAAAAAACAGATTTGGGGGTACCACTGCACATAGCAGCATTTTCCACACAGTGCAACAGAGCAAGGGCAAGATTTGGCAAAAAAAAAATCTTAAATCTTTCCACCTTTCTTTTTTTTTTTTGGAAAAAAAAAATAAAGTTGGTAAAACCTTGAAACAAAATATTTTCTCTTTCTGGCAGTGACAGTTCAGCATCATCCAGAGTAAAAAGGGGCAAATTTCACAGCAGGTGAAGCCACCTCAACAAATTGTTGTAGGAATGAAGAAGTGGCTCCTGTCACCCCTCCAACCCAAATGTCACCACAACAAATTTCCAGCAATACCAGAACTCACCCAAGGGCACCAAGGGATGAATCTTTAAGCTTTAATTTCATTATTTTTAACCCTGTCCTTTCCATTGGTCGCAAAACAGGAAATTGAGATGCTTTGAAAAGAAAGAAAAAAAGGAGACAAAGCATTAAAAAAAAAAATAAAAATAATAATGCTGGAGAAAAAGAGACTTTTTACCTCACTTCTCCCTTAAATCCTCACCACCCTCATGGCAGGGCTGAGGTGAAATGGTGCCATGTGGGGATTTCATCAAAACCCAGAGAGCAGAAGATGCTGAAAGGCCCAACTCTTTCCCTCCTGCAGCCCCTGCGTGGAGGGGAAATGGTGGGGTTAAGAAAATAAAGTTCTCTCCCAGTAAGGCAGCCACATAATGAATACAGCACTATTATGCAGGAGGCCTCTTGAGACAGCAGCCTAAAAAATTCCACTGAAAAAGGAAACACCTGTTGGAATATTAACTAGGACAAAGTCAAGCAAGGAGAAAGAGGATAGGTGGCCAAGAGGTTGGAAAATCGAAAAGGAAATGTTGGAGGGATTTTTCTTTATTTTTTAAAAACGTGGGATATTGGTAATATTTGAGTTTGTAGTGCAGAAAGCCACCTTCTCTTCATGGAAGGATCTAGAGGTGACAGAAACTATTAAAAAAAGGCAATATGGAGAAAATTATCTTGGTTTCTAAGAGCAGAATTGTGTTGGGAATCTTTAAATTGTGCATAATAACCAGGTTCCTCCAGAAGCCGATGTGTTCCAGGTATTGGAAACCACTTACAGCTCCTGTTTAAGAAAGAATAAATAATAAATGAATCTTATTAAATAAAGAAAATAAAGAATATTATTAAATATTCTAAAGAAAAATCTCAATCTGGCCAAGGGAAGTTTTCTATTAAGCTGAGCACACCATCAGATTTTACAGATTACCAAATATTTAATACACAGCAAGAATAAATTCCATTTTGCTTTTGCACAACCCCCAAGTTCCTTGGAGAATTCCAGCATCCTTCCCTCCCCGTGGCTCTGCCTGGTATACAGAGTGTCCTGCATCACCCAGAATTCAGCTGTGGAAAACCCTAACAAAGAAAACAGAATTTAGAAAGGCCCAGCACAATTCTGATCCCAAACCTGCACCCAGAAAAAAATGAAATCCTACTGTAATCTCTGTTGTACATCCCCCTGCCAGGGCTGTAAAACCCCAAAACCCAAACTATTTAGGGTTTTATTTTTCTTTAGGAAGATGACCAGAGCTCACACTTTGCAATATTTGCTGCCTAACTGGAAGATGTATCATCAGCCAGCCTGCCTTCAGCTGAATACCCAATTCAGGAGGATTTAACACAGGTTTGAGAGCACTATAAAGCAAATGAGCACTTATACCATGCTAGGAAACATGATCCTTAGTTGTAGTGCACTTGTAAGCATTTTTTTCCCCTCCAATACTTTTATTTTAAAGGGAATAATGTTTCTTTCCCTATAATACACTGGAGGAGTATCTCAATCCTCTTGTAAAAGTCCCTGCAGAGCATGAAAATAATGTGTTGCAAAGGTTTAAACTTGACATATTGAGGAGGGGCTGAGCTCTGCAGGGCTCAGCTCTTCAGCACAGGGATGGGAAGGCTGGGATGCAGAGGATGGGCAGGGGGTGGGCAGGGGGTGGGGGGGCTGGGGATGCAGGGGAAGGGGATGCAGAGGATGGGGATGCAGAGGATGGGCAGGGGGTGGGCAGGGGGTGGGGGGGCTGGGGATGCAGGGGAAGGGGATGCAGAGGATGGGCAGGGGGTGCAGAGGATGCAGAGGATGGGGGTGCAGAGGATGGGAGGGCAGAGGATGGGCAGGGGGTGGGCAGAGGGTGCAGAGGATGGGGGGGCAGGGGGTGCAGGGCAGGATGATGGGCAGGGGATGTCCATTCCCAGAATTTCATCCTTGGGAACAGGCTGGATAGGGAAAATAATCACGGGAGATGTAAAGCACAAAGCTCCTTCAGCCAGGTAGCCATTTGAAGAAGAAAAAGAAGAAGAGAAAAGGAGGAGAAAAGAAAAAAAAAAATCAATAAAAATATAAACCCCAGCCACTAACAGGGATCTGCTTTGGCAACTTAGCAAAAAGAACCCCCAAAAACCCAGCGTGGCGCTTTTAGCTGAGCCCCTACACCCCGGCCAGGATGTGTGAGCAGCATCCCCCTGCTCGGAGCAGATCGATTCTGCAGGGCAGACACAATAAATGAGCAGGCAGGCAGCCCCAGCCCTGCTGCCGGCGGGGATGAAGGGATGAACCCTCCGGCTGCGCTGCTCTCCAAGAAACCAGCCCCCCCTGCTCGAGGTGCTCGCACTTTAGAGACGGCTCATCCCTTTTATAATGAGCTTGGCTTTATCCTGATTACCTGGAAAGCACATCAGCCTGTCCTAGCCAGCCCCGGTAATCCTTAACCCTTCCCACGCTGCCGCCAGCCCGCCGGGAGGAGCCTGGGCTGGGTTTTCCCTTCGGGATTTTTGTCCCTGGGAAAGCTGGGCGGCTGCTCCCAGCTGGAGGACGCTCAGGAAAACACGAGGTTGTTTCTCTGCTGCTTTCACACTGCCAGGGAAAATTTTAGCAGGAGAGGGCAGGAGTGTGTGATGATGATGATGATGAAGAAGAAGGGGAGAGGTACCAATAGCAAGAGCAGCGCCAAAAGCTTTCAACACATCCCTAAACATCAAAGATATCCCAGCAGGTTGGAAATGGAGGATTTTTTGGTCCCTTCCATCCCAAACCAAAATTGTGATCCCAATAGCAAGAACAGCCCCAAATGCTTTCAACACATCCTTAAACATCAAAGATATCCCTGGCCATGGCAGCAGGGTGGAAATCGAGGAGCTTTTGGTCTCCTCCATCCCAAACTGGTCTGGATTCTGTGATCACAAAATTCCTGTTGTCCTCCCAGCCCAGCATCACTGTGGGTGTCCCCCTGCTTGGACAATACCTGCTCCCCTCCTGGGATTTATTTATTCAGGCAATAAATTCTCCAGCAGAAATCACCTCCCCATCATGTATTTATCAGGAATATATCCCAAAAGGGTGGGGAATGATCTCAGCTGCTGCCTGTAATATTCTTACATTTCAAAATATAATATTACTACATTTCAAAATAGAATATTTTTACATTTAAAACCAAACAAAAAAAAACCCCAAACCTGGATAAAACACATTTTCATATTTCTTATAAGTAGTTGAAATCACAATAAAGACTCAATTAGAGGTTGTATGGTTAAAAAAAAAAAATTAAAAAATCAAAAATTTTCTGCAAGGTGCCACATTCAAGAAGAACACACTCAAGAAGAGCTTTGGAGATTCTATTACCTAACAACTGCAATAGGTTTGTTATTGGTGCCAATAATAATAAAAATAAAATTGACACAGACAAGACAGTGACTGGGTGGCATTTCCACGGCTCCACATCTGTCTCAAACTAACTCATCTGCATTTAAAATAGGAATCTAAACTTTGCAAGGCACATCTTTGGATGGTGGAACGCTAGAGCCTTTTAAAACCCAGAACTTTTAACGTGAACTTGAACCTGGTGGGGAGGAAGAGTCGTGCACAGCGAGAGCATAATTTTAGAAAAATCCAAAATACCTTGGCAAATTGAAATTTAGCCAGGACATGAGCACAGCTTGCTGAAACAGAACTGTGGGCTCTCAAAAGAGGCCCAGATCTCTCCTTTCTGCAAAAATATCAGGGATCCAAGCCTTTAGATTCCCCATTCCACGTTGAGAGTGCGGGAGAGGAACAAGAAACTCACATGGCTCGGCTGAGGAACACTGTGTTCTTCTCCATGTGACTACAAGCAAATCATTTAGTCACTTGGTGACTGTTTTCTCCATCTGTGGAAGAGAATAATATTGAATGCTCACTTTGCCCACACAGCATTATTAAAAACTCTTTTAAAAGGTGCATTTTCCAGCACGGCAGTACCATCAGGAGATTCCTTCTGCCCAGACCTTCATGCAAAGCAACACCTTTTAAAGAGTCAGGGGTTCTTTTACCAGCTTTGGCAAATTTGCATTATGGGCTAATTATTTTTTTACCAAGGGCTTCAGAATGTCACAGGAAAAGGCGCTGCAGAGATGGAAAGTCACTTTTATAGTTCTGAGATGAGGCCAAGGGAAATAGATTTGGACCAGAACCTACAAAGCTCTGAGCTCAGATCTCTCATAAAGGTAATTAATGAATGAGACTGCAAACATTTGGTTTTTTTGGGCCAAACTATTACCTTGATATGAAATGACTGAAATCATTTCAAAGCAAAGTATTTAAGTTGTAAATCTGTCAGCGCACCCTGAAAAGCGTTTGAATTTAATCTCCTGAGTTGTGCTGGGCACTGGGCTCTTCCTGTCCAGTTGTTTTGTTTTGGTTTTTTGTTTTGTTTTTTGGTTTTTTTTACTGTTCAAATCTTGATAAGGGCACTGGGAGGTGAGCGACTGAGCTCAATAATTCATGCAAAAGGCAGTGCTGAGCCTAAACCCTTCCTGGGAATTACACCTGAAACCCCCCAATCTCATCTGCCTGGTGGGGAGGAAGGAAAAGGCCAAGGAAAAGGATGCTGCTGGGATGGGAATACACTTAAACCCGAGTGTTTTACAACCACCTGAGCCCCTTCAGGTGTCCTTGTGGCAGGGAGGGAGGATCCAGCACCAAACCATCAGGCTGGCAGCTGTTCATGCAAACCACACACTGTTCTGCCTCACCACAGCACTGCCCTGAGCAGCCAGGAGCTGTAACCTGCGGCACCACGGTGTCCTGCCTTATCTTCCTTTTTAGGGATTAAATGTGTGAGATGGCATTTCTTGTTAGGACTCTGATGTTTATCAGTTCTTATTTATATTACACTCTCACAAACCATGAGTTCTACAGAACTTCAAGCTAGCAAACAAAAAAATGGAGCTCTAGCTCTCTCTCTCTCTCTCCCCAAGGCCTTTTAAAGGTAAATTGCCTAATTAAGAAATGCTACCTAAATTATTTTCACTTTTAACCTAATAACCAACCACTCATGGCCCACAATGCAGACTTTTCTATCTAATCACACAATATCACCTTGACCCATGAAGAAGGAGAAGAAGGAAAAACTTCTACCCTAAACCCTCCATCTTGCTTTATATATATATATATATTACTAAATTCTAAAACTTTAAACTCTAAGTTTTCCACCATGCAACATTACACACTTCTATTGAAACTACACACCCATAATCCCAGTTATAGGTGTGTAGTATAATCCCATAATCCAGCCTTCTCCATGGCCTTAGATCAAAAGCAGAGTTCTCCTGGGGGTCAGTGTCTGTCAGCACAGAAAGTCTAAAATTCTCAATGACCAAAGTCCCAAGAGTAAACCCCAGTTTATCAGGGGAGCAGCATGACACCGACCCTTCAGGAGCCAGAAAACACACTGGGATCTTTATCTGGGGTTTCACTCCAGCCTTGCCTTTCTACCACGGCTCTCCTGATGCCTGGAAAGGCTGACCTGGAACAGAGACAAGGCAGAGCAAAAGGAATAAAATAGGTATTTATTGAAAGGAATCACCTTGGGCAGTGCTGGAGCCTGGCTGGGGATACACCTAAATCAAATCCAAGATGGATCCTGGTCATGAGTTTTTACACATTTGTAAGTTTTGGTTCATTTGGGGTCAATTATCCAACCACAGCCCCAGGCCATGAAGTCTCAGCCCCTGCCTTGCCCCCTTTCCCTCGCTGTTGTTTCTGATTTTTGGGTACCAGTTGTCCCTGATTCTCCAGCTAGAAAGGGATTGTTGTGTCTGACTCCCCTGTGAAGAGACCTTGCTAACACCTAATATGAGGTTTCAGAGTTACACACTGAGCAGCAGAGATCCTGAAAACCATAAAAGCTAAAACCCAAGGCATCACTCCCGCATGGCTCGGCGCCCACCGCTGCCAGCAGAGGGAACGCCGGAATGCTGCGGCATTCCCGGGAACCCACCGGAGCATCCAGGCATTGCTCCCGGTCCCTCCGAGGGCTCGGGGACGCTGCTGGTGTCACCCACAGCTGTCCCAGCCCTGTGCGCATTCCTCAGGCTCTAATCCCCGGGATAATAGCGCTTCCCTCCAGATGCTGCTGATAGCCAGCGAAGAAAGGGCTGCGATGGATGCTTGCTCTTTTTCATTTCCCTGAGCTGATAGACAGCGCTTGTCAACTGCAAACAAGGGGGGGGGAAAAAAAACCCAGCTCGGAACCTGCTACTGTTCTGTTACATATTTTGTGTTCTCCCTGCAGCAGGAGAGCCCCAGTCACCTACCCGCCCCCCCCAAAAAAAAAAAATATTCTTGCTTTGAAAAATAATAATAAAAAAAAGATTATTTTAGGGGAAAAAAAAGTCTTGTAAAAACCACACCTTCTTCTCACACAGTCCACAGGGAATTTGGAGAACTCAGTAGCGTGAGAGGTTACAAAGTCCATTGATAAAAAGGAATTTTAAGTGCACGTACATTAATAAATAGAAGAAAGGTCCACCTGAGCTGGCAAACACGGGAGCTCAGGTCACCAGAAGTCAACACCACATTCTGGGGAGCTCTGAAGGCATTGCTGGCGTTCTTCTGGAACTCTGAGCATCAGCTCCTGGCTCCTGCTAAGGGTGGGATTGTGGTGACAAGGACCTTAAACCAAACACAGCACAGCCAATTTTACAGACAGACCCTGTGGGGGCTTCATCTAGTTCTTGTAAAGCTTAGAAGGATACTGGACCTGAGCTAAATACAACACCCAGGACTGCCTTAAACTCTAACTCAAGGTTTGCCCTTCCCCTTTTCTACTCCACTGGGCTTGATTTCAAAAATGAAAACACCTGAACCTTCTCTCTCTTTTTTTTTTTTTTTTTGAGGGGCAGACTGGGTTCTCAGTGAGAAGCAAACAGTAAATAAATAAACCTTTGTGCTAAGGGAGCCACGATCAATGTCAGGAATTTCATTTCTTTCCCCACACCCTTCAAACACTGCACAGCACCATCAGGACCTGCCTTGGACCTCAGAGCCATCCAAACCTCAAACCCCGACCTCAGGAATCCCCAGTTTCTGCCATGGGATCAGAGCCATGATCCCTTAAACCCCTTTCCTTCTCCCGTGGCAAGGAGGAAGGATCACTAATAGGGCGGTGGAGTAATTAGTCATTAAGCCCCATATCCCATTAAGAGTTGCCAACAGCAGATGCCAAGGGAAGGGTGGGACAGGGGCCTCAGAGCACGTTGAAATCCCCCCAGTTTTCCCCTCTGGCTTTCAGTGACATGGAAATATCTCCAAGGTGTACCAGAGGATGGGGCCAGGCTCTGTTCAGTGTGGCAGGATGAACAGCTTTTATAAAATAAAAGTTTTATAAAATAAAACACAGGTTCCACCTCAACAGCAGGAGGAAGCTCCTTCCCTGGAGGTGGCAGAGCCCTGGAGCAGCTGCCCAGGGAGGGCGTGGAGTGTCCCCCTCTGGAGACATCCCAAAACCACCTGGACACGTTCCTGGTCCCCTGCCTGGGCATGGGGGTTGGACTGAGTGATGTCCAGCGGTCCCTTCCAACCCCAGCTCTTCTCTGATCCAAAGATTTTGGGACAGCAGTGGGATATTTGTCCCTGGACTGTCATTCCCTTCCTTCCCAGCAAATCTTTAACCTCCCATGCACCTCCCCTGCCTTTGAGTGAATAATGGGGTGGATGAGCAGGCAACATCTTGCCCATATATATTCCCAAAAAAAACCCTTTATTTCCTGCCCATATATATCCCCCCCCCAAAAAACCCCCTATTTCCTGCAGAGATAAGAATATCTCCCATCTTTACAAGTTCCACATTGCAATCAATGTGGTCTGCATTTTAAAAAGCACCCACAAACGTGCATCCATCCACCCATAGGCTGTACATGTTTCCACCCATACCATCCAGACAGAATATTTTGCCACACTCTGCAGGATTAAGTGTACATTGCCACGGAGAAATAAATAAATAAACAACCAGCAATTTCTCAATTTCTCCCTGCTGCGTGGCAGTGGTGAAAATTGCTTGGAAATAGGGAACTATTATAAATATTCTATATATAACCACACATTGTGGAGGGAAAGGGGTGGGGGGGGAAAGGGGAGAGGGTTGGTGTGTTTGAAAAATGGGAACACAAAGGAGGGCATAGAAACCTATCCAGCCATTTCCACCTCGCTGCTATTTATAGCTGCAGTGTTGGGAGGTGTTTGTTTAAAGGGGCACTGGAGGAGCGTGGAGGGACCAAGCCCTCCTTGAAGGAGGCATGCAAACAATATTCCCCTGGCAAAGGGAAGGAGAACTGGTCTGGCCTGAAAAATCGGGGCTGTTCTTGTTCTTTTTTTTTTTTTTTTTTTTTTTTCCCTCTTGTCCAGAATTGAAGTTTTAAATTGCGTTTGCTTCCTCGTTAACACTTTTGTTCCTCTAGCCTGGGGAGGTGGCTCGCTGGTTTTAGGGTCTGGCCCAAAACTGAAAAGAGAAGAAAGAGGGAAATTAGCAATCATTTCTGCCACCACTCTTCCCAAATTTCCCTTCTTTACAGCAGGCATTGGCAAGGGGAATCAAATTTCTAAATGTTCTGGTTAACTCCACAGTTGGTCGAAAGTAAAAATGAAAAATATTCGCCTGAGCATTGCCAATTCTGCTGAGAATGTATTTAGTTTTGAAATTCAGTAGAAATATTGAAATAATTGGGATGAAAAATCCAACCAGCTCCTCGGAGAATCCTTTGCTTCTGAGGAGTTATAGTAGGAACCCCTGAAGAGCTCTCTATTGTTCCCTTGTGAGATGCCATATGGAGTAGGAGGGGTGGGAACTCGAGGGAAGAGTTATGACAATGAAAACAAAAATATAAATAAAAGAAAGGAAGTTCTGTGTTCTCTGCAGGGACATGGCTGAGCACTCACCAGCCCAACCACAAGACATTTCTGCTGCTCCAGCAGGGCATGGGGAGGATGGCAACAGCACGGGAGGGTTCTCTCAGGGCTGGTTTCACAGAGAATGTGGAGGCCAGCAAGTGAAAGAGCATCCCCGGAGGCTCCGTGGATTTTGTCGTGCTCCAGTCAGCACTTCCAGCCCAGCCAGACAAGTTCTGGATGTTTTGATTCATCACAGGAACTGTGGCTGCTGTGAGAAGGAGATGCTGTCCCACACTGCTGCTCTGGGGAGATGTTGGATGGGGATTGGGGTTTGTGTACGCGGCTGTGACCAGCGGGAAAATCCCGGAATGGGCTGGGTTGGGTTGGGTTGGGTTGGACCTTAAAATCCATTTCATTGCAGCCCTGCCATGGGCAGAGACGTCTTCCAGGCTTTGAACATCCAGCCTGGCCTTGCACGCTTGCAGGGATGGCAGTGTTGGAGCTGCAGTGGAGGGAATATCTGCTCCTGGCTCTCCTGGGATCTGTAGGGACAGCAACCCCAAGGTGCTCCCTGCTAAGGCCACTCTGTGGAGCCCATCACACATTCCCTGTTGTGATGCCTCTTCCCGTGGTACTGGAGTGCAGATCCAGCCCATCAACTCCTCAAAAGGTGCTCCCAGCCCTCCTGGCTCTGGCAGGAGCCACATCAGCCATGAGAACACCCTGTCCCCTTTGGAGAGCCACAACCCACCCACGGCCACCTCAGCTCCCTCGGAGGAGCCTTTCTGTTGATAACTGCCACTCCTGACTGCTCTAACAAGCTCACAAAACCTGTCTGAGAGCAGGCTGGGGGCTCAGCCTGGCTGCACCCCGAGCACAGAGGGCAGGGATGCTCTCAGAGCATCCCCAGGGCTGCTTATTGAGGCTACCGGGCCACTCACCCCACCAGCCTCATTTGCCACCTCCCAGGGGCTCACTGACACACAAAATCTGTCCTGCTTTGGCTCCCAGAGCTGGAAACACAGCAAAGTCATGCTCATGGCCGGGGGAAGGAGTCACAGCAGCCTGAAGGGCTTTTACACACCGAGGGCTGCTCGCTGCCCTGGCACAAACAATGCTCGTGTCTATAGAAAAACTGTACTGGAAGCTGGCCCTGAAACAGCAGCTATCAGATTCTGTGCTTAATTATAGGTTTTAATTGTTTAACTGCAGGGGCATTTGGCAGTCATTAATACATGTTCACAAAAAAAAAAAAAAAAAGAAAAAAAAAAACCCAAACAACAAACCAACTTGAAAGAAGTTGAATCAACCTGAGAAAATAAAATATCATCCTACGAAATGCTTGATATATTGTTACTTTGATAAGTTCAAACAAGTGTGACTCACTATACAACCATTCTATCAATTCTGAACAAAAAACTGCATGGGATTATTATGCTTTTAATCCAAAGAGCTGGGTATTTGGAATTCCTCAAGCCCTTTGTGGTGTCATATTAGCTAGGCCAGTCTCTCATGAAAAGAATGTATTGTTGAATAGAGTTGAGTCCGGATCTCTGCTCCATTGGGTTGATAAAATGGCAGTTGATTTAAAAAGAACCAGCTTGTCTGGAGAAAGGATTAGCAGATTAAGAGACTGCATGTAATTTTTTTTTATGTAATGTAAAGTTACATTTCATAACTAAAAGGGATTAATTAAAACGTTAATAGAAGAAGAGATGTTATTTTTCCAGGGACAAATGCCTCACCACACATATGAACATTCACTTTAGTTGCTGCTGCCTCGACAGTAGGAAACAAAATGCTATTCTCTGTGAGCAAGAGTTGACACAGAAAAGAGACACAAGAGGTTTGTGTGGTGGCTCAGCATTTTATTTTCCTGTTGCACTGATCTGGGCTTCAAAACAGAACAAAATTTCCCAGTGCAGCCAGCTGTATATATAAACACGTATAAATATATATAAATATACACACACATACACGCGTATTTATCCCACTTGAAGAACGCAGCAAAGCTCTTTTGCCTGACATATTTCCTGCTCTAATAAGATGCTTTTCTTCCCTTCTTTCTGCGTTTTGTGCCTGCCTTTGAGTCAGAGATCAATTTCTCCTCCCTGCCTGTGCATTTTCAGTGATTTAATGACGATTTTGCAGCAGGGGAAGGTGGCCAGGACTGTCACAGTGCCCTGTCCTGTGGCGTGCAGGAAAGTTCCAAAGCTTGCCCATAAAAGCTCTACCTGAACCCTGTTTTAACACTGTTTATATTGAAAAGTTCAAAGTAAATCCCACCAGGAGGAGGTGGCAAGAAGCTGTCAAATTTACTGCCTGTGTCACCAAGTCCCAGCTTGTCTGAAAATGCTGCGCCGGGGCTTTGCTGTTTTGTTCTGTTTTCTTTTCTTCCCTGGGGATGAATTTTTGGCCGGTGAATTTTGGGCTCCCCAGGTTTTCTTTGACGCTTTTGTGAAGGGATCCAGGGGCACTGAGGAAAGCTGGGCTGAGCCCCTGCCCTGAGCTCAGGCACCTGCCAGGGTTGAGGGGTTTTAGGGGCAAAGCCCCACAGGTGCCCTGCCCTGGGACACCCAGAACTGCCCCCAGGGCACCTCTTCTGTCCCCTGCCTCCCATCTCAGCTGAAGATGAGCTTTCCCCCAATTAAAAATCAATAATAATCTTTTAAAAGCCTCCTACCATAAATCAAAGTTCATCCTTATTTTCAGTGCTTCCCCACCTATGCAAATTGTGCAAGAGTCTCATCCTCCCTATTAAGGAGCACCACGAATAATCTGTTGTTAGTTCTAGCACCTAAATCTACCTGTGCAATAAATTTTAACTGAGTGTAATAAACTTGTTCCATCAGTGCCCCCAGCACCTGTGTACAGCTGTGCATTGATGATGCCGTATTTGCAAAGAGGAGGAATTTCATTTCACTCTTAAATTCCCCTTCCTTTCACAAAAATTTGGATAACATGGCAATAAACCATCATAAAAAATTATAGGCTGTAATAAAAGCTACGTGCTGAAATATTTATATAAGGCAATGCCAAACCTATTTTGCAGTGATAACAATAATTTTTTTTTTGTGCCTATCTTTTCCTGGATCACAAGGGAAAACCTTTAATGAGGAATTTTCATCCCTCCCCTTTCCTCAGCCACTATTTAAACTATACCCTGAAGTAGGAGGGTTGGTGCTGGTTCTTTGCTAAGAATAGCATCCCACCCATTTCACTGCAGATGTTTCCATTCACTGTACAAATGTTCAATGAATTTTTCAATCCCACCAGATTCCTGGCCTCAACCATGTCAAGAGACAAAGAGCTCCACAGGTTTTTGTCAACTGTACAAAACCCGGTTCTTTCTAAGCGTTTTCAATGTACTGCAATTCACCTTCCCTGCTCCTTTTATTATTTACTCCTATGTTCTCTCATCTGAACAATCTCTTTCAAGAAATTATTCTTTTGAGCACTTTTTCAAGCCTCTAATTATTTCTGTTGTCCATCTCCCAGCTGTTTCTATTTATTCCCTGTCCCCCTTGCTTAGGAGTGACCAGTATCACAGGACACTGATATAATATCTTACATTTTCAATATCATGTTCCTTGTGAGTTGGTGGGTTTTTCCTGCCACTTCACTGGTGTTTTTTTAGCCACTGCTGCAGCCTGAACAGTGATACCATTGAAGTGTTCAGTCACAGAACTCTTTTTTTTCCTCCCCTTGGGCGATAACTTAGATAGATATAGACTGTCCAAATATTCTTTTGAAGAGTTCCCTTGGAGTTGCCAGCTGGGAATTTCCACCCATCCCCTCAAGATTTCCCTTTGACTACACAGGGTTCCATTAAAACCATTCAGCCACCTCCAGCTTAGTACCAAAATCACTTTTCCTGCCTTATTTTTCCACTTTCCCAACTTGGTAGTAAATATATTCAAGTAACTACAAAACGCTGGGCACAGCAGTGGTTTTTGAGCTGGCAAAGGAATGTTTCCTCCCATCTTGGGGTGTTGGAGGGGTGGCAAGGGCTTTTTCCTCCCACCTAAACCACATCAGGGCTTTACCAGTCAGCCCTTGGGTCCTGGGCTTCCTTAGCACTCCTTGTCAGGGACTTTATCCCAAAACTTTCTGGGTGTCCATATGAATTCTGTCACCCAGTCCTCCTTTACCCCGTGGTTTGCTGGCCTGCTCCCAGAGTCTGTTACAGAGATGTGATTTCCCTTCCAGGAGCATCTTTGGCAGCTCATATCCAAGAGTTCTTTTCCTGAAGTCTATTTTCAATAACCTCCCCATTCAGCCCTACCCAGTGTTTAATTAAGCCTTGCTGATGTGCAATGTGCAGGGGGAACATCTCCGAAGGAGCAGGTTTCCTATGGAGCAGCTGATTTGAGCAGGATTATCACTTCTTTTTTTTTTTTTCTTTTTTTTTTTCTTTCCCTCCTCTCCATAGCTCAGTCATGTCTTTAACAAATCACAGGTGTGTGCTCAAAGCTCCGTCAGTGCTTCCCTCAAAGAGTTAATAGGGAGATATGGCATTTCTTTCTCTGCAATATTGGGCTTTTCCTGAAGTGTTCTTCAAGCCTCCCTCAAGTGCAAAAACTCTTTCCCCTCCCAGGCTCACTGTTCTGGCAAATCAATAAATTCTCTGCGAGTTGTTTGCATCTCCATGTGCTCTTCAAATCCCCCCTTACCCTTCCTAATTTCCAACTTAAGCCAGTATTCTTTGCATCCCACTCTGCTGACAGCGCTGTTTTTTTGTTTTTGTTTTTGTTTTTGTTTGTTTTTTTTTCACTTTCTGGTGATATTTGTCCCATGAAAAGCATAGTCTGATGGATTATTCCTCCTTTTTTAAAGTGCTGCCGAAGCAGAAGGCAGGGATGGCCAAGGGGATCAACACCACACTCAAATTGCCTGGCACAAGCCACCTTTGAGGAGCAACAAAAAAAAAAAATTGCACTCAAAAGTAAAAATTGATGGCTTATTATTAATTAGATCGGCCCTGCCTTTATCACATCACCTGTAGGAGTCAGATTTCTCCCATCTTGGAGCTGGAATAACAGCAGTAACCTCAGGGTTAAAGCTTTCTGCAGCTCCACAGAGCCCCACGATAAGAATTCAGCATATCCTTGTATCATTTTATGCAAGCCAGACAAGGTGATTTATAAGTTATTCTCCCTGAGCTTCAATTAATTTCACTTAGGACATTTTCACAGTTGTACAATAAATGTTTAAATTAAGACATTTCCCTGCTCCCCACCCTGCTGTGGAATGGAACTGAATATTAACTGGGTATTGGGTGCCATTCATGGCCTGTGCAATTACAGATAAGAACATTGATCTGGCAGAAAAACAAATTGGCTCTTAAAAGAGGGTGGTTGGGATCTGACAGGTTAAGATGATTAGGCATCCCTCTAATGGATTCTGGATATTACCCTGGATACAGGCAGGAAGCAGACATCTCCCCACTCCTGGGTACCAGGCACTTCCCTGCCCTCAAACAGCAAACCCAGCTAAAAAAATTACCTGCAGGGTTTCAGGCCAGTTGTTTGCTCCCTGAATGAATCTTCTTGCTTTGTCCTGGAAGTTTATGGCACCGGGTACATAAAGCAATACTGAAAGGGAAAGAGGTTAGGATTTTTGTGATATAACCCAAGGAAGCATCTCTGATTTCCAAGCAAAACTGAGGAAAACTCCAATTCTCAGGCTGGAAAAAGTCCCCAAGAAATTGCCTCAGATTTGGGACTTTCAGGTTGTCACAACCACGGGGATACCCTTGGGATTATTCTAAATAAGGGGGACATTGGACTCTGGGTGTTTTATTCCCTGGCAAAGTACAAAGTAACCAAAGTATTAAAAATTTCCAGGGGTTGAATTATCATCATTCTGCCAGCTCATAAAAAAAAAAAAATTGCATGGGTGTATATCTATATCTATATCTATATCTATATCTATATCATCTATATCTATATCATCTATATCATCTATATCTATATCTATACCTATATATAAATCATATATCTATATCTATATCTATATCTATATCTATATCTATATCTATATCTATATCATCTATATCTATATCATCTATATCATCTATATCTATATCTATACATATATATAAATCATATATCTATATCTATATCTATATCTATATCTATATCTATATATCTATATATCTATAGCTATACAGATATATCTATATCTATATCTATATCTATATCTATATCTATATCTATATCTATATCTATATCTATATCTATATCTATAAATTAGAAAAGTGAGAATCTGCAGCTTTAAGGATAGCAGACACTTTCTAAACTCTTCTTTAGGAGCAGCTCTGCAATGTAGAAGCTCCAGCCTGGCCACCAGCAGCTGCACCTTTGGCAGCCACACCAAGGCATTGTTCTCGTTCCTCGGCTGTATTTGGATTTAACCAGACTAAACTATACCCACACGGAGCCTGCACTGGCCAAAGATGTGACCACAACAAAGATTGGGCTGAAAATAACCGATCTATAGCTGTGCCCAGCTCCTGGGTAGGACAATCAATTCCACGCATTTCTTGTCTCCAGAAAGGTCACTCGTCATGTTATTAATGGGCTCCAAACACAGGCTGCAGATTTCCTCTGCAGTTGCTGGCTGAGCTGATTTTTCATTTTCCCACAATGAGGAGATGTTTTCGAAATGTTCTGTCATGGAGCTGTGAGGCTTTTACAGTAAAGGGCTTGAAAATTAAATGAGAATCATCTCAGTAATTCATTGGAAAGAGCCAGGGATGGTGCTCACACGCTGCTGGTGGTGATTCCATCAGCACTGAGAGCTCCACTTCAACCTGGACAGAGTTATCCCCACCCATGGCTTCAAATCCAAGAGAAAATTGGTCCAAATTGGAGATTCTATCATACAGAGCACTGACTTGATCACAGCACTGAGGTTTGATTTGATCAATTAATCTCATACAGGAGGATATTGTGTCCCCAGCTCGGTGACGCTGTCCCTGCTGTCCTCTCCCCCAGCCCCCTGGCATTGGCAGTACAGTCAGCAAAAAGTTGTGATTTGGATTTTGGTGAGAGCCCTAAAGAAACACGGCTCTTCATGGTGTCCCTGTGGCAGCAGGGAGTCACCAACCTCACCCCAGCACATCAGGAATCCAACTCCTCACAGGGACAACCTCATGGAGAAAACCCAAACAAGTCAGAATTATCAAATTGCTGCTTCCCACTGCCTCAAGTTCAGAGCTGGGTCTAAAATATTTTCATTTTATTTTCCAGCTAGATCTTCAAGTATCAAATTCTTGTATGTACAAAAAAAACACAAAAGGCTTGATTTCTCCCCTTCCCCCCCCCCCCCCCAGTATTTTTTGAAATGAGAAACGCATTTAATGTTTTCTGTTAGGGAAAAGAGGAGATGAAAAGAAATGAGGGAGTATGAAAACTAATAATTCCCCATCTCTTCTCTCATTTCATGAACAATCTTGCTCAGAGCTTTGGAAAACCTAATGAAGTTGAAAAGACAAAGAGGTTCTGATTTTTTCCTCCAGATTCCTCCCCTGTGTTGTGAGCCATCTGTAGCTCCAATGAAAAACATTTTCCACTCAGTTAATCCAGAGACTAAACCTTCCCAAAGTCTCTACATGTTTTGTGTTAAGAATCCATTGTGAGATCCTGTTATCGGTGCAGCTTGAGATACTGCAGTGACATAAAATCTTGCAGATATTACAGCCTGAGCTGCATTCAGAAAGCACCTGATAAAACCAGCAGAAATGCAAAAAAATTCCACTTTTTTTTCACCCAGTGACCTCCCCAAATCTGTGCCTAGCTCTTTTTATGAGCAGTTTGTCTTTAGATTTGATACAAAGCCCTTGAAATCATTTGAGAGATTCCTACTGACCCCACCAAGGCTGACATCAATCCTGGGGACTACAAAGGAGCTGCTGCATCTTTCAGATACAAAGATGAAAACTTGTGCCAAAAACCATTTCTCATCTCACAGGTAGAGCTGCCACTTGTCCCTGGATTTTTCCATGGTGCTGCTCTGGAAAATGAGTGCAGGGTTTGACCATAAATTCCCATCTTGTCCTCTGTGGTAAACTCGTGTTTGATCAGGATCTGGCTCTGCTCTGGGAAAAGCAGTGGCAGGTTTTCCAAAGAGGTGAATGGGAGCAGGATCAAATCCTTAATGAGCAGCATTTTTGAAGCCTTTTGGCTTCCCAGTGTGTGCCACCCTAAATAAATGGCCACAGGTGCTGTAGCAAAGCACCAAAAGAGTGTGGTTTTAGTGCAGAATCATCACAAGGAAAGGCAGATTATAAATTCTAGCAGTGTAACATGACCGTGATAAAAACCACAAATAGACCCAGAAGGACTCGTGGCGATTTAAGGCAGATCCTTTAAAATGTGTGCACGATATTACAAGTTTGGGAGTGCACTGAGCTCGGCTTTAAAGTGTTTAAACCCCCCCAGAGGGCTCCACCAGCTCGTGTGTCACCTGAATTCCCTGTGACATCAGTCAGGGACTTCTCTGAGGGGCAGCACCTTCACTGAGCACTCCCACAACTCCACTGCCAGCACTGTGCTCATTCCTTCTTCACCTCATCCTTAAATTAAGCCTGATAGTTCCCCACTTTATTTATTCCTTTTAATCGAGCTGGTTCACTTCTACAAAGTAGATTCAGCCCTCCTGAAAGCAGCTCTGTATTGATCAAACCTGACCTATTTTCTTGGTGCACCCACCCAGCTCCTGTGGCAGCAGAGGCAGCACAAACCTGCTCCATCAATATCCTCCATTTGCTGCAGCGAGGACGAGATGCACGCTCAGGGGTTGAGACCTGTTCACTCATCGATCTCATTAATGAAACCATCGATGGGGAGAGATGGGTGAATTATTATCAATTGCAGGGACAGCTTTGGGGACACACATGCACATGCTGGACCGTGCTCCCGGCCATTTGTTTTTCATAGGGTATGAACAGCCAGGCTTCACCCTCTCTTTGGCTGTAATTCTGCATATTCAGGTGAAAACTGAAGAAATTCAATTTAATAATTGCATTTACCTGGAGAGAATTCTGCACTGCTTAATGATGTGGTGCTTGAGCATTTTAACCCTGTGGCACTTGAGGATTTTAACCCTATGGCACTCGAGCATTTCAAAGGAGTTTTAAACCAAAACTTTCCCCAGCATCCTGATGGAGAAGAGGATGATGAAGTTTAACAGACCTGGGCACAAACACACCAAGAGACTCAAAGCCTCCACAGAAAATTCAGGTTCAAAATTCAGACCTCTTAAAACATAAACTGGAGATTTAATGTTTTGCTCCTTATTCCCTCCAATGCCCTTATGCCCCTTTTTTTTTGGTTTTTTTTTTTTTTTGGTTTTTTTTTGGTTTTTTTAACGAAAAATTGGGAAAAAGCAAGGAGGAAGCTGTACAGCCTCACAGCCCTGCTCCAGGACTCCAGGGCCCCATGGTCATCCCAGCCCTCCTTAATATTGAAATCTCCATTGAAAGCCAGCACCCCTATTCTGAGGAGCTGCAGCCACCCTTCTGTGTGCCACTCTTCCCCCTCAGAAATGCTCTCGCAGAAATTTGGAATTTATCAGCAGAGATTAATTGAATCCCACCAGTACTGTACATCAAATGGAGGAACAGGGCCCCTATTTATCTCTTAAAGTTCTGAAAATGAAGAACATCTAATCACTGGTTGCCTTTGATGAATGCCTCATTGTTCTCCTCGCCAGAGAGGCATTTCATATGGCACTGGCACTACAGTGCTGCTGGGGAGGGGGCTGCAGCATGGCTTGGAGAAGTAGAATTCCATTTGCATCCAACAGAAATATGAAGTTTCCATGATACAGGATTTTTTTTCTCTCTCTCTTTTTTTTTTTTTTTTTTTTGGTCTTTCCCTCCCTAGGCAAAAAAAAAAAAAAAAGTTCTTAAGGCGGAGCAAGCAGAAACTAATACAATTAAATACTTTGCTTTGCCTGCCAAGGACATTTGACTGCTACTGTGCTACATCAGGTATGTAATGAAAGGCAAATGACAACGAATCTTAATGTGGTGGGGAGCTTGGGTAACTGTAGTTTTATGTCAGGGATAGCCTGCCAGAGAAAAGCTGCATTGTATCCAGGATTAGCAGAACTGCAGGATTTCATTAATGACCGAACAGCTCTGGAGCAAAACAAAGATAGTTAGGGAGTAAAAAGAGAACATGACCAGAATGTGTGCCACTAATTGGAAATGTATATTATCTTCCTGTGCTCGGGCAGCAGGCTCCGGGGCGCTGGCCATTGTCATCTGGGGAATGTCACTGGGGACAAAGCTTTTCCCAGGTTGGGACAAAGCTGGATGAGGAGGCAGCAACAGTTGGGGATGACGGGGTTTGGGGTGGACACCTGGAACAGGAAACCACCCGGGCTCAGGTGGGGAAGGGGCTCCCATCTGCACCTCCTCACCCTCCTCCAAGGAGGGACAGCCAGATGGGATTTCTGCCTTTAAACACCCATCCCTCCCTCCCCAGACCACAAATGACAAAACAGAGCGGCCTTTCAGAGCAGAAAACTAAATTTGCTCCTGGACAGCTTCATTTTTCTCCAGAGCCAGCATCAGCAACACTTTCTCCCAGGCAGCGTCACTTCCAGTAAGTCATTGCTTCCATTTGCAAAACAAACTGGAAAACTAGAAGCTGGAAAACTGCAACTCTGCCCATGAAGAGATGGTGCAAAGTCCATTAAAAGCAGCAAGAATTGCTGCACTGCTCATTCTGCACCCAGCTTTGTGTTGGTCGCATTGCTCAGCCCTTATTTCTCAGAATTCCTCATTCTTCTGCCAAAAAAAAAGCTTTTTATATTTTTTTTTTTCAAATATCTACAGGATATGCAAGTTGTCTGCAGTCATATCCAGCAACTGTTTGCTTAGGACAGTGAGAAAAATAAACGTGTAAGGATAAAATTCCCCCTTTTTTCATGCAAACCCTGCAATTTTTAATGGGACAGACCCTCCCTGTATGCTCAGCTCCAGTTTCAGAGCTTGGGGCTGTGATATTTACACCCACTCAGATGCTTTTTTTACATGGTCAAAGTGGTGTAAAACAGCTCAAGTCAAATGACAATTAAGCTTATTACTTGAGACAGCTTTTTTTTTTTTTTTAAAGGAAAAAAGCCCCAAACTGCTTGCCCTTGACCACTAGGCAGAAGGGAGGGGGAAGGGAGAGAGGGAAGGAGGGAAGAGAGACTCCTTAAGACAATTTTGAAACAGTCCAGTACTTCCCTGATCACTTTGCAAAGTTGAAATATGATTACAACCTTTTTGCATACAGAAAGGACCCATTTAAATGAAAAATTAGCTGCCTTAACAGGTCAAGCACACAGTTACATTAATGTTGTGTAGAACAATAAATCAACTTCGATCCCCAATTGAAAAAATGCTAATTTAGCCCAGCGATTCACCGATTGTACTTCCCCCCATGGATGGAAATCTTTTATTTTTCCCCCCTCCTTTTTTTTTTTTTTTTTTTTTTTTTTAAATTTTATTTTTATTCAACTCCAGGCAGCGATTTGCCGGCCCTCCTAATGGCGCTCTCGCAGACTATCAGCATTTCAGTGGAATTCTGATCATGGTTTTAATATTCCATGCAGCTTTGCCCCCTCTGATTTCATGCTGAAACATTAACAAGAGCTGACACTGGAGATTAGAAGCAGACAGCTGGAATGCCAGGTCTTTGTTGCAGCATGGACATGAGCCAACATCGTTCAACCGCAGCCAAGAGGGACCTGGGAAAGTCTTCTTAAGAAGGGGAGGTGGGAGAGGGGCAGAACAAGGTAGTTTACTGAAGGGCATATACAAGTAGATAATTGCAGAGCCCTTTCATCTCTTAAAGCCAAATTCTAATCAATCCCGGTTTATTAAGAGGGTCATTAAAGGTAAAATTAAAGAGAGGAGGGGAAAAAAAAAGAAAAAAATCGCCATTAAGCCCAGCGAGCATAAAAGTTTTGAGTAGAAAGTGACTGCACGGCCACGGCCACGTCTAATTTGTGTGCTTGCTGTTTGTAGTGGTGCTGGTTGGAAATGCAGTGCTGGTCTCCTTTAAAACAAAAAAAAAAAACCAAACAAACAAAAAAAAAAAAAAGAAAAAAAAAAAAGATTTAATCCACTTAGTTCCAGGTGAATAAATTGAGAAATAAAACTGGATTTATGTGCTGGTGCAGTGTGTGAACTGTAAATTCCCAGGCAAAAAGGAGGAGGTAGCATAACACAACATTCTTGTGGCTAATAAATTGTTTCCCGAGAAGGGAGACCTAATAAAGAGACATAATTTCATCCAAACCATGGGGCAACTCTTACTCTTCATCCATTCTTCAGGGAGGAACTTGAGGAGGACACAGCAGATGCTCCTTGGCAATGCTGTGTGGGTTTGGGGGGCTGGGTTGGGTTGCTTCTTTTGAATAAGAACTTCTGAAGTTCTAATTATATGGTGCATATATGGATATAGTGTGCATTTACATACATGTAGTGTGTATATATATATATATATATATAAATAAATAAATAAATAAATAAATAGTGCAGATATTCAGACAAGCTTGGGGAAAATCTGTCAAGAAAGGAATTTCAGATGAAGGCAGCACTGGGGGAAGCAGCTTAGCACTGAAAATGATACCTGGGAAAGCCCAAGGATCACAGTGTTTATCCCATCACGTAAAACCTTGCAGCTTAAAAAGTAGGATCAGATAAAAAACCTGACCCAGTCCCACTGTCCCCTCCACTCCAGCCCCCTTGTGCTCAAGGTAGGGGGTTCCCCAGCTTGGGGACTTTTCCAGCCTGGGGTCTGGAGTGATTCATGTGCTGACTGGTCTTTTATTTACCTATTTAATAATTCCCATCTGCCCCTCTCACCAGCCCTTCCTCCTTCCATGCCTCTTCGTCTTGGAGATGTGCAGAATAATAAACAGAGAGCAAATATTTGCACTAATAATCAGAAGGTGATCTAAATATTGGACTCAAAATCTCAGCAAAGACTGGGTGAGTAAAAACATTTAATAGTTTTCCCTACTACACATCATTCTACCAAAGGCATGAAATGACTTCCTGAAAATGATTTACAATTACCTTGTGCCTCCTTTGATTTCTTTAGCAGCCCGGAACAATGCTCTGAACTCAGCCCAGATTTAAAAATCTTGTTGTTAATTATTAATCCTCACAACAGCACCCAGGCAGGGCAGGAATTCAGTCAGAATTGGGGCTGCTGGGGAAACTGAGGCATGGGGGGGCAAGGTTGCAGCTCGTGCTCCAGTGATGGAGAAAGTCCAGGATTAACCTGGGAAAACCAATGTGCAGGCCAGGAAGAGCAGGGAAGTCCCCACAGCAAAGTTGAGGTGAATTTGAGGCTCTAATCTGAGTTTAAGATGAGGAGCCCACAGGTGAGGCCAGTCCCTCACTGACTGTAGAGGCACTTCCTTGATCCTCTGGGGAGTTTCTTCTCCTGGGTGATCACCCTCACTTGAGAAGAAAACAAGGAAAAGTGTTCTTTATTTCTATTTGGAGTGTGCCTGGCTGTGTAATAGGCTTTTATGCTTATCTCTAGTAGATTAAGAGGCCTTTTGGTATCTCCTGAATGTACCAGGACAGTGCCAGCATGGAGGAATCGAGCCACCTCTCCCCATCCTTTTTCCTAAATAAACTCTTCCCTCACTCTATCACCGAGGCACCCTCGCTTTACCCCTCAAAAAATGATGTTCAATCTCAGAACTGCACACTTGGGATGGGCTGGAAATGCCTCTCTGCCCCCACTCTGCCTCCTCCAAGGGCTGCAGGAAACCTCCGGCCGAATATCCAGTGCCACTGCACTGAGCAGTGTCTGCTCGGATCCCCCCAAGCTCAATTCCAGGATGTTGTACCCCTGGGCAGCCTGGTTTGCACTCCTGGGCTCTGGGTTAGGGCTCTGATTGATTGGTTTATCACAGCAGGGTTTGCCTGAATATCTGCCCCATAAATACATATACATACATATATATATATCTATATATATATATATATATATACACATTAAAGCACAGGGACAATGAGAAACCAGAAATCTGTCAGCACAGGCACATTACTGATACTCTAAGCCAGAAAATGCCAACTTAATAGCAATATCAAGATCTAAAATTTGCCTTAAAGTTAAGAAAAAGCTCAGGTATGACAGCTCCAGACCTCGCTGTCACACCTGAATTGCCAGCCCAGCTCTGCCAAAGCTGCTCCATTTCTTGCCTCCCTCCAGGACCCTTTTTTTATCTTTCTGTTTGATCTCCCTTCCCTCTGGCATTATCCTTTCCCCAGCCTGGTTTTTGGTAGTGCAGCCCCCTGTTTTGGGATCCTCCGGGGGAATGTTTTGCTATGTAAATGCAAACACTGTCCCTGCGTGGTGCCTCCTGTTGTTCCTGCTTTCCTTTTGCTAATTGATTTGTTCTTGTCTAGACTTGAGCTCATTACAAGGAGCACTAAAGGCTCAGCATCATTTATTTCATGGCTAAGTCAATCTGTGCTCCGAGTGCTGGGGCTCTAGATTGGATAAGGAACAGGTTCCTGCAGATGGAAATGGCCTGGGAAGAGAAAATAAAAGCTGAGCCAGGTAATGAACGGAAATGGAATGGCCATCATCAAATCCACGGATACCATTGACCTTTCTCAGATTTACATCATTATCTAAAGTTCACCAGAGACCTTCCATGCTTGTTATCATTATCCCTCATTAGAAGTCACTCTAGAAGCATTAACAAGCTTCTGAAATGCTCGGCTAATTGCTTTAATAAGGCAATATCAATAGTAAGCCATAGTTCCCATGATTAGATAGAGGCGGGGACCCTTCAGGCTTTGCCTCCTTGTGTTTAAATGCTGGGCTGGGGGCCTGAGGGAGGGAAGAAAAAGGCTTTCCTTGAGAATGGAGCACTTGGAGTGGACATAAAACGTTCTGATGTTGCAGAGTGCAGCTGTATTTTAAACAACTGGGGCTACACTGTTCCAGTCAATAGAGGAGGTGAACAGTCCTTCACCTAGAACACTCTGGGCATGTGGGAGCTCTCCAAATTTAGGCTGGGAAGGCTGCTGAGCTTTCTCAACAAACCATTCCTCGGACGGTTGCACAAAATAGAGAATCACATCCATACATTTGTCTGGGCTTGGTGCTCAGCTTTACTGCAGCAGGACCTGGCCCACTCCAGGTGAGCATCCCCCGATGGCTCCTTGGGAAGGTGGAGCACGTCCGTGGGGAGCAAAGGTGCAAACACACAAATGTCAGCACAGGCATATCAAATTCTGCCATCCCTGAATCCCCCAGAGCTCCTGAGGGAGCTCACGAGAGGCTGGGAATGTTTCCTTCCCCGGGATCAGTGCTGGAATTCAGCAGCTGAGCCTGGGGAAGCTCCCTCCTGAGCTGCTGTCCTGCTGAGCACACCTCGTGCTTCCCAGGAGCTGTCAGCCCAGCTCCCTCCACCTGGATTGGGTTTGGACACCAAGATTTGATAACAAATATCAGATATTCTGTGTTCTCCGCTCTGCTCTGCCTGCCCCTAATTCCCAGGAATGCTCCCACTCCTGCAGGATGTTCTGTCACCAGGAGGAAGAGCCACTTCTGTGTTCTCAACACTTAATTCTGCCTCCCAAAACAGAAGGATGAAACAGGAATCAGTGCTCCAACATTATTTGTCTGCATGATCCTCATCTCCTCTCATTTGCTGGTCTGCATTCTGCCCACAGACTTGGAATTGGCTTAAATGGGGGGAAAAGGGGAAAAAATACACACGGAACATATTTAATGAGGATTGATAGCTCTAAATTCACTCAGATTGATCTCATCAGGGAAAAGCCAGCTGTCCAAACTTACAGGAACTCCACTAAAACTGCAAGAGGAGGCACAAATCTGAATTTTCTGCGGGCTAGGAAAGGCTTGGGAAAGGCTTTTCCCAGCTCTGCTGAGCTTTGGGGCTGTGATAAAGGCAAAGAGTCTCAAATAATGGAAAGTGTTTCTTCTGTGGAGCCCAGACCAAGCCTAGGAGACCTCATGGGTTGTGCCACCAGCCTCAGCCAACCTGGCTGGGAAAACCCAGTTTTGGGAAGGAGATCTCTAGAAACAAACAAGGAGTTTTGAAAAGCCAGGAATGACTTAAAAACATGCAAAAATAGAAGAAAATAGTCCAAAGAAAGTTTAAAAAATGAGTCAGTGACTCTTTCCCTTCTCTTTTGGTCATCCTCATGGGCTCTACTTGGTTTTATCTCTAAAGCAGGCCAGGGCTAGAATTCCCTTCCAAATACCTGAATACATCCCTAGATTGTTGATTTACCTGGAATTATTTACTTAAATCGAGCAATGATACAGCAGGATCTGACATTTTGGCAAAGGTCAGAAATTATCTGTGGAGTTGAGGCGTCTTTGGAGGCAGGAATGGATCTACACAGGGAGAGCAAAGTGAGACAGGGCCATTTTTGGGACACGGACACACTCAGGGACTCTTGCAGCAATGGGGCATCCCATGGAACTGCAAAAAAAAAAAAAAAAAAAAAATAAAATCAGAATTTGACTTTGCAGCCACTTCTCCCCAAGGATCCTGCTTTCTCTGTTGAAAACAGGAGTGCACACAATCAACTCATGGCCCTCTCCTGTCAGATGAATCATTTTATTAAATTTCATTAAATTTCCTGGCCTGACCTTGTCTGCTGGGAGGGAAAGGAGGGCAGAACCAGGCCAGGAGAGAGCAGCTCCTCCTCTTTAATGGCAGCAGTGAGTCAGCCCCATTCTGGGGACAAACACTCCCTATTGCAGCAAATTCAAGAGTTCCACGAGCTGGACATTTCCTGATTTAACTCCTCCCTCAGGGACTGGTGATAAATCAGATATTTCTCTATGAGAAGCATCAAAGAAAGTGAGAAAGCTCCAGTACATTGGTACTTGCAGAAATTATTGCAAGAGGGTGAGGAGCTGAAGCTGCTGGGAAGGAATGATGATCCTACAAACCTGAAGGTCTGGTTGGCAAAGTGACCCCTCTGCCATCACAGTGGGGACCAAACCTTCATTTTTCCAGCAAATTCTGCAATGAATCCCACGTTTCCCCAGACAAATCTGCAGCCCATATAAACCAGGAACAATAGGGCCCTCCCAAAATAGCCTGGATTTCATAACAACCCCAACACTGAGCTATTGTCAGGCAGGGCTATTGTATAGGGCCATGGCAGAACATTTGGCTCCAATACTCAGGAGTGAGGGCCTGGTGCATTCTAAAAAATGCCACGGCATCAGTTTTCACTCAGGAATGGTGTTTGCTCGGCAGATAATAGCAGATAATTCCTCCAGCCTACTGACAGCTTCAGCTGACCAACAGATCCCAGTTCAGCTTCTGGGCCAATGAAAAGAGGATTGATTTATTTTATTTTTTTTTTTTAACTCCCCATTCATTTGTGTTTGTCAAATCTCTGCTAATAATTGTAGGGGAAGAAGGAGCAGTAAATAAGATGATGGGCTGAGGGCGTGTTTAGTAATAATGAACTTGAAAAAGAATGGAAAAGGGGACGGCTTTTAAAAATGAAATAACGAAAATGAAGTCTTCTAGGTTTCTTTTTTTTTTTTTTAAACAGGCTATCAGTTTGTTGGGGGGGGTGGGGTTTATGTAGTGGTTTTCTATTAATACATTGAATTTCAGCTTCTACAACATTTTTGTGGCCATAACACCAAAATTAATTAGCAATTCTCTCCTAGACAACAGATCTGCCTGGAATTGGGCCTGGCAGCATTTTAAAGGTGCACAGGGAGGAAGTGCATCACTTTTAGGGGAGGTTGGCTGACATGGGATGAGCTCAGAGGAGAAGGAGCTGCTGAATGTGATTTACACACAAACCCACTGGATAAATCAGAGCCTGGAACTGAAGTCCATCAAAAGGCTCGGTGGCCACAGATTTCAGTGACTTTGGATTAACCCCCATGCTTTTAATTACCAGAGGCAAAAGAACATCATTTTACCCTCCCAATAATCCCAAACCTCGCTTGCAGCTATTTAACAAAGCAAAAATAATCTCCCAGATCTTTTTGTTTCTGGCTCACCCCAGCCCAGTGCCCATGGAGTGGATTATTCTGCTGCTGACCTTGTTTGTGCAGCCCCATTCTGGAAGAGAAATAGTTACCAAACTATTTAAACTATTGTGTGTGTGTGTGGGGAGGATCAAACCAGCATTTTTGTTCATCAATTCAGATTAAAAATTTAATTTCATGCTACAATGAACCCATACAGAGTTATATCTATTAAGGTCACCTATTTCTTGTACTCCAGCTTGCTTTAGGTATTGATGACTGCAAAACTCTTTAGAAGATAAGAATCACAGCTCCAGCCTTCTCAGCTCTCACTGTTTTAATGTTAGACACAATTTTCCTGACTCTCAAATACCTTGGACTTTATGTTTGAGAGCGAGGAGAAAAAAAAAATTGAACTCACTCTCTCTCTCTCCCTCTCAGTTGCTGCCCGGAATTTTTAAATAACAGAGATCTGGCTTTAATTGAGGCTTTCATTGTTTGAAAAGGAGCTACAAGTATTTCTAAACTAAAATATTTGCATAGTTTCTTGCTCTCTCTGCTAAATGCTGAGAGGTGCTGGACGTCTCTCTGAACTATCCCTTCTGGAGAACACAATTCCTGTCCTGTTACTGCAAGAGAAAAGATTTGTAGAAAGGTCTTCTGAATACATATTTAACATCTAAATGTTTTCCTTGCTATCTTTGGGCCAAGTCCTTATTGGATTGTTACTCAAACAAAACTCCCATTCATGTCAAAGCAAGCCAGCCTTTCATTAGCTCAGGAATTTAGCAAATTTGTGGTTAGTGCATCCAGAAATTGGTAGCATTTAATTGATCAAATAAAATAATTTTTAAAGAGGGATTTTCAGCACCAAAACAAAGATGTGTGGCCACTTGGAAACACTTCAGAATAAACTCATTGGTTTAGCCAACCTTGGTTTGGTTGGGTTTTTTTTAATCACTGGCTCTCAAGTGATTATTCCTGGATTTGTCCCAGGGATCTGTGGATCAGGAGGTGATTTTTGGTACAGCCACCCCAATTTTCCCCATGAAGAACAGGCCCTTGAACTGTCCTGACAGTGAAATGCAATCAAGGACAGGTTTCTTTTTGGAGACAGGTATTTCTATCATCTTTGTGCCATAAAAAGCATGAGGCATCCCCAAAATTGCCCATGAATTTGTCTGTAACTCCCAATTTTATTTGGATTTATTTTGAGTCTCCCAGCACAGGATCTCACCCAGCTCAGGCACAATTTGCCCAACAAATCCCCGCTGTCTTTTCTTCCTTGTTACCCTCTAGGTGTGAACAGATACTCAGTTCAATTATCTTTTTTTTTTTCCCCAATAATTTTCCATTGGCTGGCCCTGAAATGACAGCTCTGTGATTCTCCATTTCCTGCACTTCACAGCTCCCCTTCACAACTTTTTGGGAGCTCAGTATCACCCGTGTCCTTTCAGAGACATCCCTTCCCCATGCTCTCAGAGTGAACACAGTGTAAATATTACAGGATGAACTCCATCATGCCAACCACCATTTCAGGTGTTTAATTTTCCAGCAATTTTTTTTTTTTTTTAATCTGCTAAAAGAGGCCCCATGCTGAGATTTTTCACCATCATCACTCTGCCTTCACTGCACAAATCAACTTTTCCCTTGCCTCAGATGAGTTTGCAGTCAAATGTTGAGTCATAGTGAACTGCAGACAGTTCCTTGAAATTAAAAAATTAAAGGATTATATGACTAGACAGCCAGAAGTGGCTTATCAGCCACTGGAGCAGAGAAAGCAAGGAATTAAAAGGACAGCACCAGTCCAGTCAGGCTTGCCTTAAGGTAGCCTTAAGGTAGCAGGGCCTTAAAGTTTGACCTGTGGGACAGGCAGCACCTTGCAACTGAGATGTTCAGGTGTCAGTAGTGGAAAGGGAAAGGGAGAATGACCCAGTTCAAAGCCCCCTTGGAGGAAGGACCTGAATTTGCAAGAACAGGGAATACCAAGGGCAAGAAAAACTCCCAGAAATAAATAAATTAAATAAATAAACAAATAAATAAAAGGAAGCATGACTACTTGGAAAAATCTTGGAAGACAAACAAAAAGTGGGTCTTTACGTGGATTTAGGTGAGATTTCAATAATTCCCTGCTCCTGAAGGGAGCAGTACCTGTGTACTACCTGCGTACGACCTGTGTACCTGTGTTCAGCAGTACCTGAACTCAATACCTGTGAGTTCAGTTTTGGCAGGAGAGCAAACACCAGGCAGCCCTTGGAGGGGCCGGAGCTGCATTTTCTCTTGCAAACCAGCTCTCAGTGCTGATCTCCACCTGCAGCTGCTGCCAGCCCACCCTGGCTGTGATTCCACGCTCCAGAGCGGGGTGAGTCTTCCCCCCCGTTCCCCTACACCTTTCCCTGCGTGTCCTTCCCCAGCACACCCCAGGGACCCGTCCTGTGAGCAGGAGCCCTGCAAACCTGGCTCTGCCCTGACCCAGTGCCTCACCTGGGGCAGCCGATGTGGCTGCTCTCACCCTGGGAGCTGCGTGGGCAGCTCCACCAGGGATTTTCCTCAAAAATGTCTCTGAAAGAGCTCCCTTGTCTACAAACTGAGGGGAGATGGAGCAGCGTCCACACTCCTGCTCCCGAGGGGAACCTGCAGGGAGAGCTGTTCCAGCAGCTGGGATGTCTCATGGCCAGGGACAGCAGCGATTAATGCTCCTGCCCTGAGCTGTCCTGGATCCAGTAACACCATTTGCCACGCTGGGGTATGGGAATTCATCATGGGAATGGGGGAACCCAAAGCACAGTTCATACAGGGAGGCCAAAGGAAATACATAACCCCCTAAAAAAGTGATTTATAGCAAGGATGAATTCATCTGCCTGTGGGAGAAATGGTCATTTTCTATTTAATTGTGCTGCAGGTAAACTGAGAAGGACAGCACCTGAAAAAAAAAGGATGCTCGGCACAAGCAGGAGGGCTTTGCTTTAAAGGAGGGTTAGAAAAAGGGAAGTGAGGGGCTGATTCCCACAGGGAATGTGTTCCTCATTCCTCTAGAGAAGGATTGGGAAGAGCCAGCAGAGCTGGCAGTGCCTCTCTGCACAGGGCTGGCATAGGAACCATGGTAAGAGTCAGTATTTAGTGAGGGGAAAACAGGACAGGCTGGAATCTCATATTCTCTGGTGGCTTTGAAGCTGCTGGAATGGTTTTTTTAGGATGGATCAGATCCTAGGAAAGAAAATGTGGAGCTAGGCTTGCTGTGTGCTGGGTCTGGCCTGGCCCTCTGCAGCCTAAACCCCAGCCAGAAAGGGTCTCTTCTACCTGGAGCTATTCACTCCCTTTAAATAATTTATATTTCCCTTTTCTGAATCAACACCAAGATTTTGGTGTCAAACTGTCCAGGAACTGGTTCTGCCTTTTTATTTCAACTGTCCAGCCATTTAGAATTCTTTAACCCTGGACAGTGACGAGGATTAAGCAAGCCTTGATTAACTGAGATTTATAACTCCTAAACTCAGGGGTTTTTTATGTGAAAGGAGCTCATCACCACCTGAACCTTCCCTTACCTGGTTGTTGCAGCAGCAGTTCAGTTCATTGTAATTGCTTCCTGACATTTAATTGTTTCCAAACAATGGAAACAGTCACAGAAAGAACACTGCAGATTCATTCTGGAGGCTTTAGGGATTTTATTTTGACTTCTGTTATAGTTAAATGGCAGAAGAGTCTGAAGTAAAATTGTTTATTTAATTAGCTGCAGTACTTATCATTTCAATAATTAGCTGTCCTGCTGAAATTCAGATTATTACTCTGGAAGAGGGGGAAAGTTAAAATGGACATTGTTTAAGAGAAGGTGTCAAACAAATGCTCTGCTGCAGGCAGCCAGGCTGCTCCTTGGACAGAAGCTTTGGCTCTAAAAAACCTACAGATATTACAAACTTACACACCAGGCCTTGGGGCACTCCCACTGATGGGAAGCCAAATTTTGTGGCTGTTCTTTCCCTGCTGAGCCAGCCAAGGTGGAGCCCCACAGGTAAATAAATCCCTTTGGGAGGGCTCTGGACTTTTGTGGCTGCAGATTTCCTGTCCCACATTAGTATCACATCCCTGCTTTTCACTTTTCCTGCCTCTAAAACAGGTCAAGGAGGAGCAGAGGATGTTCCCTGTCATCCAAACCGTGGCCTTTAACTACGTCCTCACTCCTGGAATATTCCTGATGCTCCCCAGCACCCAGAGGCTGCTGCAGGATAAATGCAGGCATGGGAGATGCTGGGAATCAGAGGGAGCAATGGAAACTTGCTTTGCAATCTGAGCTGAGCTCTTGGAAGGACAGTGCCCCTAAATTAAAGGAGTCCCTTGAAGAGTAAGAGCCAATAAATTCCCTGCTATCCATCCCCACGTTACTGAATGCAGGGGCTCTAGCAAGGAGCAAAATAGAAGAAAAAAGAGAAGTAAGTGACCCTGTCCCAATCCTCTGCCTCCTTTTCATCACCTGCTCTGCTCCCAGCCCAATCTGTCAAGGGCTACGATGCATTCACAGCAGGGATTAATTTAGGTCCCATCTCACCAAGTTCTCCCTCCCTAAAGCTCCTTCATTTTCCTCAGAGTGTGCAGCTCATAAGCTGCTCTCCCTTGGTGTTTGGAATATGGGGAGGAAGAGCCAGTGGGGTTAAAAGAAACTGTAGATTTAACCTGGATCTAATGGCAGCAATTTGACATCTTGTCTTAGCAATAAATCTCTCCTGTATTGTCTCCTGAAGTCAGGGGAGAACAAGGGTGGTGGGGGGGGGAAATTGTTGCAGCAAAGAAATGAAATAAAGCAGGAGCAGCTTCCCTTTGCTCACAAGTGGGCATCACCTCAGCCAGCTGAGATTGTGAAATATAAACGTAAAATATATATTTATATGTCTACCTACAGTCTGCTCTTCTCTCTCCACCAAGAGGCAAGGTCCAGACTTCTCGGAAAAGGGAATTTATCCCCTTTTTCCTGACACTGTCAGAATTTATCCCCTTTTTCCTGACACTGTCAGGCTGTCAGGAGGCTTCCCCCTCTCCAGGTAGACTCTGCAGCTTCCATCTGCTAAAAGTTTAGTGGATATTCGGTTACACAGAAAGAGAGAGGTGAGCAGGCATCAATCGCCGTGATAAAGGTGGCAGGAGGTGGCATCTGCCCCCCTCTGCTGCAGGAGGCTGGGGTGCTGGGGTGGCTGCAGGGAAAGGGGGAAAAAAAACTTATTCAAGGGATATTTCAACCCCTCGTGGGAAAGTCGCAGGAAAAAAAAAGATTGAGTTGCATTCAGATGGGAATTCAGTATGGAAAGCCATCCACAGAGTTAAAAGGATAAAATCTGTGTCTTGAGAGTGAATTCCCAAACAAATCCAATCAGATTTCATAAGAATTGGGCTGCTGCAATGTGATTTAAGCTGCAGTGACCACCTGGGAATGGGCTGGCCTGGGTCACAGCCCCTGAGCAGCTCCCACAGAGCAGTGGCACAGGCTGGCACTGGACCATGGGAATACCAGGGTTTGGGTTGTTTTGTCACAAACATCTCGAGGTGCCAAAGGAGAGATGATTTTTTAGTGCTCAGGTGGGCAGTGAGTGCCTGGAATCTGCATCCAACAGGGAAGGATGAGGGAGAGGCCATCACAGCCTCAGGGCACAATTAACACCGACCCTTCCACCTGCTTCCATTAGGGATAATTAACAAAAAAGTATGTGAGCAGCACAAGGTGCAGTCTGGCTTAGAAGCCAAAAAAAAAAAAAAAAAAAAATCAAACCAAGGAATAAAAGATCTGGCCTCAGACACTCTGTGAGGGGGAAAAAAAAAAAAAAACGAAAAAAAAAAAAAACCAAACAAAAAAAATCACAAAAAAAAACAAATTCAAAAACAGGGCTGGATTCAAAGCACAGATGCCATTCCATACCTAAATTAAAGAAGTTCTGCTTCCATGTATCCAATCCCAAAGATTAAAGCAGCCTCCAGCCCAGCAGGAGATCCAGAATGAATCCTGTCCTTAGCAGCCAAATCTGATTTCAGGGACAGTCCTGGTGTGGAGAATCCTCAAAGCTGGAGGCAAACCCAAGGGCACAGGGATGAATTCCCCGAATTCTCTGCTTTCCCCTTCCTTCATGCAGGAAATGGGAAGATCTTTGCATTTCTGGCTACCTGGGCATGGCCGTGACCTTGCAGGGATGTCAGGAAGGAGCTGTGCAGACACCTGAAGGACTCAGTAAAAAGCGAACAGGACTGATGGATCCAGGGGAACTCTGGAGACCTGAGCCAGGTAAAGGTGTTGGCACAACCACAGGGAAAGGATTATTCCAGGGGTGATCAAAGGAAATGCTCATTCCAGGAGCCCAGGCAGCAGAGATGGCCAGGAACAACCAAAATCATGGCAAAACCGAGTCATGAATGAGTCAGCAGCTGCTACAAACCCTTGTTCTCAGGTTCTGCACTCTGGCTTTGAAGCAGTCTGCAGGGTTTTAGGCCACTGAACTTTGCTGTGATGAAAAATCATCCCAGAGGAGCAGTGACACCAGGAATACACCCTCGTCCTTGCTGAGCAAGGCTGGGTTTCTCTTGGCTAATTAATAATGAGGGTCAGGGTTTTCATTAGCCTGCTCCCCACCTGCCTTCAAGTGGCTGGTGAAAGTTCCCCCGAGCTTCACCTTGACCTTGGCTTGTCCTGCACATTCTTTAATTGTGGGTAATTATTTTCTACCCTTTGGGTTATGCTGAATCTCATGAAGGAAACCTCCAAGAAAGGAGAGGGCTGATTTTTAACTTGATTAATGAAGATAACCAACCTGATTTGTAAGAACATGGAGCTTCCTCCCACAGATTATTTAGATTTTTTTTTTCTTCAATTATGTCCCTCTGCTGCTGTTAGGCATGTAAATTTGAGCTAGAACATCCATCTAATTCCTGTGATAAATTCAGCTATCTCGACTTCAATACAGTGGTGCTGTCCCTGAGCATCTCCTTGCAGCTGAGGAATTTGTACTGCTCTGCAGGAGGGTTAATAAGAAGAAATATTAAATAGCTGGCCAGGAGGTTTTCAGGAAAAATAAAAAGTTTTTGGTCATTGTTTTGAATCCTGCAGCTGAGAGAACAGAACAAAACACTACTTTTAAAAATTTCTGCCATTTTCCCTTTTTCTCTCTTGCTGGTTTTGTTTCACCAGTGGAAAAAGGGAGCCCAGCTCACTCTATTTGCAGTTTTTAACAGTCTGCCTCTTGCAATATTCATGTAACAACTCTTTTCATATTTTTTTAAGGGAAAGGAGTAAAAAACTGAGCCAGGGTAAGATATTTGAAATTATTTTTTTGAAAGTAGAAGGTGCTGGAAGGTTTCTAGTATTTCCCCCTGAATCTTGTTGCTGCTGTCCTACAGACAGGTTTGTGAAAACCTGTAAAGAGCATGAGCATTTTTAAAAATAACAGCACTGTGGGTTGCTTAGGGCAGGGAGGGGATGGGGAAAGAACACAACTTTCTTTGAAGGTAGAAAACCCACGTTGTGCTGGTGTGTTACCTCTCTGCATATCCATCCCTTGGGCAGAGTGGATTATCCTGACTTTTTCTGCATCCTGATCATCCAGCATTTCCCTTCCTCTGCTGGCTGTACCTCCTCACCGTGTGGGAAAGGGCTGGGATGGCAGTCACTCAAACTGCAGAATAATGAAAAGGTCACCCCAGCAGCAGCCTCACTTCAGGGGCTGCATCAGGCAGCACTTTTTTGGTACCTCATCTTTGTGAGAGAGGCCATAATGAGGTCAGAAATCAGCACTGAAGGAAGGGCTGGAATGGGAAACCAAATATCCTGAATATGCTGCAGTCCTGAAATCCTTTGGAGCTTTGGTGGCCAGGGCAGAGAATCTGGTTCACACCCCTGGTTTGTGCTGAGGATGAGTTTCGTTAGGAATAAAATGAGAAGCAAAACTGCACAAATTCTACTGGGTGTGTTCAAAAATATCAATTTTCATCTGTCAGGAAGAGAAAGAAAACAGAGCTCAGGGCTGGCTTAACTACAGCAACCTTCAGCCTAGCTTGTCCCAACAGGACTGGGGGGGTTGCCACAAAATACTAAAATATTCCTGGGATAGAAGCACAGGTTGTCAGGAGATAAGAAAGCAGCTCCCCCGTGCCCCTGTGCAGGGTGAAGTCAGGATGTTCCTTTAATTAGGAGCTGCAATATGGGACGTGCAGGACCCTGCATGAGGAACAGGGTCACAAAGAGCTCATGTCCAGCATGTCCATGTGCCAAGGAACAGCAGTAGTGACATGCTAAGGTGGTAACCAGCTGAACCTTCTGGCTGAAGGGATTGCTGGAGGAACCTGACAATGACAACAACAACAACAACAACAACAACAACAACAACAACAACCCCTTGGGCAGAAAAACACCCAAGAACCCCTTGAACACATCCAGAATGTGTCAGTGTTCCACCCTGCAGCCCTGCCTTGCTCATCCTCCAGGTCTTCTTTCAGCTGCCCTGTTCATCCTCTCACCTTCCACTGCCCTGCCCTGATTCCCTTCTCCTTAGCACAGAATCCCAGGCTGGTTTGGGTTGGAAGGGACTTTCAAGATGATCCTTTTTTGTTGTTTTTTCCACCCCCTGCCATGGGCAGGACACCTTCCACGATCCCAGGTTGTTCCAAACCCCATCCAAGCTGCCCTTGGACTCTCCCAGGGATCCAGGAGCAGCCACAGCTTCTCTGAGCACTCAGCAGGTGATGTATCAAGTAATAAAGCTGGCTCCACAAGCTCCCACCCTTCCTCAGAGCAGAAATTCCCTGTTCCTCTGTGCTCCACAAGAGCTCTGACGTGGCTCCAATCCTGGATGCTGAACCCAAACATGGTGTAATAACCCTCCCCAACAAAATGCACCCGGCCCTTTCCCATGTCGAGGAAAAATAAATGAAAAGAAAAGAAAGAGAAGTGAAAAGTATAAAGGGGATTTCATGGGATTTGAGTGCCAAACTCCAGCAGGCTCTTCTGAAAATCCCAGCTTAAAGCAATAGATTTGTGTTCTTGCATTTCTTTCTCCTGATGTCAGTAATAACGACTCCTGAATTAGTTTAAAGATCTCACATATTGCTCCAGGTTTTGTTTGTTCATTTATTTTCTGTGTTTTATGCTCAAAAAGTTAATAAAGGGAAAATTCCTCTGTGAAAGAATGGAGGAAAAGAAAGATAACATCAGAAACAAAGGACTGAATTTTCATCCCATTTAAATCCACTGCTGATAATTGAAGAGGAAAGCTGTTTTAAATGAAGGATCTATTGGAAAGATTCTGTTTCTGTGTCCCCACTTACATCCTGTCTGTTCCACAAACAGGTTCAAGTGCAGGGCTCTGGCAAAGTCTGAGTTTAAAATTCAGCACAGGCTTCAAGTCCATTCACTCCAATGTGACTTTTGTATTTGGTAAAACTTAAGCCTGAGTCAAGGTCAGTTGAGTGGAAATTAATTCTGGAGAAAAGCATCTGCTGAAGTGCTTTGCCTGGTCAGTGCCTTTATTGCTCAGCCTGGTCCAGGAGGAGGCTCTGAAGACACAAAATGTGCTGCAATTTTCCCTGTAAAAAGTTCCAAGAGGCCTCCTTAAGTTTTCAAGTCAAATGATCACTAAAAAGATTATGAGCTGTACTCTGAATTTCATTGGGATGAGACATCCAGGAACTGAGAGCTCCCTGCTTTGTCTGGAGAACCTGATTCATCCTGAGCTGTCCCTCACCCTCTGCCATCACTGCAGCATCCGGGCTGGGGCCACATCCAGTTTTCACTCTTGAGTTGCAAGAGGGATGAAAACAAAACCAGCCCTAAAACCACACCAGAGGCTCTGAGTTCGGTGTGTCAGGCTTTGATGCAAAGGAAGAGTTTCCAGAAAACCAGCAAGGAATTTCCCTGCGGGGTTTTTTTCAGTCCACTTGAAGAGAGCCAAGTCCTCAGGAGGCAGCACACTTAAACCAGCAGTTAAACCACAGTCCTGGCCACCAGCTCAGCCTTAACTTGCCCTTCCTGAATTACTCGGAGACCTCCCCAGCTCCGGGGTCACCCCTGAACCCCCAAACTCCTGTTAGCTGAGGAGCTGATCCTCAGGGTGCCAGCACAGCCCTGGGAATGTCCAGGCACTCCTTCACCTGAGGATTTCAGGGAGGTGCCCACCCTTCCTGCTGTACGAGCCCCTGAGTGATCAAAAATGCAGCCAGGGGTCCGAATAATAAAAACTCCCAGTGTGTTATTAGTGCTGTCAATTTAGCCTGGGATGTTATGGCACGTGTGTCACTGAGAGAGACAGAAGCTATTATTGAAATGAGATTAGAAGCGTTCTGAAACATCAACAGTGGCATTATAGTTGGTAACATTTCCATCTAAAATAGATGACATTGATGCTATACAATCAACAATGCCACTGGGAATACAGTATAGAACTGAAGACTAGATTGGTTTACTCTATATTGATTTTCCCTTAGTACTTTTTGATTAACTGTCAAATCAATTAGCTCTCCCCACCCAAACATCATATTTTTTGATGTCCCCCCTCAGAAACTCCCTGTTCAAGAGCAAACAACCCAGAGGAGCTCAAGTGCTCCAAAACAGAGGATTTGCAGGCAGAGATAAGTCCCCACAGTGAGCCTGCTTCTCCTCATCCTGCTGGAGTCCAGCCATGTTTTTATTGAATCAGGTTCTGAAGCTGTCTAAGGCACTGAGGGATCTGATTATAGCCTTGCCATGATGTCCTTTTAAAATCAAACGTGTGGCATTTTCACAGTGACATAATGTTCCTTTGGCTCGGCAGAGACAGTGTGGCTATAAGTTATTTGACCAGCTTGGCCTTCCCATATTCTAAATCTATAAATCCATCCATCCATCCATCCATCCATCCATCCATCCATCCATCCATCCATCCATCCATCCATCCATCATCATTTCCCAGTCTCTACACCTTGAAAATTTTATCTTTATCCTACAAAAGCCCCACAGAAGCTGTAGGAAAGTGTTATTAAAGATGGCCATTAAGGAGAATCAGTGAGACACCGGGGAATTTGCTCGAAGTCACAAGCAGTCCCCAAACACATCTATTTTTCCCAATTACAAGCCCTTCACCTGGACTGGAATGGTCAGGAAAAAGGGAAAAGTAGGTTTCAGTCTGTGAAACAGAAGCTGAGAACTCATCCAGCTCCTGCAACAACTTCACACCTGAGCAGTGGTGACTGACAGAGCAGCAGCGGAAAGCTCAGATCCAGACTGAGGAAAAATCCCAAATCTCAGAAGTTCAGAAACTTGCTGGACCTAGGTTTTTTTGTTTGGTTGGTTTTTGTTTTGTTTGTTTTGGTTTTTGTTTTTTTTTTTTTTTTCATTTTCTTATTCATTAACCACTGTCTTGTTTCTACACCTTCTCTTTGTTTCTGTAATTCAAATCATGTTCATTGTGAGCTTTAAAAATCTCCTGGGGATGCTGTACGATGTCGTCTGTGCACCAGGGCTGATAAACTGGACAATAAAGGAATATTTGCATTACCAGTGCCTGTAGGGCCAGCTGGAACCAGGCCTGGTTCTGGGGGGTTTTGCTCCAGCTGTGTGCCCTGAATGGAGGTGGCAAGGCAGGGAAACCTTGGAGTCTGGGACAGGTCCTGGGTAATTCCCAATTCCCAGTGCCACGCTGTCCCTGCGGGGCCTTGGGACAACACACGATCAATAAAGATTAATAAAGACTCTAATAAGGACTTCCATTGTTCCACTAAATCCAGATCACCCAACCAACTCTACATGGCTTCACTTCCCTCCTGCCTGCTCCCCAGAGCCCTCAGGAGGGACGAGGATCCCGATCCAAGCCCGAGCTGCCCCAGTGCTGGGTGCAGGAGCCGCAGTGGAACCAGCTGCTGCTGCCACGCCGCCAGCCAAGACTCTCATTTGTTTTGGCTGGCGCTGAAGAATCAGCTTAGGCATCTCTGAGAACAAAATGCTGCATGGAACAGGGCCAAGCTGCAAAAGATAAGAAGCAATAAGAGTCGCAACAGATTATTTGTCTGGTAAAACAGAAGGAGAATTCTACCGGGGGGATAAAATCCGAGCGGATCCGGGTCCAGGGCTGCGAACAGAAGTTCTGCTTGTGCAGCTCCTCTCGGGCTGCAGGGCAGGTGCCGAGCTGCAGCTATGGCTGGGGAATAACAAATTGCTGCTGCCCAGGAGCAGTGGCAGAGGAGAAGCGATTTCTGCACAACTGTTGGGAAGAGGAAGGCTCTGCAGTGACATGGCAACGCTGCCGGCAGGGCTGGAGGGGAGGGATGTGAGGATTCAGCCAGAATAAACACGAGGAGCAACGGCATAAAATAACTGCTGAGCTCTCCTGTGAGGCTGGGAAGGGAGCTTGGGCTGAAGATCAGCCACAGCCTTCCCTGAACGATTCTCAGCCAGGCAATTAATCTCTCTGGAACTGGACCGAGAATAAATCTTATCAGCTCCTCGTGAGTTTCAAATACGTTGGGCCCATTTCTATGTGGCTTTTACATAGGAGGGGAAAAGAGCAGGGAATAGAAGTGAGAAGAGATACAACCAAAGAGATCACAGAATCTGGCTTGGGTCAGAAGTGACCTTAAAGCTCATCCAGTTCCACCCCGACACCTTCCAGCATCCCAGGTGCTCCAAGCCCTGTCCAACCTGGCCTTGGACACTTCCAGGGATCCAGGAGTAGCCCCAACTTCTCTGGGCACCCTGTGCCAGGGCCTGCCCACCCTCCCAGGGAGGAATTTATTCCCAATATCCCATCTAAATCTATTGTCCTTCAGCTTAAAGCCATCCCTTGTTGTCCTAGTACCTCATACCTCTGGAAATCCAATCCAAAAGAGGAGAAAAATGGGGAATTCGGTAGTTAAATATAAGCTTAATAAGCAGTGAGTGAAGACTGGCACAAATGCAAAAACTAAGTTCTCACCTGAAACACCCCAGTCTTGTGGAAATAGCCTTAAAGCATCTAATTAATTTGTATTCCATAAAAAGACCTAATTTATTTTTTTTTATTCTATGCCATTCCTTAGTCAAATGTAAACTTAACTTCAAAGTTAAGTTTAAAACTTAAAAACACTGATTTCCTTTATAACTAAATGTTATTAAAAAGAACCTACGATTTAACACCAAATTCATTACAAGTCTTTCCCTTTTAGATCTAGGTTCATTCCAACTCAACCATCAGCTGGGAAATAAAACCCAGAGAGGAGGCTCTGAGCAGGCACAAAACAACACCCACCTTCAGCCTGAACAACTGAATTTGCACATATTTTGTGCTAAAAACCAAAGGAAAACACAATAGCAGTGTCTGTCCTGGTTTCTCAGCTCCGTGAGAGGATGCAAGAAGACAGATTGCTCCTCCCTGTGAACCCGGGCTGCCTCGGTGTGCAGCATCTCTTAAAATTCAAGATGTTAAAGCCCTTATGATAAACACATCTCTGCAGCCAGAGGGATTTTTAATCTCCCTTGATTTACAGGCATTTCATTGCATTTGAGTATAACTTATTTTAATGGCATGGTGGAAATTGCAGCAGGGGCTAATTAGAGCAACTAAGTTAGTTAGATTTGTGTGCATTTGGAAAACAGGCTGCATCTTTTTTAATAGGATAATCTAAATGGATCACCCTGACCTGCAGAGTTTCCCTGTAGGTACCAGGACACTTCTGCACTCGTCTGAATGAGGTAACTCTGTTGGAATTAGGGGACAAAGATAATTTATCCCTGTGAAGGCCAGATCCTACAAATCTGTGGGCACCTCCCCTTCCCACAGATATAGTGGGAGGTCTGGGCAGCTCAAAACCTGGCAGGACTGAGCCCTGAGAAAAAACCCCTCTGCTTTCACTGCCATGTCATTAATAGATGCTCGACGTGCCAGCAAGCTGACTGCTTGGGATTTTTAAGCCTCACAGTCATGGTCTTAAACTAAATTACAAACCATTAGGCCTCAGCCAAATCTGACTCGCTTTGACACCACCAGGCTGGTTTGAATTTTTGACAACTTGAGGTTGTAGTCTACAACTAATTCAAAACACATCGTGGAGGTCAACAAACCTGTCCCTGCCTCTCCCTCTTGTCTTCTTCCTCAAGGTAAGTTCTCAGAGCTAATCATCCTTGGAGCTTTCTGCAGACAAAGAGGAAGAGCCATTTTTGGGGTACTGAGCCATTTTCACCTGCACTTTAGGGTAAGGTGAGTCACATACTACAAGGAGAATTTATTTCTGCATAACCAGATGGGAAGAGCAAGCAAAGGATTGACCAAACACCTTTCTGCTCTCTGCCACCATGCACTGACCTTCCCAAGCCTTCGTCAGTCCAGTTCTAAGAAAACTGACTTGCAACAGATCCTCCATTTGAAGGAGGAAAGGGAAAATCATCCCTGCTATCTGCTTTACCAGGGTTCCCCCACCTCACACTGGAGCAAGGAAAACTCCACCTGGGCTCAAGGAAAAAAGCCGGGGAGCATCTTTGATCCCCTTTGAAATTTCCACAGAAGGATTTCATTTGATTTTCCAGGCCTTTCTCCTGCAATAACGGCCGATATCATTTAGTGCAAAGCACAACGACAGCCATTAAAAATTGTTATTAGTCTGGAACTGCCTTCTTAATAGGAAACACACATGCCACACTCTGGGAGTTCAATGTTTTTTAATAGACTTCGAGGTAAATGCCACTGTGACCCTTATTTTTCAGGAGGGAGGGAGAGAGAGGAATACTGTTTCTTGGGCTGAGATTTTTGCCCTTAGGCAGAGCCTTGGGCAGGAGGTGGAGCAGCTCCACTGCTGCCCTGGGGAGGGACTGAGCCTCTGAAATGCTCCTCTGAGGATCTGCAGCTCTGCTGCAGGGGAGGAGGATGCGTTAGCACTCCAGCACCCCCGGTGCAGAGCAGCAGAGCCATGGCTCGGCAGACTGACAGCCTTCTCCTCCCTCCTCCTCCTCCTTCCTCCAGGCACAGCAGGACCTTTGCAGGGCTGGGGTGCCCTTCAAGGTGACCCTAGCAAAGCTCAGACAGACACAGAACCCGCGGGTTCCTGGCACTAGGGCTGATCCCAGCTCCCCATGCCTGGCCAAATACCCCTCCTGGAGCAAGGGATGCTAAAAATTCCAGCCTTGGGGAGCAGCTAAACTGGATTTCCCAACCTTCAGCAGGCTGAAATATCTCAGTGTGATGTGTGTGTTAGGAGTAACATCAGGAAGAGTTTTCTTTATTTCCCTTCTCCTCCCACACCTGAACTTGCTGTTTAAAAGCAGAACTTGGGACCTCTTAAATGAAAATAGTAAAAGCACCACCTGTGCTGCAGTATAAGGAACTGGGGGCTACTTGACCTGATGGAAAGTCTCTAAATCCACAGCACATCCAGTGTTTGCAGCTCTTTACCTCACCCAACAACGATATCCCCCTTCATCAAAACCTATTTCACCAACTGGGAATTTTATTTGCACTGTCAGGGAATCTCGAATGCCTATCTGATGTTTGCATTAGGGCTTGTTGTTGTTTTTGCTCCTTTCATCACCTTATAAAGGCCACACAATGATTGCGTGATGCTGAGACTTTTGACAGATGTAACATATGTGCAACAATATTTATCATTTATTTAGCATGCTGGGTAGAGCGGCTGGCAAGGCTCTGCCATGCCTGACTTAAAGGCTGCTGGCATTTCCATTAGATAAAATCCCATCATGCAGGGGGTTAAGAATTCAGGCATTTCAAATCGCATCAGGCTGAATCATGATTCAAATCAGAAAAGCCAGTTTTTGGTTCACTAAGGGCTGACAAAGTGGGGCTAGGGGGAGGGTCAGGAGGAGCAGGAGTGGATGGCAGGTCACGAATATGTTCTTCTTTTTCAACGGATGACCAGGCTAATGCAGTCTGGGTTTTCAAATAACTGGGGGAGAGGGGGATTCTGCCCAACTCCAAGGAGTTCTGTGATCCACAGCGTTTCACAGTGGCATTTTCCAAGGCATCCATCTCCCTGCCCTGCTGCTCCAGCCAGTTTTGGTGGAAGCAGACATAAGCCAGAAGTCATCCTCTTTGAAAAGCCCACTGCAAAGCGCCTGACAGTTGCATTTTAAGGAGCACATGCCTGACAGACACGGGAATTCTCCTGCTCTGCACCAAGGTCCTGCAGCTCTCGGGAGCAGAGAAGAAAATCCGTGCTGATGGAGAGAGGCAGCAAGACCACGACAGCCAGAGCCCCAGGTCGAGCTCAGGAGCTCAACATCCAAATCCTCTGCACTGTCTCAGTGTCTGCCAGGTGTGACTGACACTTCAGACCCAAAAATCAGCGCTCGGTGCAAACACCCTTCCTTAAGCCATCCTTAAAATCAATATTTAGCTTATGGGTTTAATGGTAATTTCAATTTTTTTTTTCATTCTCAAGGAAAAAGGGATTAACGATCCCACCCAAACAACAAAGGACTGCCAGTTTATCCTGACCCTGACTTGCCTGAAGAGTAATAAGAGGAGTCCTTTAACTTCTGCCCAGTTGCAGCTCTCTGTGTTCTCACGGAGCAGCAACATACCACACATTTCATAATTAGGGCGAGAGGGAGAGATAAGGCCATGGGGCTGAGCACATGAAAGGAATGCTCTGGGTGTGGGGAGATGGTGCTGAAAGGAAGAAGAGTTTTATATGGGCTGGAAAAGGCTCTGGGAGAGCAGGGTTATGGAAGGGGGAGCTGCGTGTGCCAGCAGGAAGGCGCACGTGTGGCAGGAGGACGGGCTGGCTTCCCTGCCAGTCCTGCTTCCCAAGGATTAAAGAGAGGCTGGTAAAAATCCTCAAGTCCAGGACACACATTTGGGAGGGGACCTTGCATCCAGGTGAAAGGAAACAAGCGCTCTGCAGTCGGAGGGACACAGGCAGGGAGGCTGTCCCTGAGTCCTGCAGACCTGGTTTGGGGCGAAGAGAAGATTTGGGGTTTATCAAATCCAAATCCACCTCAAGGTAGTATTTACGAAGCCCACTCTGCATTCTGGAAGGCTTTTGTGTTTGTTTGGTTTGAATAGTCCTGGTTTTGGCAGCAGGACTGAGGAAACCACACATTTTTACAAGATTCCAGAGCAAAAAGAGACCTCGGCGCTGAGCACAAAAGCACACAACGGTGGCAGAGCATTATTTGCTGAGTAAATCCAGAAAAAAAAAAAAAAAACAGGAAATAGGAAAATACGTCAACATAGAACCTGCAAATTCTGATCTTTAGCCTGGTGTCTGCTGCCTATGGATGAGGTGACCTTTGGCAAGCCACTCGATGTCTTTGTGCCACTCTTGCTCCTCAGACTTCGGGTTTGCCTTCCCTGATTCCATCCCTGGGCTCTGAGCCCAGAGCACTCCTGACCTTTGTGGGCACTCACAGCTGCTCCTGAAACACCAAGAAATGCCTGCATTCCATGTTTCACCTTCAGCCCACGAGGCTCCCTGGCCAAAGAGGAGACCGAGATAATCGGAATATTGGAGACTGATATTATTCCTGTTAAAATTCCTGGGTGGGAGCAAATACGTATTAACCCTCAGCCTAAAAAACAGCCCATCTGATTTATTTTTTACTGGTTTAGATATTAAAATTCAGACCTGGGTGCCAGGTGTGGTAGCAGGGAGTCGCTCCTTTGTCTCAGATAAAAGCAACTCTCCTGATTTTACACCACTGCAGCATCCGAGGCTTTGTTCCAGAGATCGTCACATAGATCCCTGCCGGTGATAAACAGGGAAGGGATGACCTAAAAGTGGTTCTTTTCTTTTTAATATCTATTGAAATGCTGTGTTTGTACCTGCCAGCCCTTCTGCTGGGGGTTTGCTCCAGCAGCAGCAGCAGCAGCAGCAGCCTCACTACAAAGAGCTTGTACCAAAGCCTCCCATTTTCCTAACAAAAGCAGCACATGAACCCCCTCTATAAATGCTGGGGAGCATTTTCCTAAAATCAATCAGCCTCTATTATTCACTTGAAGCCCAATCTCATTGTCTACTTCTTCCTCCGGAGGCCGATTTCTGCCAGGTAGAAAATTAAGTTTCCTTTACTTTTCTTCCCTACACAATTTTTCAGTGTTTCGGCACCGTTGTTCGGTGTGGGAAAGCGACTTCCTGTCTCAATAAACAAGTGCACACAAGGCTTTTCTGGACACATAATGGGCTCTTTTTTTTTTTTTCCCCCTTTTTTCTTTCTTCTTCTTCTTCTTTTTTTTTTTTTTTATTTTATACAAAAATCATTCCACACTTAACACATCAATGAAGCCACTTAAGCTCTACTGCATCTGAATTAAAGGGGGAATTGTGTGATCAAAGAGTGTGAAGGAACCACACATGGAGTTCTTGAGACACTTTACTTTTGTTACATTTGATACATAACAAACCCAATAAATATGCTTATCCCAGCAGCCCATTTCATTATCTCATATCCTTATGTTTAAGAGCATTTCCTTTAAGAGCTGCTCTTTCTCCTTTGTTTTTTCAGCATCATAGTTTTGAGGCAGTTTATATAAAATGAAGATGGTAAAAAGAGAGAAAAGTTTGTTTATTTTTTTCCTCTAGGTGTGCTCAAACAAGTCCAAAAATCCTCCTCCACTGAGTTTTTCCCTGGATATATCTATTCATGTGAGAATACAGCCACAAGTGCATTAACCTCAGTTATCAGAGACAAGATTTGAACAAGGAATGTTTCCTAAAATTCTTCACAATAATTCTCCACAAATTCATCTCTTTCCCTCCACTATAGATCGAATCACTTGGAAAAATAGAGATTTTTGTGTACACTGATGCTTTCAGTGCTGAGAATAATCACCTATTTGCAGCTAAATTATTAAAAATAATTAAGATTGGAGCCTGCCCATTTTTTTTTCCTGTTGTTTCACATGGAAGTGACCAATTTCTCCAGCCAACAAAGGAGCTGCAAGGTCTGATTTTTGGGTATCATTTGTAGCCAGCAGTGACATGTGGCTGGTCAAAGAGCTGTCAGAGCTGAGCCAAAATGGGACCTTGTTCAAAGAGCTGCAGGTTTGGGGGCTGATTTTTACCCACAGATGGACAAATCCACTGCTCCTGTGACGAATCTGAATTTCCAGGAGGAATTTCAGTAGGATTTCTGCTGGAAATTGCATGCCCAAAACTACATTTAATCCAGTCCACCACAAATACCCATGGCAAAAGCATCCACCAAACCTCCAGGATAACTTATTTGGGAGGAGATGACAGGTGCTTTTAGCAGAGTCTCTCAATAAAAGGCATTTCAAAATGTAATTTTTAAAATTGCCTTTGTATTTTTTTTGTTTGTTTGTTTTTCCTGGCTTTCCCTCCACTTTCCCCAAAAGGTCCTGACAGAAATGCTCAAGACAGGAGGTTTTATATCCCCTGAAATGGTGGGACCATCCCCTGTTTGCTGCCACACACAAGACTGGCTCTTTTAAAAACTGAAGGAAAAAAAAATGATTCTGCCCTAAAATCATTGACTGAATTGAACACATCCAAATGCTCCTCACATGCAAAGCAAAAAGTGGGAAACAAAAAAACAAAAAAACACCTGAACCACCAAAAAAAAAAAAAAAAAAAAAAGCCACAGCCTAATAAAATGTGTTTTCTGCTCTGTTTAATTCCTATCAGTAAATATCTTTACAAATATGCTTTTGTGATGAGCACGGCCTGGTTGGAGCTGCCTTTGTTTTGAGGCTTCCCCAAATCAAAACAAGCAAACAAAACAACCCCCTGCCAGCAGGAGCAGGGCTCCACTCCTAAGTAGGGCACATCCCCATCCCAGCACAGCTCCCAGCCAAGGGAAAAATGGCAATATTTAACCTCAGCCACAAGCTAGAAATTCTTTTCATGTCTCAGAGACCTCCAACTCTCCAGCAACAGAGTCCTGAGCAGCGACTTAGCAATGTTTATCTGTGAAACAGCTCCTGAAACCACGGAAATCTGAGAGAGCATCAAAAAGAGGGCTGGACACAGGAAGGTGATTTTGGCACTCGTGGTTGAGGAGGAAAATCTGGCAAAAAAAAAAAAAAAGCCCAAAGAGAACGAGGAATTTCAAAAGGTAGAAGGCAATGAGAAGTTGTGGCTGTTGCTTCCATAATCTCATCCTTTTCAGGCTCAGGATGGGCACCTGGAAATGCTTCAGGTCACAATCCTACGCCAATATTTCATTTGGTTTCATTCTTACCAAAAAAGGGTCTGATGAGGAGGGAGAAGAGAATTAAAACCCAGCCTGGCAGCTGCTAAAAATTAATGCTAAAATATCAACCCAAACTGCCACGCTCCTCCTCTGATTGTAGTGCACAGGGAAATCTTTATTTATAGTAGTGGGATCCATATACACAGGAAATTTTCTACATTTCTCCTCCTTCTGTTGCTTTTTTTTTTTTTTTCTATGCAAATCCATACTGGTCATTAAATCAAGAATTGAAGAAATATTTAGCAGCAGCTGTCTGGTAAAATCTAACTCCCTTAAGCTGCATCCCATTTATTGGTGGTGGGGAATATCTGTCCCATGCACTTCCATGCCTAAAATGATCTGCTTGAAATAAACGGGGAGAACAGAGAAACGTTCAAAGTGTTTTTATAATTCATAATTATCATTTTTGTAGCGTCCCTTTTCCCCCCACACAATTGAAATCCTCATTCAGTTTTGGATTTCTGCCTCATTTTCTGAACAGGAGATTTTAAAGGTGAGTGTGCTGGCTGCGGTTCTAATCACTTTTCACTCCTGAGAAGAAATGTTTTAGGGAAAGTTAAAAGGGAAATAATCAATTAACGGCGTTTAAAACAGCCTGATTGCAAGAATTTGAGGGAAACCGTGGAAAGGCTGCAAAATTTGCCTGAAATCTTTGCCAAAACATTTAACTGCTAATGAAACAAAGCAGCATTTGGGCTTTTTTACAGATTTAATTGAGAAAAGAGACCTCAAAGACCCACTGATGCTTCCCTAAACCACTGCAGATATTTGGTCTGGCAACACATTGGACCTCATGATTAAACCAATTCCCCAGCCAGAAATTTTTAATCTTGATGGGAATTGGGAAGCAAATTTCAAAAAAAAAAAAAAAAAAAAAAAAGGAGAAATGGATTTTTGAATGGGGCCATTTGATTTTTCCTGCTGTATGAAATAAAGCTTCCCTCGTTGTCTTAATTCAATTAAATTTAAAACCTGGGAGAAGCCTGAAAAAATTAGAGGAGTTGCCTTAATGTGTAAATTAAGGTATTTCTATGGATTTAACAACTCAAAAAAAAACAAACAAAAAAACTACCAGGTGGACAAAAATGATCCTCCACTGGTTTTGATGTGGAAGTGAAGATTTATTTCAGCTTTCAGAGCTCTGAGAGTAAAAGTGTAGCTTGGAAATTTCACTTTTCCCCTTGACAGTTTACAATGGATCATTTGAGTCCCTAAGACCAAAATCCTTAATTTTTTTTTTGAGCTGTAGCCACTTTTCCTCATACAGGAAAAAATATAATCAGGAATTAGGGAAGTGCCTTTCACTAGCACTTCCTAATTTCAGATATTTTTAGGCCACTGAAGGAGATGTTAATCCTGCAATCAGAATAGTGATAAACTGGTTTTCATGGCAATTCTTGGCAGAAAGGGAATTCCAGCAGCTTCTTTTGCTGCAATGTAAGAGATTCCATGAAAATCCAGCCCACCAACCTCAAAACAAAATAATAATAATAATAAAATAATTTTTAAAATTTAATTTCTTGGTTTGGAGGGAGCAGAAACCTTAAGGGCACACACAATGTCCCATTCCATAAAGGAAAACTATTCCATACTGGAAATAAATTCCTCATAAATCACTGGCACAGTCATGCCATGGAAGTGGCTGAAAATCAGACCTAAAATCTGGAGGTCATAATGAGATTAAAATGAGTTGCACCTCAGAGAGGAATAGTGAAAGTAGATTTTTTTAAATTTTTTTTTTTTTTCCCTTGAGGAGAATAATCCCAACCAGATCCTGGACTGCCAGGATGGTATAACTGAGGTATTTTCCTTTCATTCAGTAAAAAACCCACTGTCACTACACTCTCCTTCACAGATATCCCTCAACTCTTCATTTTCCAAGTGCTTTACACTGCATTTTAACTGATTTAATAGAAAATCATTAAAAATGCATTATTTCAATGCCTCCAGAGAAAGATGTTGGCTGTTAGCACTGAAATAAGATTAACAAAAAGTGGATCTGGACCTTAACCTTCAGTGGAGCTCCTGAAAGCTGTGATTTTGCATTTAAAAAAAAGAGCCCAGAAATGTATATTTTGTATAACACAGGACAAGGAGACAAGGAGTAGCCTGCTCTTGCTGCTCCACAACTTCATCTCACTTCCAGCACAGCCTGGGTCACTGCAAGGGAAGATTTGCAGCCCAGGATATAAGTCATGATGAGCTCAAGTGGGAATGTGAGCCGTGGCATTTTAATTTCAGACATATTCAAAGGTAGGAGAGTCACTCTGTTCTGCCTGAACTTTAGATAAGCACACGCTATGCCATGGTTCTGCTTTGCTCACAGCATTCCTCAGATTTTCACTGCAGTAGGAGGAAAGAGAGAGGGAAGGGGAAAAATAAAAGAAAAAAAAAGAAAAAAAAAAAGGTGAAGGGATAGAGAGAGAGAGGGGAGGGGGGAAGTTTGGTTTCACAGAGGTGTTTCATTGTGTGCATTTAGAAAAACCTCCCACAGAAAAAGCTCCTCCAAGGCCTCCAGAGCCTTCCTCACCTTGCAGAGACAATTTTTGGAGGTTTTTCCTGGGTTTCCCTCCCACCACAGCAGGACAGGGCTTGTCCTGGGTTCCGGAGAAGGAATCTGTGACTTCCACTCTGCAGGGAGAGGGTGACTCCAAAGCCCAGGGATGTGCTTTAAAAACCTGGCACTGCAGAACCAGCTATTCCCCGTGAGCCAGGGCACAAATAAAGCTGAAATACTTTCAGGAGAGTTTCCTGAGTGAGGTTCCTCATTTTTTCTATGGGTCTTCCATGCCTTGACCATCCCTAAATTTATTTCCATCCACCCAGCTGAAGCTTCAGTCACTGCATTTTTGGTGTCTGGATCAAAATATGGGGTTAAAAATGCTCAGAAATCCACAAAGCTCAGTCCCTTATTTCCTGATCTATCACCAACTCAGGTAGCAGAAATATAACTGAAAAATAAGAGGCTGGAAAGACAGTGAGATAAATGATACACGCATTAAGAGTCAGAAGCAATTAATTAGATATAGCTGATAGATGTTCAGTCCTTTCTCAAGTAAAACAAATATCAACTCCCAGGGATTTGGTTTTTCCCTTTTATTATGTGATTTGATCAATTAATCTTAGTTAGAATCCCTTTTTTTAAGAAAAAACTTTAATTTTTGAGCAAGTTCACTCCTTCCTTTGCTAATTCCCATGTAGCCTTTTCTCCTCCTGGAAGTTCATTTTTTTTGGCTCCCATTTTGTTTCCCAGCAAAGACACCCAGCCAGACAACAACAGCAAAACCTATTCCTTTCTTACCAGATAACACTCATGTCTTGTTACAGAATTCTCAGGCTGTAAATCAACTTGAAAAGCTAATTTAAGGATATTCACTTGCACTATTCAGGGCTGTATAAACATTCCAAATTCCAATTTTTCATCAAGACATATGTGAGCATTTAAAAGGGGCTTAAAAGAGCCATTTTGCAGCTGAAGGGAGAAGATCGAGCTCCAGCATTTTTTTTTTTCCTCCAACGAGATTATCATGCAATATTAATACACAGCAAAAAAAAAATTATATATATATATATATATATATATATAGATATATTTCCAGTGCCTCTGTGCATTTATGAGGTCCTAAGGGATGGCAGAGTTCCTTTAGCCCAGAGGAAGGCTGGAGGAAACTGCAGGAATGAGAGCGACTGTTGAAACATCAAATACGCAACAGAATTTCTTCGTCCGGCGCAATTTCTTGCCCCGGTGCTGTGGTGTTGGTTTTCACTGTATCTGCTGGTTTAATTGTTTCTGCCTGTTCAGTTCTTTGTCTGCCCAAACCCCCTCGCCTTAGGGAGATTTCAGAATCAAAAGGTAGGACGGAGCTCGGGCAGGAAATGAACGCTGGTGGCGCGGCGGAATTAAAGGAGAAAGTTCAGGAGCAGCTCTAGGAATGGGTGGATTGAGACAAATTTTAGGGCATCTCCTTCTCTCCCTGCTCTCATTGTTTTTTTGGGGGGTTTTTGGTTGGTTTTGTAGTCACTTCTCCAAATAAACCCCACGAACCCCAGGTTTGTGACACCGGAATCGAAGGAGAAAGTTCAAGTGCAGCTCTAGGAACGGGTGGATTGAGACAAATTTCAGGGAATCTCCCTCCTCTTGGTTTTTTTTTGGTTTTTTTGGGGGGTTTTTTGTTTTTTTTTTTTTTTTTTTTTGTTGTTGTTGTTGTTGTTAATTCTATTGTCACTAATCCAAATAAACCCCACGAGCCCCGCGTTTGTGACGCTGGAATCAAAGCAGAAAGTTCAGGAGTGGCTCTAGGAACGGGTGGATTAATACAGATTTAAGGGCATCTTCCTCTCTCCCTGCTCTTGCTGTTGGGTTTTTGGGGGGATTTTGGTTAGTTTTCTTGTCACTTCTCCAATCAAACCCTACAAATCCCACGTTTGTGGCTCAACCCTGCTGATGGAAAGCTCTGTCCCTGCTTTGGTGCCATCCCAGCCCTTCCTGCTCCCCCAGGATCCCTTCCCTGCGTGGGAGGTTGTGGAGACAGAAAGAGGGAGAGGGAGCAACACTCGGGTTTCTATTTCCAGTGGGGGAGTGCAAAGTGAGCTCCCAAAGTTCCTGGTACAACACCCATGACACACTCCAGGAAAATAAACAGAGCTGCCATCAGGATCTGTGCAAGGAATTTTCTTCCCCCCCTTTTTTTAAAGTGCACTCCACCTCCTCACCTCTGCTATCTCTCCCTTTCCCATTTTTTTTTTTTTTCTCTCGGATCTCTTTGGACAAAAGATTCCACAATCACAGATGCAAACACCAAGCAAGGAGGATATGGACTTAAAATGCCACATGGCCAATAAAACCTATTTTACAGCAGAACTCACCTTTAACAAGCACATTGACCACTGTAAGAAAAAAAAAAAAAAAAAAGAATAACTGGCTGAAAATCCTGGTATAAAACAACCCCCAACACCCCAACCCTCAATTACAGCTATTTAAACAATTCCCTGAAAAATAACCAGATTAAAAAAATAATAAAATAAAAATCACAATACTGGGATTTTCAGCACTCGCCAACCAAAAGGTATGAGGCCACAGATTTCAGGAATTAATTTGGGTTAATTCAGATGGCAGAGATGAGGTAGCCAAAATAACAAGCAATTACCTTTTCCTGCCTTTGAAGAACAATGAATTTGGGAACTGGTCCAACTTTAGAAAGAGTGATTACAGATTTTTCTGCTCAGAGAAACCTCTCCCTCCTCAAGACATCCAACACATGACTACGTATGTACTTTTTATGGCCAGCCACTTATCTGTATTCCATAACACTTGAAGGATTAATTAAAGATAAAATTCAATTATTTATTACATACCCTGCTAATTATTTTTGAAGCTCCATAAAGAGAGCAGGAGAAGCTGCCCAACACAAGCCATAATTAAGCAGAAAGGCAGCATTTGTGTGGTCACTTGGCGAATCCAACATGCAAAACGTTTATCATTTAACCATTTCCTCTATATTGTGCACCAGGCTAGAAGGGTTTGAAAGCTGGGCAGAATGACAAATTCGACTTACATCTAATTTTGAGGAGGGAATATCTATTTCGACGAGTTTCGACAATCACTTCAGTGGATAATAAGCAATGTTAAATAAAACATGTAGCTAAATAGGCATTAAAGGCCTTTTACATACTTGGAAGAAAAGAAAACAGTTTTTTTCTCTTTTTTTTTCCTCTTTTTTTTTTTTTTTTTTTTTTTTTTTAATGCTGCAGACTGCAGGCATTTTTTGGTCTATCTCTGTCAAGTGCAATTCTTTCTTGATGAATGACAAGGTACGATAATAGGCTGCCGTTACCAGGGCAACCAGACAGCAGAGCTGTGTGCCTTGAATTTTGTCATCTGAAAATGAAACCAGAAGCAAAAGAAAAGCTGAGAATCGAGCGACAGATTAACTCTGGGAGGGGGGGACTGGAGGGGGGAGAGAGAGCACAGGAGGAGGAGGAGGAGGAGGAGGAGGAAGGAGAGAGCAAGGAGGGGGAGAAGGGGCTGCATTACAAGCAATTAAAATGACTGTAATCTGTGCTCGCTGTGTGTGTCTGGGTTGCAGTTGCAGCTATCATTTGTCAATAAGCTTCCAGCCCTGATTTCCTCACTGCTCTCTTTGTTCCAGAAACGTGGGAGAAAAAATTAAAAAAAAATAAAAATAAAAATAAAAAAGCTTTAAAAAGTACTTTACAGGGCACTCACCTTTACGAGAGGTGGCTCTGCAGCTTTGCTCCCAGTAGCTTTCCCAGTTCCTCCCAGTAGCTTTCCCAGTTCCTCCCAGTCCCACTCAGCCCCTGAGAGGCTGCAGCCGGGAGCTCAGGGTGGAGATGCCTCCCTCACTTCTGGGGTGGTACCCATGGTTAAACAGGACCCCATCAGCCCAAGGATTCCGCAAGGATTTTCCCAACGGCTTCACCTGGACCTAGGAAAGTCTCTGAAGTCCCCATTGATCAGAGCCATCCTCACAGAAATTGTGTTTGTTTGGTTTTTTTTTTTTCCCACGGGGACAAAGTTGGGGACGTTCAGCCAAAGGCTGAAAGCAGAACAGCTCAGGAGGGGCCAGCTCACCAACTCCAAGCTGGGCTCAAGTTTAAACACCAGGATGGCTGGATCTGGGCTTGGTTCAGCTTGGGCTTTGTGGAGATGGGCTAAAACTGTCTCCTTTGTACCCATACTTTCGAATCGAATAGAATCGACACGCACACACACACACAAGCCTTGGGTTTATAAAAATACCTAAACTGCAAAGTTTAAGCTGTGGATGAACGGTGTAAATAGCTTCACAAACTCAAAATATTCCCAGCTGAGCCAAAAACTCTGCCTGCCCAAGACCCAGGAACTAAACCTGTAGCAAATTTCCTCAGCCCTGTGACCTGAGACATCACAATATTCGTGTTTCACCCTCTTCCATTCCCTCCAGGGATTTTTACAGATGTCTTCTCTCCCAAGCCTGCTGGGTTCGCAGACTAAACTTCACTTCTGCAGTTTTGTGCAAGAGATGTTGATAAAATAAACCTCCTGTAATTTCTCTGCAGTCCCTCAGGCAAAACTCCCCGTGATCCTTGCGCAGTGTGGGTGAATCATTAGGCTCCTGTACCTCAGGAATTGGCATTTCTGCCAAGTTTAAAGATGAGGAAACCACCACAGAGAAAAGGCTGCCTGAGTCAGACCCTTTGAAGAGTCCATGGGGCTCTTTCCTCCTGCTTCAGTTTGGACCAGGCTTTAACAGCACTTGGAAAAAAAGAACTTTGGATTCCTGGCTCACAACTTCAGGTCTCATTAGGCCAAATTTCTACCCAATGAGCTTTCTCTGAAAACACCGTTTTAAAATAAAGTTAATTCAATTAAAAAATAATGCAAAGCAATAAGTGTTGCCTAACCAAAATTACTCCACCTTTGTACAGAAAAATTATACTCTGAGCGTGCCAGTCATAGAGATGACATGTTCTGGAAATAAAAATTCATAACCTATGCATGTTTTTACATGGGCAAGTCAGTTACCTGATTTCTAAGGTATCTAAAGGAAGTGATCATCCCCCATTTTCCTCCATAGTCTAATGGGTTATAAAAGAATGACTTAATTCTTTTGGCGTCTTGACCGCCTTTGAATATTTTCCATGGAAGAAATGAAGTGATTTTTCTCAATATCATCCCTCATGTGATTGGCTTTTCTGCCATGGCCAGCCCAGGACGTTTGAGCTGTGCTGATCTATTTTTGCCTGGCTTGTTCCCCTGTGCCTGTGTCTGCGTGGCACCGAGGAGAGGAACCCCTGCTAGCTCTGGCAGCAGCTTCGTTCCACAGGAACTCATTAGCTCTGGGTGTTTTGGGAGGGAATGTGGCGTTTCAAACGCTTCACAAAGTTCTGGAGCTGGATCAATGGCATCTCCATGTTCCAGCTGAGCTCCTGCACAGGTATCAGGAAGCCAGCATTCTGTTTTGGGGGGTTGAAGGAATGATCTGGCTGCTCCTCCAGTCTCCATCCAAGCAAGTGGTCACCAGGGCAATTGCAAACTTGTCTTTACTGACAAAACCTTCATTTGAAAGTTGGCTTATTCCTTCTTTTCCATTCAGTTTTTGAGAGGCGACAGGAATCTGCACTAGAATTTGTCACCAGCTGCATTTATAACATGTGAAGGGGTCACCCCTGATGATCCAGTAACCCCCAAATTGGTTTTGTCCAATGAAAAAAGGGTTTTTTATTAAGGGTTTTTTTAATATTTAGGGGGTTTGTAATTTCCTTTTTCTATTCTTCCCATTTGGTTTTCTATTTCCATTTTCTATCCTTTCTACGTTCTCTTATTTATGCATTGTGAGAAAGGAACAAAATGAGTTCTGCTTGCTTTGAGTCACTAATTCCCCAAATCAGGAGATTTGGATAACAGATTAAACTATGGCCTTTCTCCAGCTACCACACATCAATTCTATTTTCCCACATCATGTAGCACAGGTGTCTTTCACCATTTGGGAAGTTCTCATGGCAGGACCATGAAAACCATTTGGGAAACGCCCCTTGAAACCTTGGGCAGTCCTTCTACCTGCTTTGGTCAAAAAAAACCAATCCTGTTAAAAGAAATTCTTTATGTATTAATAAGTTTGACTAATTCTACACTGCTTTTCTCATAGTTGGGTGAGGCAGTGTAGAGCACAACCACCAGGATTATTTTAAATTTGGGGCTGAATTAAGGCCTCAGAGCTGTCTTAACCCACTAGAACTGCTTTTTAATCTTCCTTCCGTGCACCTCTGTGTTAACTCAAGCTGAGGCTGAATTATGGCTCCTTCTTATCCCTGATAAGCAGAGGGAGCTGTGGCAGAGCAAAAGTTGGAGTTTACTCAGCCTTGTGCATCCATCAGCAGCGTGTCAGGCAGTTTCCAGTCCTGGAATCCTTATTAACAGTGGTGATGGAAGAGGCCCCTGGAAAAGAGCGGGGTTTTCAAACCCCTCCACGGAGAGGTGACAGCTCAACAAATCACCTTTGGATTTGTGAGCTCAGCAGATTGTTCCTGGAAGCTGTTGAGAGAAAATAAATATGGAAAACCACAATGTCATTTCTAAGAGTCGCTTTTCAGAGCCTGACCACATTTTAAGTATCTGCTAAGTGATGTCCTTTCTCCTCCCCTGCTCCCAGCCAAAACCAATGTTGTATCATTCTCCTGACAAAGCTGGGGTTCCAGACACCAAAGCAAATACCACCTACAGCCCTCGTGAGTCACACAACTCATGTGATTTAAAACAAAAATTTAAAAAAATCTATAGAAAAAAAAACCCTAAAGAAATAAAAACTCAACTAACTCTTAATGTGAGAGAACTCACAAAAAGGAAATAACTCAGCAAGGCTTTCGTCTTTGTGAATGAGTCGGTGTTTGAGGGAGAGAGGATGAGTTACAAATGTGAAATAACACATCTTTATATAAGAAATGAAGTTTGGGGCTGGGCCCAAACCCACCCTGCATGGTCTGACCTCATGGGCAGACCCTGTAAGAGCTGTCTCTGGGAAAGTGCAGAACTCCCATGAATTTCCACGGAGTTGGATGGTCCTGCACCCCTCAGCTGTGCATGTGAACCAGCTCCAGCCCCCCGTTATTAATCCTGGTATGTCAGCACAGCCTGCAGAGCTCAGCCAGCTCCCTTTGGGAAGCTCTGGACACCAGCAGGGGAAGCTTTGATGTCTTTGCACCTGTCTGTGCTTTTGTGCTGCTTCCTCTTAGTGGCGATCTCTTGGCTCAGCAAACATCTCCAAGTGTCCTTCCCAAAATCTGCTTCAGGGATGAACGAGTCCTTGCTTCACTTCAGTAAGGACTGGGGAAAACGGTTCTTTTGGAGAGAAAGATAATGCTAAGCTTATATCCATAGCATCTGGGTTTTCTGGTTATGGGTACATTTAAACGCATTTAAATACTGGTATTAAATGAGAGCTTCTTGCTCCAAGTGCAGTTGTCCAGTAAATTATTTCAGAAATGGCTTCAGACCTTTTGCAATAATAGGTTTTTGGCAAACAGCAGGACCCTTGAAAAAACCACTTTATCATTATGAGGAGATCATAAATGAGAGTTAACTCCTAGATACAGTCGTTTGCAAAGCCATCAGAGGTAATAACAAAATATGAGCCACTTCTAAATGGACTGCTGAGGAGGAAGCTGAGGGGAAAAAACCTGTCACCAACCCACAGCGGGCCAGCAAATGCAGGCAAAATGTTATACCCTGCAGCCCAGCAGATCTCCTCGGTCAGATGGAGCTGGCACAAGAGAGTTTTTCTCTTTGAGAAGAATCCCAGAGCTGTCTGGTGGCCTCATCTCCAGTGGACACGGGGAACTGTGTGCTCCCAGCTCCGCTTCTCCCTTTGATGCAATTTTCAAGTTTCACTTTCAGCCTTCTGTTCTCTCCAATAAAAGAATAAACATGTATCCCAGCTTCTTTTTTTTTTCTCCCCACCCCCCCGCAAAAGAAGTCATTGCTCATAAACCTCTAAGCACTGTTTTTCCTACAGAGGGATCCTTCAGAGGAGCTCAGAGCCAGGAGGAGATTTTGCCCTGCTCTGCATGGCTGAGGGGCAGGTTCATTGCTCATGCACCACATCCCAAATGCTGGCGCTGCTGTCTCATGCTGACATAGCTGCTGCTGCTGACACATTCTCACACAGGCATGGTGAGAACATAGCAATGCTCTGACTTTGGGGTGGCCCTCAAATCTCTGCTCTCTGTGACCAGGGGCAGGACCTGAGGGGATGGCTGAGAGGGCTATCAGGGGAGGTTTTGTTGGGTATTTGGAAAAATTCTTTCCCCAGAGGGTGCTGAGCACTGAATATTCCCCAGGGAGTGGGAACAGCTCCAAGGCTGCCAGAGCTCCAGGAGCCTTTGGACAAGGTGGGACTTGATCCCTGTGGTCCCTCCCAGCTCAGGACATCCTACAGGTCTGTAATTCAAGATAAATAAAAAGCTGTGTCCAGCAAAAGAATGAGCCAAAATGAGCCAGTTATCCATGAAAACACTCTGAGAAACACCCCTCAGACACTCTGGGTTTGGGGGACTCCTGATGGAGAACTGAAGGCCTCAAGCTGTAGTGACAGAGGAGACCAAATATTTGGAGTATGACAAGAAGCAACTTATCCAGTTGAACTGATCTGTTTTCATACCAGTTGGAGAGGCTCCTGCATCTGCACTGGGGAGTGGGTGGGGGGTTAGGAGAGCTGCCACCCTTTGATAAGTAGGGCACTCCGTTATGAAAGATTAAGGCCAGAGATGAGGATGCAGCTGAGTGTAAATGAGACTCCCAAGAGTGAAGATCAAAGTTGGGAGGAAAACCATAGTAAAGCATGGAAACCAAACTTCCTACCAGGAATTTAAGCATGAAAAGGCCATGGTGACTTTCAGCTTCGAGGCCGGAGGCTGAAGGCCTTACTGAAAGCTGCTGGAGGGTCTCTGTGCCAAGCTTGGATGGTCCTCACTGGAAACAGATGGGAAAAGAGGGGTTCCTGCATGTCCCATAAAAAGAATCAACTCAGCAGGCTGGGGAATCGTGCTAACAAAGCGAGACAAGATACAGCTTTGATATTTCTTGGCATTTTTCTCCTATAAATATGAAGACCACAAGACTTTAAAAAAAGCCCAGAGGGTTCTTGTCTATGTGTAGTCATGTAAACCACTGCTCATCAGAGAGGCTTTCTGGCCAAGGAATTAAAGCTGTTTCCTTCCTGGCCCCATTTGTTAGAGATTTTGTCTCTGCTGTTTCAGTACATCATAACTGGCTGGGACTTCACAGGATGGGAGAGGGAAAATCTCTTCCACAACAAGGTGATGGCCATGCACACTCATCTGCTCCAGGAAAAGAAGGTGCACTGGTCTCAATTCCATATTCTCTTTATCACAGGAACTCTGCACATTTTATTACCGTGGCCAATTCCCTCACTCTCTGAACGACTTCATGTGAAATTTGGGGTAAATAATTCAATTTCCCTGCGCCTGCAAAAGGGGGGGGTGGGGGGTTCAAATAATGATTGTACTTACCCTATAAGCTGCAACTCACCCATTAGATCCATCTTATCTGAACATCTGATAATCTCTTGCTGCTTCCCACATTGTAACCATTAATTCTGTGGAAATATGGCATGGAAGGAGCAGGAATGATGTCTGTGCTCGTGCTCAGGTCACAGGAGAAATAAAAGGAACACGGAGGAGCTGCTTTGGCAATGGTACTTCTCACTTTCCAGATCCCAGCCTCTTAAATTAACTTCTCTAAAGTATGTGAGGAAAGAGTGGAACACTGAGCTCTGACTACAGCAGAGCTTCTCTCCAAGGCTAATTTCAGCAGCTGCTGCTCACTGCAGCTTCAGTGGAGGGGGGATAGGGATGGCATCTCCCACTAAACATGCCAGCACTGTTGCCTGCACTGCCACGTCTCAGTTTGGGGTTAAAAAGGATGGGTTCAGATGCACTGGAGCTTGTTGAGCAGCCCAAGGGGAGGCAGGGCTGCGGGCTGCAGCAGGGCTGGCCGGGCTTTGCAGCTGCAGGCGAGGGAGGTGAGCTCTGCCCCCCAGAGCTGCAGTGACTCTCCCATGCCCAGGGACACTCCAGGGCCTGAGCAGAGTCCCTGCACTGGGACAGTGACCTGCTCCCAGTGGCTGATGCTGGCCAGCGCCTTCCCTTTCACAGGGTTTGTAGTGGCAGACAGAGCCCTCGCTGGGTTATTTTCCCCCTTCCCCACACTTTTCTCCTTCAGTTTCCCATTCCATCCTCACCATCTTTCTTATCAAGTCACTGCCCCCATCGACCTCCCTTTTACACTGGGGACGATGGGTCAGATGTGGAATTCCCCATCCCTACACCCCAGCTCTGCCCATCAGCAGCCTGTACCAACCCGAGGGGCTTCACTTTGGTCATCGAAACCCTGCAGCAATAAATTTGGCACAGCAGTGGAGAGCAGAGATGTGTCTGGGTCTGAAGTAGCTACACCACGTAATTTGCAGTTCCTGGGATGGAGCTGAGTAAGGGCTCCGGGTTCTTTTCCAGGGAACTGGGTCAGGCTCACTTCTGTGCTGCTGCATTTCCACCCCACCTTTACCTGTGAGCAGAGCCACAGCCTCATCACACCTTCCCCTGTGGCAGCAGGGCCAAACTCTGGGATGAATTTCCATCCACAGGCAACCTGATTTTGTTTCCACCAGTTTTACCCAGTGCTCTCCCTCCTCCCATCCCTGCAGAAAGCAGTTCCTGACTGGGAGCACAGCATCCAGCAACTTCCAGGAGAGCAGGAATGATTTATATCAGCTGGGGATTGAACCAGATTATGTTTAGCTTTAGTCCCTGTTTCAGAAACAATAATGTTATGAATAATCCTTTTATGTTCATACATCTTGTATAAATATCTGAAACATGTATAAAGCCAAGGAGAGGAGGGAATTCATTAAGGTGGTCCAGGGGAATGTTGCTCTGAGAAACAAGGGACTGCTTAGGAGAGTTAGAATTGGTTTATCCCATTATTTTTTCTCAAGAAAGAAACCAGGGGAAACTAAATATAATGAAATTTTTCCCAGCAATGGTAGGTGGAATCATATTCCTGAGGAGCTCATGGGAGCATCAGTGTGTAAGTTCAGCTGCCCTAAAATATGCATGATAGTTGTTCTTCCGTGTTCTCCTGCAAAATTCCCGATTAGGCAGCCCCAAAGTCTGGAATCAATAGTAATTTTTCAATAGAGCTCCACGGATTTACAGGCAGGCCCCATGTGCTCATTATTTAAAATAAATGAAGGGAAGAAATAGTGAATGAAAATGTGACAGGGGCAGCGATTTTTGGAAAATCCCCCTAATTTTAAAGAGACTTTCAAGCCAACTGTTTAAGACAAAACAGGGCATGCATTGAATTTTCAGCTCAATGACATCACGTCACCCTGATTTCATCTGGTCCCCGCATGTTCTTGGTGGGAGTGAAACTTGATGCAGCTCCATCCAGCTCGTGGCACGCTGTGATTTATTACAATTTAAATGATAAAGCACCCAAGAATGTTCAGGCAATTGGATTAGCCCATTGACTGAATGTGCAGACAGCTATTTTTAGGAAAGAGATGTCAGTTTGTGCAATATTGGATGGCCTGATCTGTATTTACTGAGGGGGCAGGGGAATTTCCCTCATCACACGGCTCTGATGTTACCTCTGTGTTCTGTTCTTTTTAAGTGGAGATCTGAATGTCACAAGATTTTATTCATCAAAGGGGAGAACAAGTTCTTGACACCCTGTGCTGAGTCTTCTGAGAGAGAGAGAGAGAGGCTGGCAGGATAAACCAAGCCCAAACTGTGCCCGCAGTTTAAAGAGACTCAGGACGTGGATTTTGGTGTTCCCACATTCTGTAGGGATGGGTCAGTAATGATAATTTATTAGGAGGAGCAGGACTAGAGCTTGCCTAGAACACATGCAAGTCTCTGGATGCCAAGTTCCTGATTCACACCATCCCATCCTCATAAATTATCAGGTGGATCCTCCAAGCTGGAAGATGCTCGGACCCACAGCTCCAGAGAGACAGACAGGAAATGGAAAAAATGATGCTCCTGGCTTTTGTTGGAAAAATATTTTAGGATAAGGCTCCACTCCAAAGCAAAAATAACCCTGAAACTGGAATAATTCATGAATAACGTGGCACAACAATAAAAGGTTCGGTTAGTGCAGTGGGTTCTTTAATTCAGCCAAGAGGAGAAAGTGCTAAAATCAACACAAAGGGATCCCATTAGGAGATGAAAGGCTTGTTGCAATCCCTTTGGTTTACTCAGCTGGGTCACTTCAGGAGCACTGAGTGCTCAGGTGTGGCCTAATTCTCCTTTTCTTGTGTTCCTAAGCAGGGCAGGGGCTGAGGGCGTGTTTAGGTGGGAAGGGAATTCAAGATGTGTATTTTGAAGGACAGCATTACCCATTCTGGCCATCCTATCCCAAACTGGTTCGTCTCTTCGGGACACAAATCTGGGAAAGGCCCCGATGGCTCCAAAAATTTGCTCCTGTCTTGACAGCAAACTCTTCATTTTACATGAAAGCATCGGCAGCTTCTGGGAAACAGATTAAATCTAGTTCCAAACTTCCTCTTGATATGGATAAAAAATGTCTAGGACTGATCCCAGCAGGAACGAGACCTCCTGCTGCTGAGCTCTTGGTTCAGTGATTTAACATCTGATCTTACTGTCCCTGGGTCAAAACGATGCCTGGTGTAATTCTGACAATGACATTAGGGTCAGCTTTGGACAGAATTCCTTCCAGTGCACTTGTGGGTTTTGAATCCACCGAAGTCCAGCTCTGAGGAACAAGGCGAGGCTCTGAAGGCAGCAGGCACAGAGAAAAAACCAAAACTCAGGTTCATTTAAAAATAGCAAAGAGCAGGTTTAAGCGCTCATTCTTTCAAGCATCCCTATTTTTGCATCTCCTCTAGTAATAAAAATGTTTTGGTTTATAGAAGAAACATGGAGGCATCACCAGTGCTGAGGATTTCAGGGATTAATTGCTTAGATATTGCTAATTGTGAGTGGAGGCGGGGGGGTCACTAGAGAGCTGTTACCTTTGTCTTCTGTTCTAGCAGGAAAAAAGCTGAAAGGAAAAGATAGGAGAGGATATTCTGGCCCACGTGATGTAAAAATAGGGGCAGGCTGCTACAAAAATCAGAAATTCCCTCATGGAATAGCCCTCCTGGTTGAATCCCCCAGCTGCAGCTTCCAAGCTCCTCTGGGCTGGGCTTTCCTGGCAAGATTTATTTTAAATATAAAAGTACATTAAGGTAATTCTGCAGTCAGTGGTGGGGATGGAGCTGTGAAGTGCAGGGATCCCAGAGGATCAGTGTTTCCCATGGCAAACCCTGTGCCCTATCCCAGGGAATTCCCTGATCCTGATATCCCAGACTCCCCTCACTGCTGTTGTATTTACCCACATTGAGGCCTGGCTGTCTGCGAGACAGAAGGTAATGACAGAGGAAAATATGTGCAGAGTCAGGGAGGGGTTTATCATGACCTGTTTTTAAAAAATAAATAAATTCAGAAGCAGCATTTTTACAGCCTTTGAGTCTTGAGGTCAAAACAAGCTCAGCATCCCAAGAAGCCTTGATCAAGCCAAGATTTGCCTGTGCAATTTTTCTGTGTGACTTTTCTTCTGACCAAAGTGAGTTAACAGAGGAAAATCTCCCCTAGAAGCCATGCAAGCTGCCAAATTCAGCACACTCAGCTCCAAACATCCCAAAAGTGCTTGAAGGGTGGGAGTCAACAACTTTCAGCGTGCTCAGAGCTGCTGAAGGCACAGCTTTATCCCCCCACTGCTACGTTACCTATCCTGGAGGTGTCTTCATGGGCACAGATGGAAAAAGCTGTAAAGGAAACATTTGAAAACTGAGGGTGCATTAGAGGAGTGATTGCAGCACGGTGATTTATAGCTGCAGTAATGGACTGAAATCCAATTATCAGCACTGCTATCTCAGGCAAAATGCTTAAGCCAAACTTTCTCGTCAGTGCTTTTAGGTTTTGGGTTGGTTTTCAGAGGTGCTCAGCATTTCTTCACCCCACAAAAATAACATATCCCTGGCCTTCTACAAGGCAAACCCTCACTACGGAAAGCCAGTCTCCCCTCCCCTATCCAGGAGGGAAAAATAGTTAAAAAAAAACCCAAACAAATAACAAAAGAACCCATTAAATCAGATTATACCTGATACTACTGTGCTTGATAAATATTTTCAATAGCTGGGTTGAAAATCAATAATCTTACTCCATGCTTTCAGGAAAATCAAAGTGAGGAAAAGAGGTTAAAATGGCAGAAATGAGGGACGTGATTCAGGATCAGGAACATTTCCATACCCACCTCACAAAGAGACTTGTGGGAGTTAATTCAGGCCACTGCAGAAAGTGTCTGGAGCTCCACAGATGAAGTTGCTGTAGAAGAGCTGCCTTATTAAATAATGAGGTGCCATCACATGTGAACAAAAACACTTAGATATTTCTCAATATGTTTTAGGACACTGTGTTGTTTTCCAGCAGCTTCATGCATTCCAACCTGCAGAGGATCAAACACTTCCCAGAATATTCTGTCTTTTTTCTTTTTTTTTTTCATTTATTTCTGAGATGAGGAGATAGCTCCGACAGCATTGCTGTCTCTATTTGGGGTATTGAAACCAAAACTGGGATTTCTTTAAAAGATAAAAATTAAAAAAAAAAAAAAAAAAAAAAAAAAAAAAAAAAAAGGGAAGGTTTCACACTGCATGTGCCAAAGGAACAAAACTTCTCCCTCGACATCTGTCCCTGAACAAGAGAGGAGACCTTGGGTTTCATATCTCAGCTGAAAAGATAAATGTGGAAACACCTCCCCCACTGTCCCACTGCAGTGTTATGGCTGGACTGGGAGAGGAGGAAGGAGAAATAACTGCTGCAAGCTTTGGTTTGGCCACTGGAGTCTCCTATTGCCTCCCATCTTCCAGAGAATTCAATTCCCAGAGAATTCACACCAGCACTGAGTCCTCCATACAACAGGCAGAGGCTGTGCTTTGGCAGGATGGAATCTGGGGGAAAACCTTCCTAAAATACCCCAAAATAGAGGCTGGGGAAACAGGAGCAGCTTTATTTGCCTTGGCAATGCCAGCTCGTGTGCCATGGCTGGAAGGAAAAGGAGCAGTCTGAGATGCCTGAGGAATATGGGGGCTTCAGGTCCTTGTTGAACACTTTCAGTAATTGAACCACGTCACTATTTTTAAGTTGTATGTTCATATATTCCGAAAGAAATTGGATGCTGTTGTAAAGACAGCAAGAAGGACACCACTAATTCAAAACCAGGACTTTCCTCCCGCTACAATTTTGCTGCAGCATCTTCCAAAATCCACATTATCCCCCCAAAACTACACACAGAAGGTCAGGCCATGTGAAAAAGAGCAAAGGGGAATGAAGGAGAACAGGAATTGTATCAAAGCTGTGCTGTTATTTCTGTATTATCCATCAAACAGGGGAGAGAAAAATACAGACTTCAGGATTATTTTATCTACTATTTGGGCCTTCAACACTGAGATGCAACAAGCAGACACTGGTGGAGTGAAAACACAATTCAACTGAAAGGCAAATTTTGTGTGTGAGGTGCTCCACGAGCCCACCAACCCTCTTCTCAAGCCGGTATCCAAAGCCCAGGAAAAACCCAGCCCCAACCACTCCATCCAGGGAAGGAGGTGCTCTGAAAGCCCTGGTGGGAAGGGGAGAAAGGGGTGAGCAAATGAGACAAAACACACACTGAGTAACTGATTTACAGAGGTGCCATTTACTGGATTCCTTGTGGAAAACCAAGTTCTTTGCACGTTCAGACACGATACAAGCACACCAGAGCAAAACCAAAGTCCACTGATTAATCTGTGCTCCTTCCCACACCTCGTGTCCTTTTCTGGAGGAGCTGGAATCCAGGTGAGCGTGACTTTATCCACAGGTAAGTTCGTACACTGAGAGGACTCTTCTCAAACCTCAGCATTTCTGATGCTTCACACACAGCATTTCTTGCATGATTCATCCTAAAAGTGAAGCTACCAGCAGGGCAGTCAAGTGAGAAGTGTGTAATGGCCTGGGAGCACCAGACACAGCTTCCAGGGCAAGTTCAGCTTCTTGGAGTAGCCAGAGGGAGCAGTTTGGAGACTTCTCTCAGGAGCTGAGCTTCTCCTCTTTGCCCTTGTGCCCATCTTGCAGAGGGATGCAACAACAAAGAGCACCAGGGTTGGTGTTTGGCAGGAGCAGCCATGGAATAAACTCAGTTTATTCAGCAGCAAGGAATAAACTCAGCCAGAGCTCATCCACTCCTTGTCCCTCAGATCCTTCAGCAGCTGCTGCTGGAGATGCCCCTCGTTGATAAGGGTGGTGAGAGAGGCACACCCTGCTCAGCAGAGCCCGTGTTCATCCTTCCATCCCTCCCACCCCTGAAAGAACAGACATTTATATCAGGTACACCACCAGCCCACTGCTGAGACACTGCTGTAGGTGGAGCTCTGCGAGGAGAGGCAGCAAATCAATGATTCTAGAAGTGTCAGACATTTCAGTCCAGGAGATTAGGGATTCATTGACTGCAGTGTGGGAAGAGCTGTTAAATAAAAACAATTGCAAGCAAGCTCACCACAGAAAGCAGAGATTCCTCTTTCATCTTGGAAATTATATTTATATATATTTAATTGTTTGGAATGCCCTCATACATTCAAAGACAATGCCAGAGCATTGGGTGAACGACAGAAAAACAGAAGAGAAAAAAATGCATGACTTGTTCACAGAAGTACCATGGACCTCATTGTTACATGTGGGGGTACACCAGAGGGGCTCCTGGCATGTCACAACCTCATTCCAGCCAGGAAAGTTCCAGAGAAGAAGAATTTGTGCTTAAAGAACAGCAGCCCTGTAAACCAGCAGACAGAAATGCTGTGATGTGCTTCCTTGGGCAAAGCACTTTTGGGTGCCTTTTCCCCTCCTATTACCTCGTATAAATGAGTCTCCACCTCTTTATGGGCAGGGGAAAATCTGTTTCCATGTTCTAGGGACAATTTCAGGGGGAGCCTGGAGGTTTTTCCCCTCCATGCATAGCAAGTGTAAGATCTTACCTCACTGCATGACTTGTCTGGGTATCCATGGAGTCAAAAGCACCAAAACTGTAACACAGGAGTAAAGTTCAGTCTGGGCCCAGGGTAAAAACCAGAATTATTGCTGAGTCCAAGACTGATGCACATCCCCTTCCATTATTTAAAGCAGGAGATTTATTACTGGCTGTCAAAGTCATTTTTTTCAGGCATTTCTTTGTTTGGCAGAGGGAAAAGGAACCCCAAATATATCAAACACAGAGGCAGAGAATGAGAGTTTGCAAATGCCTCTCATGAACTTGGGAATGCATCCAGATCAAAGGAGCATAATGAGATATTCTGAATAATACAGCGAGATATTCTGAGCAATACTTGATGCACCTAATTACTGAGAATGTGCCTCGCTGAGTTTTCCAGGAGCAGGATCAATGCCCTGCAGGTCCTTGTCCATGGATGGGATTTGTGGATTGCCAATCTGGATCGAGCTCAGGAACATCAGCAATCACTGATTCCAGGTTAAAAAAAAAACAAACAAAACCTCATGAATCCAGAGGAAAAATACATGTGCATAGCATGACAGTTGTGGCCGTCCTACTGAAGACCTAAAACAAGGTCTGCAGATGATGATGGAGCTCTTCCCAGTTTGGTTTTGGCCTTGGAATGAGAGCCCAGGTTAAACCAGAGGTCCCAAACCTCCTCTGGACTTGGCCACGCATTTCTCAGTGCCCCCCAGAAAAGCTGAAATCGGCCAATCCAGGACCCCAATTGCCTCCATAAAAAGATCTTGGACTGCAGCACTCATCCACCAGCTCCAAATGCCAACGAGCCAGCCCCATCCCAATCAACCCAAGAGAGGCTCCTGGCTGATAATTTCATCTTTTAAATGGATCCCTCGTAACAGATCTGGCTTTGCTGAAGCAGCGATCTTTTCCTCTGCTATTGACTAATATTGAAAATTCCAGCTATGCATATTCATTTCCTCTAAATACCTGATCCTCTTCCATGGAAAATATTATCTTGAGGAAGAGCCCAATTAAATTGTGCAACTCTTTGCAACCTTGTGTGTTACAGTATCAGGTGGGGAAGCAGAAGCAATACTGGAAATCACAGGATCTTCGGGAAACCCAGCGTATTATTAGGTTTGATGAGATCCATTTTCTTGATGGCTTCTGAAAGATCTTTGTGCTAATTAGCTAAGAATACCACTGAATTATTTAATTATCTCTACTTTTGTGCCATAAAATATGTTGTCATATCACACTCTGTCTTGCTGTTGCTCTTCATACTTAATGATGCCTTTAGAGTTCCTGATTTCCTTTGTTCTCCCTCTGCAAGTGGTTTTTGGTGGTGCTGGGGAAGGAGGGGAGAGCGGAGAGAGGAGGCCAAGGAAAAATCTCAGGTTTTAAAGAAATTTTGACATGTGGGAAAATCTTCACGCACGCTCAGCTCCAGCTCCCTGTGCCATACAAAAAGCGTGTCTCAAAGCTATATATTTATTACTAAGCCAACCAAGAATCCTTTCCAGAGGGAAAAAGAGGAGACAACACCATTTGGGGAAAAAAAATAAATAAATAAAATCAGCAAGGAATGGTGTTTTGTTGTTTTTGTTTTGTATTTTTTTTTTTTTTTAACCAAGGAAGAGGTAAATTATGATAATTACTCTGACTGGTAGGGTCCTTAAGCATTACTAATTAGCATTTATTGCCTGGATTATTGAAACAATGTGTGTGTTCCCAAGAGTGAGGAAGAACTGGGATGCTCTTTCCTTGGGAGCCCTGGGAAAAAGGCAGGGCAGCAGGAATTCAGCACAGTTGGCACCGAGGCTCCTCTGCCCGAGCACGGCGAGCTCCAGCCTCGTGCACAACTGCAATTGTACCTTTGGGAAACCCACGCCTTGAACTCCTCAACCCTGCCTGCCTCCCCCCTTCCTTGCTCACAGAGAAAGGGACAAAATTTAGGGGGGAAGAAGGAAAACAAACAAACAAACCGAAAAAAAAAAAATCAAATATATAATCCAAGTCGTTTGGCGTGTAGATTAAGGTGGGGTTAATGCTCTGGGAATTGCAGTGGCTCCTGTTATTCCAGGATTGTGCACAAACCTCCTATGAATAAGCATTTCATTGCTCTAAAGCACTGAGCTATGGCCAAGCACCTCCTTACCGAGGAGTTAAAGGGTTAACAAATCCCACAAAAAATAGCAATATTATTGTATTTACAACCGGCATTTCGGCCAACTTAGTGAAGAGCTTGCAATCAGATTTCGGCATAAACTGTATTTGAATACTAAGCATTTATAATATGATTTAAGTTTGGAATTAGAAATCGATCAGGAATTAGTCAATCATCTAATCAGCACTAGCCACTACACAGCATCTCAACTGCAATTTGCTATTTGGCCCAATAAATCCTTAAGTACCTTGGAAATGATTCAGGGAAGAAAGGCAAGGCAGTAAAAGTAGACTTCTTTTTTTTTTTTTTTTTTTTTTTTTCCTTTAGCTGCAGCACTGTGCAACTTTAGGTCTTGTTAAACCCCTGGAAATAAAAGAGCAACAATGGAAAACTGCAGAATGCCTCGGACCTTTTATTTTTACCTTTTCCTGCCACCAAACCCTGTGCCTTTCAACTTGGGAGAGCAAGCTCCAACTCAGTCACAACGAGGTCAAAGTCACCGAGCTCAAAGCTACAGCTGCTGCTCACACAAAACTCCCAGACACCAGAATTTCCCAAAATTGACCGTATTTTTTTTAAAAAAAGTCTATATTTTTTAAAATCCCACGCCTCATTTGATTATCTTTCTCCTTCTTAATTTTTTGCATCACGTATTGCACAGAACATTTAGCAATGTGTTATATTCAATATAGTGGTAGCATATTAGATATACTTTTAATTGAAACTTGTTCCAGCCTGGTGGTTTTTATTTTAGTGCTGAAAAAGATCTTCGATCCTTATTAAGCTTTACTTGTTCTATTTGTTGATTAAATTAATGCTTAATATTAATTTTTCTCTTCCATTTTCCTTGTAAGAGGAAAAAAAAAAATGTCTTTTCGCCCACAGATTCGGGTTTTGTTATTTTTTTTTCCTAATGAAAACATAAAACCGTGGAAACTGATGAAATTACTATTGGAAGAACTGTGTAACACTAAGAGAAGAAAGCCTTGGAGCCACAGAAATAAGGCAAAAAAATCCCTCCTTTTGTCTGCAGAAGGTAAAAAAAACAAAAACAACAAAAAAAAAAACGCTGCAGGAATCGTTGTGGATCGAGTTCTATCTGCTGGAAAAGCAGCGATTCCGGCTGGATATTTGGAGTGGGACTGACTTTTACCAGCGCTGACATTTGTGCAGCTCCCGGCCACGAACGTGGCTGAGAATCGCCCTGAACCTGCGTGCCCTGCGCCGGGAATTCTGGAATGGGAATGGGAATGGGAATGGGAATGGGAATGGGAATGGGAATGGGAATGGGAATGGGAATGGGAATGGGAAAGGGTGGGGGGGACTCGTTCTCTTCCAGCCGCTCTTCTCCTCGCCAGAACCTCGCCTTTCCCCCTGGAAAAGCATCCCCGGGGGAGCGCACGATCCGCTCTCCCCCCTCCCTATTATTTTATTATTTCCATGCCCTGCGCTCATTTTTTGGGGCCAGCTCGCCGCGCTCCCCCCGCGGCCGCCCTGTCCCTTTAAAGCTCCATTCCCAGTAATTGATGTGTCTGGGCCAGTCTAGACTGGGAGAGACTCAAGCGATCCCAATTACTGCGCTCAGGGGCGCGGAGCCTGCGCGGGCTCCGTCCTCCCCCTTTTTCTCTTTTTTTTTTTTCTTTTTTTCCACCCTTTTTTTTTTTTCCTCCTTTCCCCAAACCCTCCCCGCCCATTGTTTTGCCGCAACCCCCGCCCCGCACCGCGGACACAATAGCGACCCCCGGGGAAGGGGGGGGGGGTCCCAAAACGGGGACCCCCCCTCTCCGCTCCTGGAGAAGCGCAGGATGCGGAGGGATGCGCGGGGGACCCATCCAGGATCGCGTACAAAGCGCTCGCCCCTTCCCTTCCAGCGGAGGAGGGGGGGGGTGGAAAAAAATAAAATTAAAAGCTTCGGGGAATGGTAAAAAGCACCCCCTCAAAAAAAAAAGAAAAAAAAAAAAACAGAAAAAACCCCGATTTTTTACGGGTGGGGTAATGGCTGGATAAAGGTGCGGGGCTCCAGCGCTCCGGATTCCAATTTACAGCGCCAAGCAGGTAACAGAAAATAAACGCGGCTCGCTTTGGAATTAAAGAAAGGTTGGAATAATATAGAAATTCAGGAAGACAAGGCTTTCTTGGCTTTTTTTTTTTTTTTTTTTCCCCGCGAAGGTAAAACGCTCAGTGAAATTACAAGAAAAAACAGCTAAAATTCATGTTAAAAAAGAAAAAAAAGAAAAAAAAACCCACCAAAAATTAAATCAAACAAGCAACCTTTTCCAGTTCAGTAACTGTTAAACAACAGGAACGAGCAAACATATCCTAAAGCTCTTAAATACCAAAAGGTTACACCGTCAATTAATTTTTGGTGCATCGTTTTAAGTTCAAGCATTTGCATTCAAATATCGAACAGTAATTCGGTGCCATAACAAGGTACAGTAACTTCATTATAAATTGCCTTGCAGAACAGAGATAAGAAATACAGTTCCAACCATAATTAATTTTACAGCAACATAAAAAAAAATCTAATAAAGAAAAAAAAAAAAAAAACAGCAGCAGGAAACATTTCGAACATTTTTGATTCATCATTTACATGTCATATTGCCCGGAAAAGCAGCAAAGCTCAAGTTCTAGAAAAGGACTCAGAGAAAAACTTCAGCATTTCTTTTTACTTTCCAACCATTAATACATGCAACCATTTTATTCTGCAGTTTATTTTTCCAACCTATAAAATCCGACCCGTCTCCTGGCTTCTTATTTTTTTTTTTTTCTCCCTTTTTTTTTTAATTTCTTTTTTTTATTTTTATTTTTTTTTGTGTGTGTGTGTGTGTGTCCATAGAGCACATTTCCAAGATTAATCGTTCAGTTTTAAACTTGGAAGCATGAGGCATGCTGGGATTTCAGCTGAGGTCAAGCACCAATGTACCGAGCTGTTACTGTTACGCTCTCAGGGTACTCTGTGTTGCTCTCAAGAAGTGGGAAAAGGCAAAAAAAAAAAAAAATAAATAAATAAAAAATAAAAATAAAATTCAAAATTGAGATCCTCTATGCAGTGACCTGCAGCAAAAAAAATCTCCCTCTTTCATCACAGGCATGATATTAATATTCCTCTATATGGAAATGTTTATATTTATAGTTTTCTTTACCTATATTAATTAATACATCGGTGGATCGCCAAGCACACCTCAATAACTGTATTTACATGCAGCCATATCATGTATATCTTATCTACACACGCGTATATAATAATCACTCTGTGTGTACACACATACACCCCCATATCAGGATCAGCTGGAAAATTATCTCGTGAATATACACACACACATTTAAAAATGATAATTTAAAAAAAAGTAAAAAAAAAATCTCTGCGCTACGAACGCTAATTTTAATTTGATTTTTATACAGAAAATGGCCATAACCACCGCCCTACATCAGCCGATGGAGCCTAAGGAGGAGAAATACACTTATTTTTCCCTTAAAAGGTCTCTAAACACTATTGTATGTGTGTGTATACGGCTCTAAATATACACACCCGCGCTCACACATACACACATAGAGAGAGGATATATTTCTAAAATAAAATAAAGATGTCAAAGCACAACTCACAGCTCCCAAGAGCCTAACCCGTGGATTTAAAAGCTAAACATCACAAGTTAGGGTCTCAGGGATTGAGAGGGGCGCAACAACTAGTCCTTGCAAAAATATTAAAAAAAAAATTAAAAAAATACCAAAAACCAACGGGGATCAAAAAATAATAATCATAAAAAAAGATCAAAGGGAGAAAGAGGAAAAGAATAGCAGGCAAGTTCAATTCATGGCTCAAGATTACAAAACAGGACACACAGGTGGAAGGAAAGAGCTTCTCTAAGGACCCTCTGTTGAGAGAATACATTCCATTTTTAATCGTTTATACAAAAAAAAAAAAAATAAAAAAAAAAAATGACATGGCGCGGCAGGTTCCTTACAGCTCCCAACAAGGTCGCTTGCGACAAATACACGAAAAGTGTCCGCATTTAAATAACGAAGAGGAAGTTTGGGGCAGTGACGGAATTATTTTCATTGTTTCAACGAGAAGGAATGCAGAAATAAGAGCAGGAATCCGCAGGCTCGCTCCCGGCCCCTGGCACAAAGCGTGCAGCAGCAGCAGCAAGGCGCTGCCTCCCCGCCCCCTCCGCCAGCCCCGGGGATGGAGAAAAACCCCGAGCCGCCACAAAACCAGGTAGAAACTCACCGTTTGGAAGCGGGGCAGGCTCCGATCGGCGGCGCTGGGATGGGCCGGGCAGCGGCCGCAGCGGGCTCGGTGCCCGGCGGGGTTTGACACCCGAGCGGGTGCGAGCGTGCGGTGTGAGCGCAGCCGGGGGAGGGAGGCGGCCGAGGGAGGGCGGCTGTGTGCAGCTGGGCAAGCCGCTTGCATTTTTAAAACATCTCTCTCTTTTTTTTTTTTTTTTTTTTTTCTTCCCACACCCCCCCCCCCCCCCCATCTCTCTCTCTGTCTTTTTTTTTTTTTTTTTAGGGGTGGGGGGCGGTGTGGTTAAAATTAAATGGGGGATATATCAAGGAAAAAAGGAAAAAGAAGGAAGGTGGTGGGGCGGTTGGTTGGTGGGGGGGGGGGGGGGGGGGGGGGGGAGGAAAGGAAAAGGAACCGAATTCCTCCGCAGCTCCTCTCGCCTGCCGCCCTCCGCGCTCCCGGCAATGCCGCCGCCGCCGCTGCTGTTGTTATTATTATTATGATGAAGAGACGGGGCTGGGGGGCTGCGGGAGCCGGGGCCAGCCCGGTGCCGGAGCGAGCCCCAGACTGTCAGCGGGGAGGAGGAGGAGGAGGAGGAGGAGGAGGAGGAGGAGGTGGAGGAGGAGGAGGAGGAGGAGGAGGGAGGAAGGGCGCGGGCAGCAGCGCCGCAGCCCCGGCCGCCCTCCCCTGCCAGCCGCCGGCCGGGGCTTCAAAGGAAAACCTGGAGAAAAAGCCGCTCGCCCGGGAGAGGAGGGTGCGAGCCCCGCGCACACCCAGCACACAAAGGGACTCCATCCTGCACTGACTCCTCTCTCCGAGCACCTTGTGCACCCCCAGCCAATGGAAATTTACGCCGGCCATAACCCAGAGCAGGATTTCGTCCCCAGCTTGCCACCTCCTTCCCTCCGCTCTTCTCCCCCTTCCCTCCCTCCCTTTCCTCCCTCTTTCCCCCCCCCCCCGCCCAAATAAATAACGCGGATCCGCACCCTCCACCCAGCTCTGGAACCGCTTTAGGCCCAGCGGCATAAGCGGGGAGAAGCCGAAACGTACCGGAGGGCCCGAGGTTAAAAATGCAAAATATCCGGCGCTGCCGAAGGCAGGTCCCCCCCGGCCCCGGCCCCGCAGCGGTAACAGGCACCATTACGGAACCATCATCATCATCATTATTCACTCCGTCCTTTTCTCACCTCAGGAGTCTGAGCCCATTCACCAAAGTCCTTCCTCGTCCAGGAGCTCAAATATTTTCTTTTTTTTTTTCTTTTTCTTTTTTTTTTTCCTCCTTCTGGATCAGCCAGTCCCGACATCATTAAACTACAGTCCTCCTCTTCCTCCTCCTTCTTTCTCCCCCTCTCTGTCTCCCCCTCTCTTTTTTTTTTTTTATTTCAAAAAGGGGGAGTGGGGGGGTGGCTGGGGGGTGTGGGGGGGTAAGCAGACATAGCTGCATGAAGTGGCTGCCTTTTCGAAAGCACATTTAATCTTTCCTGGCTCCCCTAGGCTTCGATGAATTAGAAGGGAAAGGAGAGGAGAGGGGGAAAGAAAAAATCCAGGCAAGGGAGGCTGTTGAGGGACAGCAAGCATCAGGCTCAAATCAACGACCAGATGAAAATGTACTAGACCACACTGCCCCCTCTCTTCCTCTCGCTCCGTCTCCTTCTCTCTCACACACTCTCACTCCTGGAAAGCTTCAGTGTCTGGTTACAGACTCTTTTGGATCCTTCCCCCCCGCTCCCCACCCTCGGCCTTTGCCAACTATCCTAGAGATTCCTTGCATGCCTACTTAAATCTTTAACAGAATAAGGACCCGGCTCCCCCCGCCGCCAGCCCCGCACTCACACACACACTCACACACACACACACTCACATACACACACACTACACTCACACACCACCGCCGGTCACCCTTCCCAATAATCTCTTAAGCTGCCGGTTGGAACCCGCCGCCGCATCCCCGGCCCCGCCGCATCCCCGGCCCCGCCGCATCCCCGGCCCCGCCGCATCCCCGCCGGGTACCGGCCCCGGGACCCTCCGCCTCCCTAAGGGGGTGCAGGGGGCTGAAGGGCAAGCAGCGGGGGAAAGCGGAGGGGCTGCAGCCCTTCGCCTCGCATCCCTCCGGCTGGCTGCGGATTTTAAAACAATAAAATCCAGCGCTGGCTCCGCTCTCGCGGGTGCCCCCCGCTCCCCCCCCCTCCGCCCGTGGAAATCGCACGCCCCACGTCTGCAGTGAGGCAGGCAGACTGCCTGGCTCATGCCCGTGATGACTTTAGAGCTGACAACCTCCTCTCCTCGACCCCCCCTTCCCCTCCACACCCACCCCTGCGCTCAATGGCAGCACTGCTGCCTCTCGCACCAGACTATATTTGCAATATGTGCTAATTTACCAGCTATATGCCCTTGGATTTTAAAATGAACTCATCAGTCAATGTTTCTAGCACCGATGCTCCCTCTCTCTCCCTCACACACACCCTCCACTGCAGACATGTTACTCATTCTCCAAGCATTTCCTCCCCGAATGTCCGTCAGACGCATATACACTTCATTGATCAAACCAAATCCCCTGATAACAATAAATAATAATACAGACAGTTAACATCAGCGGGGAGTGGAGCGGGAGGGCGCGGGGGGGGAGACAAAGATGACGACTAAATCTGCATTGTGCTTTAGGAGCCTGAGCCCTGCCTTTCCCAGGGATGCTCCGCACAATGCGGGGCGCAGGTAGCCCCCAAAACCGAGCCCAAGCCTCGTCCTGGGGTCTTCCGCAGACCCCCCCCCCGTTTGCCCAGACATTGGGGATGGCGATGGCCAATACCTGAATCCACACAGGCTTCAAAAGGTGTTTGCAGGAGCAGAAGGTGGTTCTGGCTATGGAGGAGAGGAAGCACCTCGTGCAAAATACAGCAATAAATCCAGGCAGTTTCTTTGTTACACTGAGCACTGCACAGACGCTCAGGAATTAAAGGTAAGGGGGCATCCAAAGACACAAGGATTTCCAAAAACACCTTCTCAGCTCCCCCTGAAATCCATTTCCTTTGTATGGAAGGCAGGGAGCACCTATGCAAGAAACCAGGTTGGGAAGAAGGGCTGTTAAACATCCCCCTGTTCCACGTGCTGGGTATTTCAAGGGCTTTAGGGCTGCCGTGGCTTTATTTCCCAGTTTTCTGGGGCTGGAGCAGGGGAGGCAGGAGACTGCGATTGCCCCTTGGGATTTTGGCTGGTTAGACAGCTTGTGTGGGTCTGGCAGAGAGAAAGTGGCTGCAGTGTGAGTGTTCGGGAAGTTGGGGAGGGTGGGGCTATCTAGAAATCTTTGACTCACTGGGGTAACTCCCTGAGCTCAGGAATCAAATTATTGCTCCAAGCGAACTGCATTTTATGAGCAGCAGCCTCAGAATGAAATCCTGCATGAACACAGAGCTGGGGACAGCTAAAAGAAACGCATGGAAATAAATACCCGGTCCATAATTAAATTATTGGGCGCAATGCAGAAGTCTCTGGGTGATGGAAGAGGTGGGATTATGCAGCAAAATCAGGCTGGGAATCCACGGATACAAATTTTCTTATTTATACCGACATAATCCTGATTGGCATAAGCCTAGATAGGGGAAGAATCAAACCCTGTGTACGGAAGGATCTAATCTTCGGGAAAAGTAGTCTGGACTAGTGACTGCATCTGCCAACCATCCTATCACTACCTTTAGAGTCTCTCACCACCACTGCAAGATTTTGCCATCACACAGAGCGTTTCACATCTATTGTCTCCTTATCTTCCTTCCCAATAAAAAAGTATTTGAATTTTTTTTTTTCCCAAAGTTTTGTAGCAAACACATAATTTCTTTATACACTTTAGCCAAGCCTTTGGAGGATACTTATTTCAAGCAGTTAACACCTGACCCCAATTTTTGTGGGTAATTAGTGAGCTAGATAACCACACAAAGTGGGTAATTATTTAGTACCCAAGGGTACTGTACAAGAGGGTAGAGGCTGGCGGTGTTAACAAAAGCACATCCCTAATTATTGTATCCATCCCGATGTTTTAAGAACAGTTACTTCCACCTAATGATCCATGAGAAATCAGTAAACTCTTCTGCTTCCTTTAGCATGGGATAACCAAGGGCAGCATGGGAGGGCAAAGCCCACGGAAGGCACAACTTGAATTTGTGCAAGCTCCGAGAGAAGTGAGAGAAATCCCCTGGGAGAAGGCAGCGAGACTGGAAGTGCCTGCTCTGGGACAGCCTGATAATCACCCCTAAAAGCCACCAGGTCGGTTGGGAAGGCTGGAAAAGCCACGTAGGAAGTTTGTAGGGAGTGCCTCAGGGTCTGCCTCTGGCTCAGGTAAGGAGTCTGTGCTGATGGATCCTTGTGTACAACAACAACAACATCCATCGTGTTCCAACCAAGCCCAGCCTTGCACCTGGAAAATCGCTTTACAGCTGTAAAAATGGGGTGGTTTGTGTTTGGGGATATGCCAGGGAGTTGCACTAGGCAGGGGAAAAAAATTCAGATTTGATGAGTTTCAATTATCCGTCAGCACCAATATTTATGTTGCCACAACCACATTTCTCCTATGGAAAACGCTGCGTCCTCAGGAGGATTGTCCTCAAATTTAAGAAGGAAGAAATGGGAACTATATTGAACTAGAAACTAAATAAGATTCAGCTGTTAAATCCATACAAATATCCCCAAGGCAGGTGTCAGAGGAGGGTGCCAGACTGGTTTTGGTGACAGGAAAAGGAGCAATGGCCAGAAAGTAAAACTCAACAAGTTCGAGCTCAGCCTGAGGAAGAACTTCCCGTGGAGGTGGCAGAGCCCTGAAGAGCTGCCCAGGGAGGTTTTGGATTCTCCCTGCCTGGGGCCACCCCAGCCCCACCTGGATGTGTCCCTGCTCCAGGTGACCCTGCTGGGTCATCTCCAGAGCTCCCTTCCCACTCCAAATGCTCTGGGACTCTGTGAGGGGAAAAAAAAAATAAAAAATAATTTTAAAAAAATTAAAATGTTTTAATCAGCAGCACCAGGTGATGAAGAAGCGTTTGCTGGAAACAGATCCATGAGCTGGAACACAAGAGCCCCCATCCCCTGACCACTGCCTGAGCACTTCACACTCACTTAAGGACATCCTCCAACCAAGACATTACGCTCAGAGGAAAAACACTTTCCTCTTTTAATTGCTTTTATGAATCACCACCGACATCCAGACACTTCATTTACTGGAGTCCAGCAACCCTGTTTTGCAAGCATTCAAATTCCAAAATGTTAAAGGCCTCCAGGCTGGCAAAATAAAATTAAAAAATAAAATCGAGGTGTCATTCTGTTTGATTTGATCCCAGCTTTGCATTTAACTGAACTTGCTTCTCTGGGACAGGCACTACACAAAAAACCTCACAACTGGCAGAATCACCTGGCCCTGTGACCACCAGGAATTCAAAATTTAAACAGAGAAAGTTTGAGGGGTTTCCACAACTTTTCATATTTCTCTATTGTTCTGTGGTTTGCTGGGTTTGTTTTTTTTTTTTTTTTTTTTTTCTGGAGTGAAATAACCACAACGGAAAGAGGCCTGAAAATTGTTCTCATATTTAAAAAGGGGCCGAGTCTCTGCAGTCCATTTATAAATAAATATAAATAAAATTGGTATCCCCCCCACTAATCCTCTCTGGGACATGGTTTGCAGGAAATTCTTGCAGAAATGGAGCGAAAGAAAGTTTGCAGAGAGAAGCTGGAAAACAGAAAGGAAGAATGAATTTAATCATGGAGACAGGATCAAAGGAAGGAGAGACTTTGGTAGGTGCTGTTATAGCAGAAAGTAGAGTAAATACAAACTATTACAATGTTTTGGGTTTGTTTTTTCTTTTTTTCCCTCAGATCAATTGGAATTAGCAATTCAAAGGGGAAGACACACAGGAGAAGGGATGTTCAGCCAAGGAAGAAGCTTTAGGGACCTCAGCATTAGCTATAAAACCTTGAGGCTTTTTTGAGACCAGTCAATAATTTCACTCTGGGCAAAGTGGACAGAGATCATTTAGGAAATATCTTTAAAAGAGTGGTTACAGCTCAGCTGTAGGGACAGCATATATGAGAGTAGTTTCCAAAGTAATAAAATGTCTTCAGGGGAGTAAAAAACATTCACTAATAGAAATTAGGAATTGAAATGATGTGAGGAAAGGTAAAATTCAGAGTGGAAAGCAAAATGGGCAAAGGACATTTCCAGATTGGTGCTCTTGACAACCAAAAGCGTCTGATTCTGCAGACCAATTCCACACCGAATCACTGATAAAATCAATCCTCTGTAAAAAGAGGACAGCACTTACCCCATCCCTGGAGGGTTCTGAGTCCTTGGAAGAGGCTGCAGTGTCCAGATTGTTTTTGTCACCCTCACCTGATCCCCTGGTATTCAACAGAGAGCACAGAGCGTGGTTCAAAATCATCTCAGTCCCATTTCACCACCATCCTTGTCACCCAGCAACTCTTCCCTCCAAACCAACAGGTTTTTGCCTCCCCAAGCTCTGAAAAGTGGAGTTTGGATTTTCCCCCTCCACCCCCAGTTCTGCCAACAGGTTCTCCTTGAGCTCCAACTCCACCCTTCCCTGGATAATGGGGGGAATTTGAAATAATAAAGGTGAGAAAGCCATAAAACGATTGGATCTTAGGGTGGTAAAGCAAGGGAAAAGGAAAATGAAACAGTGGGGAAAGCCCTGGGACTCTGCACTTACTGAAACCCAGGATTAGGGCAAAGGGGAGAATTCAAAAAAAGGTCACAGAGGGATTTGCAGAGAAAGGTTACAAATATTGATTAATCCAAAATCAGAGGAGTGGGAACACCGCCCCCAGAATTCGTGTTTTGTCTGTGGGGAGTCACCAACCCACCCTGACCCCGAGCTCTCCTGAAACAAAATGGATTTAACCAAATTGAAACTCAAAGTTACGTGGATGAAGTCACACAAAGAATTATCACACCGCTCGGGCACCGTTTGCCAATCCCATCTCACAAAAAGCTCCCAAACCCCTCAGATTTCACATGGGTTTGGGGCCACCAAAAGTTCAAGACTCGATTAATTCAGAACATTAAAAAAGCTCCAAGAACCTCACTCTTACTTCAGACAAATCTAACCTGGTTTGGGGATAAAACTTCTTAAGATTTGAGGTTTCACACCAAAAATCTGGCAGATTTTGAAATACATCTGTTACTAAGAGATAGAGCTGTATGAATATGTTACCCTACAAGGCTGCCACAAAAAAAAAAAAAATTAAAAAAAATTTGGTCAACATTTAATGCTTATTTAAGCTTTAATTCAAATTCCAATAGAATCATTGCATGAAAAGCTGGAGTCCCTCAGTCAAATCTTTTCTATTTTTTTTTTTTCTGAAAAAGCCAATAAAAATAATACCTGTTGAGGTTGTTCAATTGCAGTTTAAACTTCTGAACATAAATTCAACTTGAAGAAAGTTTAGGGACATTTTGGGAATCTGAGCTGGCAGGAAAAGTGGAAAAATTCAATTAAAGCTCCATGAGACTGAGAGAAGAGCTAGAATGTAGAATTGTATTGCAGTAGGAAAGGAGTGCTAGGGTCACTATGAAAAATAAAGATTGTAATTCCCAGACTGGAGGGTTGCAGTCCACAGATCAATTCCCATCGCCTCTGGAAATTCACTGTGGGGGATTTTCAATCCTTGAGAGCATAACTATTGCACCTAAGAAAGGAGCTGGGACCCTGAGCTTTAATTAATGTCTGGGGTGAGCCCTGGGAGCTCAGAGGGATCTGAGGAACCTCAGCATTCCAGAATTCTTCAACATCCCCCAGACCTCCTGTCAGACTCCTCACCCTTCTCACCAGCACTGTTTTCTTTTTCAAGAGAGGGTGGAATTACTTCAAAGATGAAACAAATGAAATGTTTCAAACAAAAAAAAAAAAAAAAAAAGAAAGATAATCTTTCCCATGTTTTCTATTACTACACCTGACACAATTTAAAGAAGGGAAAAAAGAAAACAAAAAAAACCAAACATATCTCAAGACAAAAAAAAAAAATCATGTTCCAGCCACTACTTAAGAATGAAACCCAAGGGTAGGACACCAAAATATTTTCTCCAGCTGGTGGTGGGTACAAGGCATCGTTCCCTGCACGGGGACAGGTGGGAGCCAGAGGAATCCCAGCCAGGATTTCCCTGGAATTCCCCAGCCAGAGGAATCCCAAAGCAGCCCTGAGGATTCCCAGCTCAGTGAGACTGAGTCTCTCCATCCCTTCCCCTTCCCCTTCCCTGCCTGCTTTATCCACCCAGACCTCCAGCTCCTGGGCAGAAGAGCTCTCTGCTCTCACGGGAGGCTCTGGGATGCTGAGATATTTTGGTTTCTGCCCAAGGGATCCAAGGTCTGGGCTCCCCATGCGGGGAATTCTGCCTGTGGTGGGACTGGGCACGGAGAGCTTCACACCCCAGCTCGTGTCCAGCCACTCCGCTGGTGCCGGGAGCGCATTAAAAACCAGGGAGCCGCGTCTGGAGAGGGATGTGACAGACAGAATGAGTGTCAGGACTCGGGCTGGGCCCAGCAGACACTGCTCAGGGCCAGGAATAGCGGCGGGAGGCAGGCGCAGCTCCCGGTGCCCTCTGCGCTTCTGCATGGCTCCACTGCAGGCTCTGCTCCCCCCTCGGCCCACGGCTCCTCTTGGCTGTAATGCAAAAAGGCTGCCTTAACACTTCCAGGAGACGCAAGGTGAGGAAAACGGGCAGAAAAATCGGAATTTCAGCTTATTTGCTATGATGATAAATCGCGTTGCTTAGGATTCTTAACGTGTTGTAATAATGTTCTTGAGTTGGTTGCAATAAAAGTAGTTTTGGATGATTAATCTTATCCATGCTAACTCTGCAGAGCTTAAAAAGGTGTCAGCACAGAGACAGTCCATCAGAAACATTTCTTCCCAGTGTGCTCCTTGCAATTCCAGCATGAGTGTCTCTGAACAGCTCATTCAGGATCAGTTCCTCTGCCTTTACGGCTCCCCTTAGGAGGAACAAGGACCTCTATTTTATAGACAGGGAACAGAACCAAAGAAAAATAAATGACTCATCCCTGACCCCACAGGGAGTCCACAGCAGAACTTCTAGGCCTGCACCAAGGGCTTAATAAAGAAAAATGAATGGTTTCACTCTAAAGGTAGAGGCTGTGCAGTCTTTGCCCCATCAATAATAAGAGAAGACAAGCCCCGTGAGCTGCACACAAACAAGGCACAAGATTAAAATGACAACCTTCATTCACCTGGTGTCTCCAGGAAATCCAAACTCGTGCTTCCCACAGGAAACACCAATTCCCAGACAGACCACTCGCAAACCCACCTTTACCTGGCATAGTTCACTCACAGCCCCCAATTCGCACTGTCTGACCCACATGGGTGGTCTCTGCTCCTTGCTGGAGCTGCTGGTCCACGTGGAGCCGAGGGCAGCAGCAGCTCCCAAGTGATTATTTGATCACTTTCCTGCTGAATTGCCACTTTTAATTACTCGCATGGCAACAACAAAAAGTCAATCTGGCAACGGAAATCCATTCTTTGAACAACTTCTGCCTCTTCCCTCAGACACAAACTCTTGCTCTATAAACCATTCCTTATTAATAAGGGGCCCTCGTGGGAAAGCCACTGGATTTCATTTCCTTCGGCTGACAGCCCCAAGTCCCTAAAAAGCAAGGGCAAAAGAACCTTTATTTCATCGTGGCAAGATGACACTGTTCTTCCCCTTGCCATTTTCCTTCAGGAAGATATATTAGCACTACATTTGCTCCTCCATGTGGTGGGATTTCTTAAATAAAAACGTATGTTCTATATGTCTGAGCTTGGAAACAGAGCTGCATTAGCCTGTTAACCATCCACGTTTGCTTCAGACTTGGCCAGCCACCTAGAAAACCTGCCAAGACCTCTCTGGCAGCATTTTCCTCACAGTTCCAGGAAAACATGGAATATTCAAAGAATTTCAGGGCCTCCCGGCTTCGTTTGTCACCACTCTCCTTGCCCACTTAGAGCTAAATCACAGGCAAATTGCTCTAATGCCCTATTAAAGATTTAAAAATGGTCTTCTCCAGAGGAGGGTATCTGAGGACAAATCTCTGCTAATATATAATGCAAAAGCCCCGTTCAGATGTGATGCAATGTGGCAGGAGGCAGGGAAGGAGCTGCTTTACAATCCTGGAACTTCCCAAAGGAGCTCTGTCCTCTTTGGGGCTTTTAAACCTCCCTCGTTTACCCAGGAAAATGAGAGATTGGTTTTGTGCTTGCTGTTATTCCAGAAATGGCTTCAATCTGACAGAGGGCAGGGTTAGATGGGATTTTTTTGGAATAAATTCCTCCCTGTGAGGGTGGGGAGGACCTGGAATGGATTTCCCAGAGAAGCTGGGGCTGCCCCTGGATCCCTGGAAGTTTCCAAGGCCAGGTTGGATGAGACTCGCAGCAGCCCAGCATAGTGGAAGGGGGTGGAATTAAATGATTTTTAAGGGCCCTTCCAACCCAAACCATGCTGGGATTCTGAACCCATTACTTATCGGAGTAAGAACCAGAAAAAAAAAATAACAAAAACAACAACAGTGACAACAAAAGGAATTGACAGCAGAGCTGCTCACCCCTGGGGCTGAAGGCAGTGCTGCTAAAGACAGGCTGAGCATCACTGTGAGCTGGCTTAGGGACAGGAAGGTGACCAAATGACATCGATTCCATAACCAAAATTCAGAGCAGAATCCATGGGAATGGCACCCAGAAACATCATTTCCTCTGCCACTTAAACCAGGAGCCAGCTCCTTTTCAAAAGGAAAATCCTGAGTGAACCAACTCACTCCTGACCGAGAACAAACACTGGCCCACAGAAAAAGGCTTAAAATAATTTGCAGAGGGTTTGTTTTTTTTTTTTTAACTTACAGAGATTAAAACCTCCCTGTGATTTTGGATGTCAAGCAGACTTTTCTTGATTCCCAGCACTAATTTATGGATTAAACATATAACCCTCGATTTGAGTATGGATTGAGAGTTCCTTGTTGCTGAGAGCTGAGTAATAAACTAAATATTAAAAATGATATAATATTATAAATATTGTATTTATAACTTCATGCATTATTGCCCAGATTTTCTTATATTACAAAGTTACTGTGTGATATATGGTTAATATAAAATAAATGTGGTATTTCTGAGCAGTGACTCAATCTAGAGCCTCCAACCAGCCTTGATTCAGCAGCCTCACTCCATCTTTACTAACATGCAATGCACTGGACACTGACTGCATTTTTTCCATTAACACTTCCCCTGGTTAACTCCTCATTCAATAATTATTCTCACATGCAAATGAAGGCAAGCACCTGAGTGAACTGTCTCAGGGCTCCTAGAAAATTCTCCTTTCCCACTTCAGAAGGGAAGGGCACTTTCCAAAATCAGCTGTAGATCTGCAGCAGACAGCAGTGGAGCCTTCCCTTCTTCCCTTCCAATTCCTTCTCGTTTTCCTTTCTTCCAATTTCTTTCCTGCTTTCCCTTCTTCCAATTCCTTCTTGTTTTCCCTTCTTCCAATTTCTTTCCTATTTTCTCTTCTTGCCTTCCAATTTCCTTTCTGCTTTCCCTTTTTCCAATTTCCTTTCTGCTTTCCCTTTTTACAATTTCCTTTCTGCTTTCCCTTTTTCCAATTTCCTTTCTGCTTTCCCTTCTTACAATTTCCTTTCTGCTTTCCCTTTTTCCAATTTCCTTCCTGCTTTCCCTTCTTCAATTTCCTTCCTGTTTTCCCTTCTTCCAATTTCTTTCCTGCTTTCCCTTCTTCCAATTTCTTTCCTGCTTTTCCTTCTTCAATTCCCTTCCTGTTTTCCCTTCTTCCAATTCCCTTCCTGCTTTCCCTTCTTCGATTTCCTTCCTGTTTTCCCTTTTTCCAATTTCTTCCTGTTTTCCCTTTTTCCAATTTCTTCCTTTTCCCCCTTCTTGCCTTTCAATTTCCTTCATGTTTTCCCTTCTTCCGATTTCCTTCCTGCTTTCCCTTCTTCCAATTCCTTCCTGTCTTCCCTTTTTCCAATTTCTTCATTTCCCCCCTTCTTGCCTTTCAATTTCCTTCCTGCTTTCCCTCCTTCCAGTCTTTCTTGTTTCCCCTTCTTCCAATCTCCCTTCTGCTTTCTCTTCTCCCAATTTCATTCCTGACTTCCCTTCTTCCAATTTCCTTCCCGCTTTCCCTTCTCCAATCTCCCTCCTGTTTTCCCTCTCTTCCTCATTCCAATTTCAAATCCCACCCTCCACCTGCTCTGTGCAAAGCCGAGGGGCAGCTGAGGCACCTGCCAGGCTGCAAACCCCACTGGGAGCCCCTCTGGGGATGCTGCTGTTTGTTGTCAGAGGAGATGAGAGACCACTTCAAACACAAGCAAAACAAACTTCTCACTAAAGCCACATCAGTGCCATTAATCCGGGAATGGGTTTGACCTGCTGTTTGCAGCAATTCCTTAAATCTCACTTAAGCTGAGGAGCACAAAGGGGCTGCCTGCACTCGCCAGGAATTGTGCTGACCCCAAACCTCACACCGGCCTGAGCTGCTGCACCACAAATCTCCAGCCAGGATGGCTTGGGAGTGACCTCACACTGAAAAGGGGCTGGGAAAGCACAGCCAGGTGTGACCCTCACCGCTTCTGCAGCTTCTGTGACTTCTGGCAATGCCAGGCTTACAGGAAATTCATTTCTCGAGGAGGAGAAATTTCGGCCACAGCCCATGTTTTGGTGCAGATCTGTGCCTGACTGACCTGGATTTTGTACCAGCATCCAGTGATGCTCTGCCTTGGATGTCACCCCCCTAACCCGCTCTCATCTGCACTGGACAGGAATTACTGTGGCACACATTTGAATAATTGCCACGAACACTGCAGCTGTTCAGCCCGCGAGCCCAAGAGCAGGGCAATCATCCATCCCCTGCGCTTCCATTCGCCACTGGGAAATCCTGCGCTCAACCCTCCGGAGGAGCCTTTCGTGGACTGGGCCATGCTCCAGATTTCCCCAATGTTTTCCCCCAGTAATGACCAGAATCAGCAGCTCTGGACAGCCCAAATCTGCCCTTTCCACTGGATTTTCCCTGCTCTTGAGCTTCTGCTTTTCATCCCAAACCTTACGGAGTCCAAGCCCAGTTCCAAAGTTATTACAATGAACGCCCATAATTCTGTGTATGGTTATTAAAAACACAAGTAACTAATCTGTTCTAGACTAGCAAAGTTCCCATTAACTTCTAAAAGCCATTAGGTTCCTTTCTTTCTTTTTTTTTAATTAAATACTGCTGGAAAAAGAATTGCTTTATAAAACAGTTTCAATTTGTCGTCACTATTTAATTTCACTACACATCTCCTTGCACTCACTTTGTGAAATGGAGAGATTCCCAGTCTCCCTCCTCATCCTTTCTTTTCCTCAGAACATCCATTTGGTTTTCTCCTTTCTGATGGGAATGGTTCAGTACATCCATTTCTGATTTATCTCTGTTTTTTGCTTTTTGCTGGCACCATTTTAGCCACATTTTGCCCTCTCAGATTTGGTGGAACAGCTCCTGCGCCATCTTATTGTCTTTAGACCCAAAAACTTCCCTTTAGTGTCAAGCAGGGGTTCATCCACTCCCATTTTATAAGAGTAACAAGGCCTAAAATGTTCATAAAAACTAAAACTCATGGCTTGAATTATTAATTTACTGCATATAAGAAAAACAAACAGAAAAGTCTGGTTGCCCACCAAGAATTCAATGATTTTTACAAAGGATTTGGAGTGGAGGTGATGGGAAGGAGGAGCCACTGCTTATAAGACAGAAGGAAGAATTTCAATTTCTTTCCATGTCTGCCCCAGAAACCTGATTCTTGAACTTATTTCACCAGGAAACAGGGCCATGGCATTGCACAAAGAGGCTAATTTCACCCTATAACATGTACAGATTACTTGCTTGGGGAGAATACATTTTATATTTTGAATGCACAAACCTAAATATATGCAAGTGGGACTGCCTGGAGCAGAGTCAGGGCAAGCAGGAGTTTTGTCTTATTTAAAGAGCAAGTTGAAAGAAAGGAGGGGGTGTATTCCCAAATATTTTGGATTTTCCACTGATATGGGAAATTTCCAGACACGAGATTTCTTTTCTGCTCCAGCTTGCTTTTATTGCTGAAACCCTGCTAGTCCAACACCACAATTAGGAGTTTGTCCCTGAGCGGACACAGAATTTATCCTAAAAAACTCACACTGGAAATGTTGAACTTGCTTTCACACCTAAATCCCCAAGCTGTGAAGAGGGAAAAGTGGGAACAAGATGGAAAAAGTTGGTTAAAAGAGACAGATGTGCATTCCCATTTCTGCTGTTCATTTCCAAAACTGAGCTGCCCCACAGCAGCTCATCCTTCCACTGAGAATTGCAGTCGAGGTTCCCATCTCACTGAAAGGACATCTGTGTCCCTTACAAATTAACATTTTACACTTTGAAACTCCAACACACGCACATGGAGAGAGAAGTTCCCTCTCCTGGCATTCCCAAAGGCATGAGGAGCAGCATTTCTGAGCTCTGGGCTCTGAGGCTGGGGAATGAAATTGTCTTATTTTTATCTTATTTTTAAAATAACTGTCTGATCAGCTTTCAGGCAGGAGCGTGTCAGGATTCAGATTTATTCATGCAGAACCCCATCATCATCATCATCATCATCATCATCATCATTTAGCTCCAAAGGTTGCTGTGCTTGGAATTCCAGTTATGACAGGAATTCTATACATATTACACAGATTTAGAAATGGCATCAATAGAACACTTAGGGCCTTATTCATTAAACAATGAGTCATTCTGGCATTCCACTCCATCTCATCCCAGTCCTTACAGAACTTTCATGTACAAATTTGACTCTGCTTAATGTATCTGATTGAGGAGGGTGGCAGCAGACTTTCAGCTGGGTGTGGAAATAGATGGAACTCACTGGTTAAAAAATTAAAAAAAAGAAAAAAATAATCCCTCTTATGATGAAAGTTTCATCTTCCACAAGCAACAGAACCATGTGAGAACAGAGAAGCAAAAGAAAATCTGCCGTGAGCACTACTGTGAGGATTTTCTTGCTGCCCAGCTAGCTAGAAGAATAAAATATTTCAGAATATAACACTTGAGTAGCAATTCTGTGCAGATAATTTCAGCAGTGCTCTCCAAGAGGCTTAAAAGCTTCCCTTAACATGCACTTTACAAGTGTGGAAAACTAATGATGGTGCAAGACCACAAAATATTTTCCAAATCATTTCCCTAATGACCTTAAGCATTCAGATGGGCTGGTTGTATTTTCTGTGTGTGCTTTAAATGAGGATTGAGTTGAAAATTAAAGATTAAGCCAGAGCAAGAGCTGTCACCTTGTCTCTCAGGAATGCTCCTGTATTACCAACAGTGCAGAATGCCTACACAGCAAATACAGGACGATTTTTGGGTCAACACTGACTTAATCTAGGCAGAGCACAAACAAATATGGGGGTTCACCATGCTCTAGAAGCTGGAACACTCAGTTTTTAGGGATCCACTGGTTCCCAGGCTGTGGGAGTTTGAACTGTTTTCAGCCAATCCAGGTAAACTGGGATATGCTGCGAAATACTCGGAATTTTCTAACTGAGAGATCTCAGCACAAGTCACTATTTTACCTTCCCTTTGTCCTTTCAACTTCCTCCCTGACTGCTGCATGCATGGCTGGGATCTCAGGATGCATGGCTGGGATCTCAGGATGCATGGCTGGGATTTCGGGATGCATGGCTGGGATTTTGGGATGCATGGCTGGGATCTCAGGATGCATGGCTGGGATCTTGGGATGCATGGCTGGGATTTCGGGATGCATGGCTGGGATCTTGGGATGCATGGCTGGGATCTCAGGATGCATGGCTGGGATTTCAGGATGCATGGCTGGGATTTTGGGATGCATGGCTGGGATCTCAGGATGCATGGCTGGGATCTCAGGATGCATGGCTGGGATCTTGGGATGCATGGCTGGGATTTCGGGATGCATGGCTGGGATTTCGGGATGCATGGCTGGGATTTTGGGATGCATGGCTGGGATTTCAGGATGCATGGCTGGGATTTTGGGATGCATGGCTGGGATTTTGGGATGCATGGCTGGGATCTCAGGATGCATGGCTGGGATCTTGGGATGCATGGCTGGAATTTCAGGATGCATGGCTGGGATCTTGGGATGCATGGCTGGGATTTCGGGATGCATGGCTGGGATTTCGGGATGCATGGCTGGGATCTTGGGATGCATGGCTGGGATTTCAGGATGCATGGCTGGGATTTTGGGATGCATGGCTGGGATTTCGGGATGCATGGCTGGGATTTCTGCAATTCCTGCAAAGCTGGAGCAGAACACCCGTGGAAGTCACTGCTCTTCTGTCAGGTCCGACTGGGATTAGAAAAGAGCCTCAGAAGTTGTTGGGAAGGACGAAGGCACTGGGACACAGCTGTACATGAGGCAAAGGACCCGTCCTTTCATTGGAAACCATCCCAAGACCTCAGAATTCCTTGGATGTTTGCAGTTTCCTTCATCACACGTGTAAGCATCAGAGCCTATTTTTGGTCTTTATCCCTAAAAAGTCCCAGGGAATTTGGAATCCACCTCATCATCTCCCAGGCCCTCTCCACGGCAAGGGAAGTTCCGTGCCCTCCACATGCGTGGGGCACGAGGGAGAGCAGGGATGGAAGTGGGGTGTGCAATCTCCTCTCCATGAATTCCCTCCCCAGGTTATTTCTGCTCCTTCACTGCACGTTCAGGGACCCAGCACAAGGACAGAGCTTACATCTCCATATCGCAGGACAAACACTTTTCTGGGAGCTGGATTGTTTCTCTTGCATTTCACATTCCAGTGGAAACATTCCCTGAAAAACAGTTGCTATCTCCCTGGCTATCCACCGGGCTGAACTGAATAAAATCTGGGAATGGAACCCAAGGAAAACAGGACACTTTTGTGCCTTCCCTGCTCAAGCTGAGCGAAACAAAACCAGCAATTAAAGGCAGCGCTCAGGGCGAGCCACCTTCCTTTTTGCTTCCTCCTCTCCTCATTTGCAGCTCCTGAGTTGTTCCTTTCCTCGTTGCAAAAGGTCCATAACTGTAACACTGCCACGTTCTCCTGGAAATCTATTTAAATGGCACATGATGGAAGCCATATGATAGGGGCTTAATTACATAGAGGGCATATGGAAGGCATATGACATAAGGACATATGGAAGGCATATGATGGAAGGGCATCCGAGGACATATGATGGGAGTCTAATTAATTGACAATACATTCCTCTCATCAGGGGGAGAGCTGGAATGCTGTTTTGTTCAGAGGAAAAATATGCACATTGAATTATGCTCACCACTGGCCATTCTCCTTTTTAATTACGATTCCTCGGGTTTTGGAGCGGGATGGATCTTTTCATTTACATCTCATAGCATTAATGTAAAGTTGTGTTTGACAGGATTATTAAGAATAATTACTATTTTTGAACCTCCTGAAGTTTTGAGCATGTAGAGCAAATCTGAAATCTTACCACTAAAAAAAAAAAAACAAAAAAAAAAAAAGAAGAGCCTGTTCATACTTGGGATTATTCATGAAGCTGCTCCTAAGGAAGTCCTAAATAGGTTTAAAAAATCATCAAAGAAAAAAAAAAAAGAGTCTGTTCTTATTCTTATTTGGGATTATTCACAAAGCTGCTCCTAGAAAAGTCCCAAACAGGTTAAAAAACCCAACCCTCATGGAAAAAAAAAAAAAACCCTCTGAGTTGGATGGGAATCAATGCAGCTGAAAATTTGCACTTCCATCTGCAAAAAGATTTATGGGGGGGAAATAAGGTAGTGCCTAGAACGTGCCAAGAAGATTCCTCATTTTTTAACTACCTGCATGTGTTTGGGGCATGTGCCTTCCTGAAACACAGAAGCAGCGTTGTGTTATCCCAGATCCTTTCCTTGTCCTGAGGAGCTGCAGAGCTATAAACCATGGCACTGATACCTGTAACCTCTTTGAAAGCAAGATGGGATAAAATCCCATTAATCCACTCTTGGAACAACTCGAAAGTGAGCCCTGAGTAACCCTCACAGCTTCTCTTTGCATTCAGCAAACAGGGATCTGCAGATATTTAAGTTTATAAGGGCCATTTTACCAGGAAAAAAAGTCTTTTTTTGGGTTATTTAGATACCTTGAAACATCACGATGATGTTCACACTTTCAGATTAACCCCATGAAATAAACCCAGTGCCTGCTCTTTATTTTTATTCACTAACTGACCAAGTTTAGGAAGAGACAGAGCCTCTTATTTCTGGGAACTCAGGAAACCTTGCCAGAATTACTCATAGAGTGAAAAGATCTAAGTTCAGGTCCTGGGCCCTGACCAAGGGTTGTGGCCACCACCTTCACCCAGGCCCCCAGAGGACCTGAACCCTGAGTGCTGCCAACATCAAAATGTTCACTTTTCTGTTCCAGCTTTAGGAGAGTTTCAAGGGTTTTTCAGGTCTCTAATATTCAGGCAAATGAAACCATGGATCTCAGGAGCAGCTGGGTAAATTGGATGTTCCCAGTTCCCTGCATTTCAGACCTGTAAAACACATCAGAAATGTAGGGGGTTTTTTTGTTTTTTTTTTTGGTCCCAAAACATTTGGGGTGTTCCCCAGCTCCTTCATCCAAACTGCTGGGGGGGAGAAGCAAACCAGCTCTCCTGGATTCATCAACTTTTGAAACACCCAACTTTAATGTCCAAAAACTCCTAAAAATATCCCCATTTCATCTGAGTATATTCCCCACTGGATATTCCCAAGGAACAGCTCTCTGAGGGCTCTGGAGGTTTAGGTATTTCACCAAAAACCCTCCAAGGCTTTATCTGGAAACATCAGCCTGGTTTAACTCCCAGTGTAGAATTAACTGTGCCAGTCAAAGACTAATGGAAAGGTGTGTGTGTGGGGGGGGGGAAACAGAGAATATTTTTACCTTTGGAGACTTCTGCTTGCTGACCACGAAGGCAAGAACACTGAGAAGTTGCCATGGTGCTTTTTGGGAATGTTAACACCGTGCTTGCTGCTCGAGGGCTAATGAAGGAAGACAAACATCACTGGATTTGCTAAAAACTCAATAACACAGCACCAACAAGTAGATTTTTAAAAAAAAAAAAAAAAAAAAGAAGGCTTATAAAATTAACATTTTGATCATTCTAGAGGGGCAGAAGGAGAAAAAAGGTTTTCCAGCTCATCTTACCTGATCTTTCCTGTTCCATGTGTCCAGAGCAAAGAGTGCTGAGGATTTATGGTCGCTGCTCACGCCGGTGTGTGCAAGACCCAAGGAAAGCTAGGAGGTTGTACAGTTATCTCCCTTGGTGTAATTCTAAACTATACAACCTACTACCTCAACCTGGATGCATGCAGTCAAAAAATTCATAATCTCAGGGGCTTCTAGTTACAAAAAAAAAAAAAAAAAAGGCCTCCAAATCCTCAGTAGTTTAATTTAGAGGGAATAAACTGATGGGGGAAAGACACCAATCCCAAATTCAGCTCCCCAGGATGGAAATGTGGAAAGACAAAACAAGTCAAGGTTATTCCTGCTGGATTTGGACAAGATCACGGAGGTTTTCACATGAGATGGATTTTTTTTTTCCCAGGCCAAAATAAAGGTGTTCCCATTCCACAGCAGATTCAGAACATACACAGATTTTTTTATTATTATTATTATTTTTTAGTTTGGTTTTTTAAAAGCATTTAAAGAAGGCTTAAGGTGAAATTTGTCCTGACACGTCTTTTCCTTTCTGAACACACCACGCTGACCTCGACCACGTGCCTTGGCTCCTGCATGTTTGAAAGATGTGCAGGAATGGGGCTGGGAGACAACTGCAGGAGGGGTGGAAACCCTGAGGTGAATTTAACCCTTGCACCAAAGTGTTCAAATGAGCTATTGTGGAAAAGCAGCACGGAGCCTCCCTCAGCAGCCAGCCACATACCCTCCACAAGACACACGTTTTTAATTTGTGTTAATTCCCAGCCAAACAAGCAGGATGTTATCCTTGTGACTCACTGCAGCACCCACCAAGGTAGCACTTAAAGCAGCAGGCTGCCTGTTTATTATTATTATTATTATCATTATTATTATTACTACTATTATTAATAATATAATATAAAAATATAATAGAATATAATAATATAATATAATATAATATAATATAATATAATATAATATAATATAATATAATATAATACAATATAATATAATATAATATAATATAATATAATATAATATAATATAATATAGTAATATTTAAAATTAATAATAATAATAATAATAATAATAATAATAATAATAATAATAATAATACTCTCCAAATGTACCGGTGGGGCAGGAGCTGGGCTGGGATGCTGCCTCTCAGGTGAATCCAGCCCCTGGAAGGGGATTCCAAGGGAATCAAACCTTGGGAATGAATGCTGAGCTCTGCTGCATGCACGTGCTGCTCTGTTTTCCCGGGATAAGGCAGAGCTGCTGCTGGTGGAAAAGGCACTGCCCTGCCTTTACACCCCAAGCCTGGCAGGAAATAAAGGAGGAAGATGGGAAACAGCATCACTGTTCAGAATTCAGCCTGCAACAGCAGGAGAATACCTCGGAAGAAATGCAAAATAATCTTTCTGCAATGTCTGGGCGCCCATGATGTTGATGGCATCCCAATTTCAGTGATTCCGTATTCGGTGAAGATTACTTGGACCAAAGAGTGGAAATCCAGCATACTTAATTAACAGCACAGGGCAGAGTCACTGTTAATGATCTGGTTAATTAGAGCAGTGACCAAAGCACAGCTCTGGATAAGGAAACCACGGGTTCCTGACCCTGTGCTCCCACCAGGAGCTCTACTCTTGCCTAAAAACATCCTGGGCCCAAATCCTCCATGCAACATCATCGTTTCCATGCACTGAACAGCTTTTCTCCAACATGAAATCCAATTATTGAACTCTAGTACTTTCATGGGAGGGAGTGAACCTGTGTGCTGAGTTAGGCTGATGGAAAATCCCAAATCCTACCCAATCTCTGGGTCACAGAGCAGAAAAATTCCCACTCAGACCTTCAAAAACAACCTGTTTCACATTTTGCAGCTATAAACAGAACTATTTCAGTATCACACAGGTAAATCATTCATTTTCTACAACTTATCCCTGCAAGTATTTTTCTGCATCTCAACCTTGTAATACTTAACATTTCATAATTGAAAATGTATTAATTATTACCCATATCTAATCAGTTTAATGAGAAGGTGCTGTTAACACTGAGACTGACACAGACACCCCTTGCACACCAGGTATTTAAAACCAAAGCTGAGAAAAAAACCAAAAGCTCCCCAATAATTTGCTCTAAAATGGAAGGTAGAAAGAGGTAGATAGTTTTTGTTTCATTGGTATACTCGACTCAGCAAAGGTCTTCTCATGGATAAATTACAATAATAAATTCCTTACTTTAGATTTAGGCCAAAACAACCTATTTTTTTTTTTTCTCAGGCTGGCCAACGCTAACAACTCCCTACCTCTCCTTGCTGCTCTTCCATCTCCACAAAGACACTTCAAGAACTTTCTAAACACCGGAAAAAAATTTCTGTCAATTTTTAGACACCTTCCCATCCTGCTGCATAAATTATCCTGGCAAATTCCCCCCATTTATGGCTTCATCACTCACTACAGGTGTTTCGTTCCCTCAAAGCTTGGACAGCTGGAATTGTATTTGCATCCCGGAGGATCTGTAATTTCCAGCAGGAAAAAGCGCCAGGCATTCGTGTCGTGCTGTCACTTTGAATATCTGCTGGTAATAAGGACAGGAAGCCCAGAGTTTAGGAACTGAGGTAAGCATGAAAGCAGGAGCGGTGTCACTGCCATCCCTCTGTCCCCTCTCCGTGCCTGGCTCTGGGGAGCTCCCTGGGAGCACAGCACTGGTGACGCTTCCTCGTGGTGGCACCGAGCTCCCTGCTTGTTTTCTGGTGATTTTTGGCAATTATGTCTTCACCCAATTAGCACAATCATATCTAATTACGCAATTAGGGCGAATCTGTGCTCTAATGACAATGTTCAATTGCGATACGTTATCGATGTCAGGAAGTTCCTGTTGAACTCGTGGAGCTCTGTGTTCCCAAACCAGCTCATGGGGCCCCAGTGCCTTTTGTCTGGAACCCCTTTTAGGCCTCTTGCTGTCTCAGAATCCCAGAAATGATTTCACACTTCTGGGGACAAAAGGGAATCTCTGGCCCAGCCCAGCCCAGCCTTATTTTAAAGCTACAGTGCAATTAAAAAATTGTGCCTTTCCACTGTAAATGGAAACGTGACTCCGACTGCTGTTCTACCACAGAAATGCTGGGACTCACATCCAGGGGATATTCATTTTCAGAAAGAGAGAGAATGCCACTGGAGCAGTTCTTCTCAGGCTTTCCAGCTCTGAAGCTCCCACCTGCCCATGCCCCCAAACTCAGGAGACACCAGCTCCGAGCTTTAGTCTGGACTGGGAAGTTTTCACTCATCACTGGTTTTATTGCCTGTTCCTTTCACAGGCTTCAGGTGAGAGAAAAATTCACAAACTTGCCCCCACTACCCACATTTTCTATTGAATTTCCCCAAGAATGAGGTGAGAATCCCAACCCAGAGCTGGTTTTTGGGAGCTGCCTGGTTGGAATATCCCATTATTTTTCCAACACCCTTCAGTGTAAAGCAGTGATTCAGTCACACAAGACAACAGGGGTTCAGAGGGCAGAATATTCCCAAATCATGACATGAAGCAGTGCCTCATGCATTGATCCCCTGCCCCAAATCACACTTTAGATGCATTTACTGACCTAGTGACTTTGAACAGGATTCCAGCAATGGACACTCACTACAGATGGTCAAGGAAGCTGAATTTTGTCTCATTAAAATCAGGAAAATCATCGGCTGAGGTCTGGCTCTGAATCTTTCGGGCTGTGAATGATGCAGAAGGAGGAACTCACCTTCCCTCTCAGATCCCAGGCAGGGCTTGCCAAGGAGGGGGTGGGAAAGCAGAAAATACTCCTGATGCAAATGCATTTCCTTAAGTCATTGAGCAAAATATAAACACAAAAACCTACAAATGCCATCGTTTCCAGTTGGACGGCTGAGATCCCGTTTGCCAAATTTCAGCCTGGAGTTTTTGCTTTCTTTTTTTTTTTTTTTTCCCCCAGAAGATTCTCATAAACTTCAGACAGGAGGGGATTTCACACTGGAAATGCTGACATGATTCCTGCTGGTCACCTCACTCCTTCAGCTTGATTTGGTGAAACTTTATTAGAAGTTGGTTGTAATGAGGAACCTCGAGAGGGTCGAAGGTTTAGAGCTCAGAGACCTCTCCTAGAACTCTGGCAAGCACACTAAAAAGGGCTGCAGGTCCAAGGGGCTGCAAAGTAGGGGCAGAAGCCTCATCTGGGCTCAGCTGAAATCCAGAGCAAGTAAATATTTTGAAAGCTCTCCAAAATTTTTCAATGCATGACAAAAACTGTGCCTCCACTTTCAGCCAGGGTTGCAGCAATCTGAAGGTTTGCTCAATATTCCATTTCAGTCTCTGGTTCTTTCTAGGGGAAAGGTGGCCAGGCTCTCACTCCTGAACCAAATGTGGCTTTCAAGAGGAGCTGGAGCTTCAGCTCTGGGTGAGACAATAAAATTTAAACAACCCGTGCTGGATATAAGGGGGGAAGGTGGCACAAGTATTAAGTGGTGATGACTTTCAGTGACCCCAAAACTTTTTTTGGAGATTTTTTTTTGGCTTATCTCAGGACTGCTTTGTGACTGAAACCCTGCACAGCATGATCTGGACCTGGAGCCAAGGCTGGTTTCACCTGAATGCTGAAAAATGAAGGAACTGACAGAAAGCTGAACCTAAGCCTGGTGCCACTTCCAGGGTGGATTGCTGGGGCTGGATTTCACCAGGAACCTGCAAAAACACAACCAGAGGCCCCCCAAGCCCAGCTGGAACACTTCCAGCTCAGGGAATGCCACTCCTGCAATGCTCCTAAACCATGGAGCTTTCCTGGCTCAAGGGCAGGTCTCCAAGTCCAGGATCCCTCCCTTAAAATTCCTCTCCTTATTTTCTCCCTTATTTCCTCCTGTACTGATGAGAAGCAAATAAACAAAAAGAGAGGGAGGAGGGGGGGTGTGGAAATCAGATTACTGAAATAACCAGAATACTGAAATTTATCTGCCTTTTAAGAGTTTAACCAGATTTGATTATCTGAATAAGAGTATTTGGATACGGTTCAAATTCCAGGGTACACAATTCCATTCTGCTTATCACGAATCCCATTTGCCACTGCATATGGTTATTCTAATTACCCAAGTGCTATTGTGTGCTCCTCTGCTGACAAGGGCTCACTGTGCTCCTCACCAGGCTAGGAAAGGAGGGAACACACAAATAAATTCCTTTTTCATCCCTCAGTGAGGACCACGAGACATCCCTGTCTGCAGGAGACCTTACAGGTGCTCTCAGGCAGCAACAGGAGTGAGAAATCCTCATGGTATCTTGAGGGAGAAAAAGATGATTTACCAAATACTAAAATTGGAAAAAAAAAAAAGGAGTGAGAGAGAGGAGATTTGGGAAAGCTTTGCTTCCTCAGAGAAGAACTTCTGCTGCTTTCAACTCAAACTCTGGCCAAAGGAAACAAGCACAGCAAAAGTTCCCCAGATGCAGATGCAGCCACACAGGAGAGTTTGGGTGTTTTTTTTTTTTACCTCTAAAAGCAGCCACTCTGTCCATTCCTAGAGAAAGGAACTGCATTAATTAAGGGACTGATTTTTGGAGAGGATATTGGGACATTTGGGGGTAATTGCTACACCCAGGGGCTCTGGTTTAATTCCAGCAGTGCCTTCTATGCCTTTAAGTGTCCCTGCAGCCTCCAGGTGGGTGAAGGGCTCTGAGCCTCAGCAGCTCTCTGTGCATCAGTGACAGATGAAGGGAGCTCTGTGCACTCTGGATGGCACCTGGATCAAAGCTGCTGCACTAATGCAAGCTCCTTATCCACAATGGGAGGGGAAAAAATAAATAATAACAACAATAATAATAGTAATAATAATAATAATAATAATAATAATAATAATAATAATAAACCCTTGTAAGAAACGTTCAGGTAGGAGCTGCACAGACTCCAATTATTCTCCTCTATCCTAAAAGGAAGACACATTTCAAGGTTCTTCACATAATTTTGTCAGCCTCCAGTTTCACTCAAGAACTTAATGAAGTGCAGTGGAACACAAGCAGCAGCAAAGAAACACAAATTAAGGCTGGAAACACAATGCAGTGCTTTTCAAAAGGCTGGAAAACAAAGGGGCAGGGGCAGAATATGGGAGGCTGCAGCTAAAAAAAAGAACAGGGGGCAGCTGAACAAGAGACAAGCTGAAATGCATTTTAAAACTCAGTTAGGACAGGTTTTGTTGGGTTTCTTGGGTAAGCTGAGCTCAGAGAAGCTGTGCTGGTGGTGCTGCCAGAGGAGCCCTCCTGGGCATCCTCCCTGCACAAGCCAAGAGCCTGCAAGAGGCTTCCTTGGACCTGTCCCACAAAGCTGAGGTCACATCATCCCCAAACCCACCCCAGAAAACCGATCAGCAAACATGCTCAGCCTCAGAAATAACTCCCTGCTCCTCCTCCCAGCAGCACAGGACCTGCAGTTCACCCCACTTCTGCTGCCACTTCTCTAAAGTTCTCTTTCTAAGCACCCAGCTGTGTTTAGACCAAGCCTCTCGCCAAAAGGAGGCGAAAAAATCGGATATTGATTAGCAGGTCACAACATATTCAGAGAGAAATTGCACTGAAATATTTTACAGAGAAGAAAAAAGAAATAAATCTGTTTATTCTTTCCTCTTTTATGATTCAAGTATTGATTTCTTAATCAAAAAAATTCTAAATCAATAATTTTGGGACATATCTGACCCAATTCCCCTGTCAGGGGTCTTTTGGCACTCTCCAAGGAATGCCACCTGAAGATCATCCATGACAAATTCCAGGCTTTTCTCAGCCCATTGTACCACAAATGGCTTTACAGAGGAGAGACCACCCTACAGAAATATGGATTTTATTGGGTTGTACCATCTCCTTTCTCCTTGGAGCTCAGACTAAACCAGCCCACCCTTCCCTTGGAGCCAGCACGTGGCAATCCAACACCATCAATACTCAAAAACCAACCCCAAACCAGCACAGATCATTCACAGATCTTCTGGGAAAACCATTTTTTATGTCCCAATCTCCCCCTGCTTCCCTGGTGAGCCCCTGCTCATCCCATTATGGATGGAACAATGTCCACCCTCAAAATCCCAAAGGAGACCTTGACTCCAGGTCCCTGTTCTGTGCAAAATCCCACCACAGAATAGCCCAGGAGCAAATGAAACGACTCATCATCTTTTATTCCTTGATTTCCCATCCAAACATTTGGGGAGTATTGAGGACCAGCTTTAATACCCAACTTTACATCACACAGGATGCCAAAATGCAATTTTTAACCTTTTCTTAAAACCTAGTTTCAGCTCACAGGGAGAAAGAAGAGTGGTTGGACTTCTCTGAATTCATTTTAATACAATAAATAGAAAACTTCTATAATAAATAGAAAATCCTGGAAATTCAGCAAAACAATTTTTTGGCCTACAGCAGCGTGTGTCGAAGCAGCCAAGTTCAAACCCAGAGAAATTTAAAAGTGGTAATGCAGAACAAATCTTTGGTGGAATTAACAGTGAAAGCTGCTGGAAAGAAATAGTCAGACTTTATTTTGAGTTTACAGCCTAATTATTTTCATATAGAATCTGTACATTGGGGTTTTAAAAAAAATGACTTCTTCAAAAAGAATTGCTTCACTCTCCCAACTTTAAAGGTTACTTTTCCACGTCAGGCTTTGCACTGCCTGCTTCCATGGTTTTTTTTTTTTCCTGCCCTACCACGTCTTTTGGATTTTCTAGCATGATTATTTTCTCTTAAAAACAATCTGAAGAGACACAAATACCATGAAATTGGGAGGAATGGGATTCTATAATAAACTGATTTTTGAGAGAGGAGTTGGAGGGCCAAGCCCCTCCTGTGTCAGAGAAGGGATTCCAAGTTCCTGGACATAAAGGAGGAGAAGTGATTGTTCCTCTCACAAACTGCTGGAAAGAATAGCTCCACGATACTTCATAAATTAAATTATTTTATCTGTTTCGGAATTAACACAAGAATGCTCCCTTATCACATCCCCATCAACAGAGCAAGGCAGGACATGGGTGGGATTTAATTTCTTTACCTGATGTCAAATAAACTTCCCCCATCCCCTTTTTCCTCAGCACCAACCGAGTAAACAACTCTTTGCACGAGGGGATTTGAAAACTGCCCAGAGCTGAAAGCTGAGCAGCTCCACTTTTATACTCCTCTAAATAAATTAAAAAAAAATTAAAAAAATAAAAAAAAAAAAGAAAGAAGGAGGAGGGGAATAAAGGAAAGAGCAAAGGATATTTGGAGGTGAAGTGCAGCAGCACCCCAGAGTGCACTTGCCAGCCAGCCACAGACCTATAGATACAAGCTTGTGTGGAATATGAGCACAAGTTCGGATCTACGGGTTTGTGGCAGCAGGCAGGGATTTCTGCTGCCACTGCCAGGGTTTGGGCTCACTTTTGAGGGGGGGGTGGAAAGAGGAAAAGCCTTTCTGCAAGTGGAATTTCCAAGTTTTAGCCAGGACCTTTCATTCTCTCAGCACCTTAAAGCCCCTCCTTGGAGGGTGGGGGGCAGAGTGGATTATGGATTTTGTTATCACATAAAGCCATAGATTCCTGCATGCCCACGGGGGCTTTAAGAAAGCCAGCGAAATAAAATAAAATAAAGTTTTAAACCAACCAAAATAAAGCTGATCTTTGTTTCTTCCTCACAAGCACTTTGCTGGACAGAATTTCTGGTGATTACACAGTACTGAGGTGAACAGAAATGGAATCAACAAGCAGCACTGGAGGTAGATCACTGAAACAGGAAATCACCCAACAGCAAAATCTGGGGGTATAAACAGAATTCCAATACACAGCCATCCCCCCACCCTGCAAAAAGCTGTTTCCATTCTGGCAGCCTGGCTGAAGCAGAAGAAACAACTGTGTGAGAGTTGTTTTAACTTCCAGAGAAGTCATTACTGGGCTGGGGTTCTACTTTAATTCTATTTTTAAAGACAAAATCATAACTCCTGTCACTCTGCTAAACAAGCTGGAAATTCCCCCTAACCCAAACTCTGCATTTCTTCCACACAGACAAATATAAAAGTTCTTTAGGATTTTTGTAATAAAGCTTGAAAAGCAAAGTTTTGCCACTGCAAGCAGGAGGCGTCCCCTCCTTCCCCTGAGGTTTCCAAGTTTTCTTTGCTGTGTAAGGAATATTTCCCATTTTATTGGTGGGGAATCAGCCTGGAGAGCAGCCTGGCTGTGAGCTCCACATGGAGCTGGTGGAGAAAATCACTGAGATCAATTCTTGCTCAAAGTATCACCAATTTTTCACTTCCTTCAGGAGACAAACCATATTAATGCAAGTTAATATTATCCTCTGTAAAATCAAACAGGCACCACTTGGAAAAGAATTTTGCTATTTGGATGCTGCTAGAAAATTCTCCCTCTTTTTATTTTTTTGGTGCAGGTTCTTAAAATAAATCACTTCAACCTTTCCAGCCTGGTAAATATGCAATTATCAAATACAATTTTCCTTTCTTTGGAATAGCTGGGTGGCAAGAAACTCCTGTTATAGATGTTAAACTTTCACCATCTGCCCAAAGGTTATCTAAATTCATCCTCCAAGTTAAGATTCCTACGCTGACACTCACCTTAAAAGCGTCCAGCTTTTCCCAAAGTTTTCAGCAGCCAAAATTCGTGCTGCAGCATCTTTAAAAATCCGGGCTGGCTCTCCTGGTGGAATTTTGGGGTGGGGAAAGCTCTGTCCCTGCAGTGGTCAAGGCTGGAGCAGGGCAGGGAGCACAAGGGTTGTGCCCTCCTTGGGAACAGAGCTGCAAATGGAACACAACAAATGTTACCCTGCCAAAAATAACCCCAGCCCTCCACTACAAAGCTCATTTATTGCAGGGAACCTGAGGGTAAAATCCAGGTTGTCCAACAGGGCTAAAAGTACAATATTAGGGGTCAGTCGTGGCTGGGTGCATCAGGATTTCTTCCCATGGCAAGGAATTTTGCCCTCAGTCTCACCGTGTTATGCAGAACTGCATCAGGTAGAATGTTTTCTTTATATTCAGTATATTTATTTTAACCCGCATATTCTTTACATTCAGTTATGTGTATGAAACAAGCTAATTTGTATGGCTCTGGCAGAGAAATATTTGATTTTTTCATGAGATGATCTCACTAAAATACCCAAGGTAGGGGGAGATTACATCTTCCTCACTTTTATCTATTTCCAAAACTTTGTTGTTTTTTTTTTTTTTTTCCTTTACCATGAATTCCTGGGCTAATCTCCTTTCCCTGGGATAGGTTAAACCCATGAAGGAAACCAAGTTCTAAAATTGAGGTGGCTTTTGCACGGGATGTGTGTCCCCAGCTCTGCCTGGAGGGAACACCCAGAGCCAGACCTGAGCCCTGCTCCAGGAAAGCTGGGATTTGTTGGGATTTGTTGGGATTTGTTGGGAAAACCAGCCCTTTTCTCCCTGCTGCACCTCCCACTCCCCACCTGATTGGCTTTTCCAGCACAAAAGGGAAGAAGGAAACTTGGGATCCATCACCAGAGCTTCACTCCGGAGGAAAAACAGGAGAAAAAGGGGAAAGGCAACAAGAGCTACCCCTGAAAACACTCCAAAAAAATCCCAAGAAATCTGATTTTGCCCCTCCTGAAAGTCCTGGAGGAATGGGGCACGGGGATGGCATTCCATGGCACCTGTGTGCTGTAAATTACAAACATCCAGGAGCCAACCTGCTCCTTTTGGAAAAGAAACTCCTGGACAAGCTTTAAGACAGCAAATTGATAAATGCAGCAGCAAATCAACAGTTTTGTTTGTTGAAAAACGCAGATTTTTATTTATTTATTTTTTTTTTAACGAGCGCTGGTTGCTAAACAGGAATTTCACTTGTATCCAGTATATTCAGGGGGATTGAAAGAGAGCCATGGATTTGCCAAGATGTGGGGTTGGAAATGTTTCCCCCCAGTGATTGATCCCACAGCTATTGTACCTTGTGAAAACCTGATGAACATACACACAGTGGCAGAAAATCCATCAGAGGCAAACAAATCAATCAGCATCAGCCTCTGTTTGCCTGGAATGCTAAGATCACAAATAAAAAGTTTCAACCTGTACATCAAGGTATTTATATTTCTGATCTCTTTATACTGAGCGTATTTTGCTTCGTTATTAATTTTACAATATCAGCGATCACAAGATCAACAAGGTTTTGGTACGTGGGACAGCCAAAAATACAGAATATTTTTTATCACTAACAACCCAATATAAAGCTGGTATTTTAGAGATTTATATCCAAAGGGATATAGAGGGAAATATGGAGAAATAAAATCTTTGAAACCTAACACTGGGGTTTGGTCTGTGGGTGGTTTCCTTGCAAACCACAGAGCAGAAATGCCCTGTCCAGGAAAATCGATCACTACGGAATGCATTGTGTGCCTGAGCAAAAAGCTGTTTGCAGCCATTTCATCCTTCTGCCCTGAAATTCAGGCAAATAAGAAACACAACTGTGAGATAATTCCCATTCTTCCCCAGCCCCCCCCCCCCCAAATTTTAACCCAAAGGTAATTAGGCCTATAAATAAATATATAAATATATATATATAAACACATGCAGTCTATCCTAGCTTTAAAAAACAACTCTGTGCTTGAAATAATTTTAAGGAATGAGAAGGAAAAGGGAGATACTGACTGAGAATCCAAATTACCTCAGCAGCAGCAGCAGCATTCTGCTGGATTTCCCATGGAACGTGCGCTGCCATATTGCTAGGCCCAACTCCTCGGGAACGGATTCTGGAAAACAAAATATTTACGGATATTTTCATGGCATTTTTTCAAGGAATGGATGCTGTTTTCCTACACCCAGAGGCTACAGCTTTAGGAGCAAAAGGAACAGCCAAGCTCCTACGAGAGAAATTACTCTCCCCCCCATCCCAATATCCCAATATCTTAATTTTTAATTTTTTTCTTTCTTTCTTTTTTTTTTTTTTGGATGATTGTTTTCCGTGTTCCACCTTGGATCGACCCACTCGCGCTCTGCCCCCGTGGAAATAAAACATCCCTTGTAACACAACCACTGCAGAAGTTTGCCAGTCCCATTCCCACCAAAGCCACTCAAGAAAATAAAGAAACGGGGAGGCAAACGCCTTCCCTGGCAGTTAGCGACACGCACCAACTCCTGCAAGTGATTAGTTCTCATCTCCAGACCCTTATCCCAAAAGTCCAGCTGGAGAAAGCAGAATCAAAGAGGAGCATCGTTACCTGCTTTGGAGGAGGTTCACCAAGCAAGCTTTTTTAAGCTTGTTGACTCTTTTAACACTGATACAAGGAATAATTATTTCTCTGTGCCGGCGCGATTGTTAAAAGAGGAGAAGCCCTGGATTGTGGTGGCTCCGTGGATGCTATTCTTTTTGCACCACAGCAGGATTCTTGGCTGCCAGTCCAAGCTGCTTTCACTTGCCAAGTTTTAAGATGCTGGTTTTGCCTTTCATTTTATTGTTCCTTTCGCAACGTTAAAGGGCGACTTAAAAAAAAAAAAAACTAAAAAAAAAAAAAAAGAAAAAAAAAAGAAAAAACCCATGCACAGCTGCTATCGGGGAGGGGGGAATTATTTGAATTTTGTACAAGAATGGAGATGAGGAAGGAGCACGCTGTGATGTAACCACAACGACACCCACAGAAATATTCCCAATATTGGGGGGGACGGGCTGGCTCCCGATCCTGGCGTTTCCCCACCACCAGGAGACCGGGGGAGAACGAAACCTAAAACCAGCCAGACCCACGAGCAACCACGGCAGAGGTGGAGGTTGATCCTCCTCCCCTCTCTCAGCACCACTCGATTTTTAATCCACTCCAGGCTGTTCCTCCCCACGGAGGATTTCATCCAGGGGGAGCAGGGATGGCGAGGTTGGGGCTGCACACCCCACCCTTTTTCCATGATAGGATTCACCCATTCCCAAACATCCCGGCCTTTCTTGGACACGATGCCACCGGGAAGAAGCTCCACGGAAAAACCTCCCATCCCAACTCCCTGCGGGGTCCTTCTCCAAACACATTCCTTCAGCGTAAGCCACTGAATTCCACTTCTAATCTTTTTTTTTTTTTAATAATTTATCAACAGATTGATTTTCATAATTCAAAAATTGTTTGCCTTTTTTTTTTCTGTTTTTGTTTTCTTTTTCAATTATTTTTTTACAATTTTTAAAAACTTATTTAGATTTTTAAATTTTTTTTTAAATCTCTATTATTTTTTTAAATCCCCAACTTCGCCACCGAGGAGCTGATTTATTTCATTTTCCTTGACGTAGCAACAAAACTCCCGGGATTGGTGCCAAGGCCCGAGCGCATTTAAATGAACAAACAGCAACAAAAAAAAAAAAAAAAAAAAAAAAAAAGTTGTTTGTGATCCTTCTAGGGTTGGAATATTAAAAGCATGGTGGGGGCTACGCTCTGTGTACTATAAAGTGCAGGAAAATGGAACTCTGAGCAACCACTGGGTGCTGCAGATGTTGGAGGGATGCAAACTCCAGATGTGGGCAGGGAAAATCCCGGCTCAGTTCCTTGGGTTCCCTGCGCAGCCAGAACTCCACACACACCAAACCCTGCTGGACACAACTCCTTTTCCCAGTGCAGAGGTGCCTGTTTATCCCAAAAATGGGAGCTGCTCCCAGCTCCCAGTAAGCGCGGTGCTCTCAGCCCTCAGCTCTTGGGCGTGCAGAGCTCCGCAGAAGCAGGAGATGAATTTCATCCACCCCCCAATTTCAGCTCTGAAGGGAAAACCCAGCCCCGACTGCAGACAAAGTTTCTGTGCAAAACCCACCGAGTCTCGAACAAAAGCGGCGCGAATTAATAAAAGGGGGAAAGAAAACCAGAAGCTTTGTTCTAAAGTGGAAGCAGAAGATGTGAAATTTCAAAATCAGATGGCTCGGGCTGTGATTTCTTTCATTTAAATGAACTGATCTGTTGCTAAACTGCTGCTCTGGTGCCAAGAAACTTTTAACTCCTTCGGCTCAAAGCCTGCTGCGTTCTGCTCTTTCCTCTCTCCTCCCAGCCAGGCAGTGATTAAATCAGAGGGGAGAAGTGAAAAAGGGAGTGGGGAAGAAAAAAGAAAAAAATCCGAGAGCGTAGAAAGGATGGGGGGGATGAAAGCCACAGGCAGAGCACAGAGGAGCCCCCGGTGCTTGGGGAGAACTTGTGCTGGACAAACAGCGAGGTTCTGGCTCCTGCAGAATTCCTAAAGCTTGGAGAGGAGGCGGAAAGGCCTTCGAGGTGCCCAACTGCACCTCCAGCAAGAACCACGGGGTAAAGCCACCAGGAGCAGGGCTAGCAGCAAGGAAAAGCCCAAAAGCCCTGAGATCTCTGACCTGATTCATGGCAAACGTTCACTTACCGAGAATGCCAAAGCATTTCCAACAGAACCCCCTTCCCTAACGTGTGAAAAAGAACAACCGAAAGAAAAAAGCTCTCAAAACCAACCCTAAAAAAAACCAGCTGCTTTGGTAAAATTTGGGTGAAAGTTCCTGCTGCTTTTCCATTTGGTTTTGGGGTTGTTTTGCCCACTTAAAAAATAAAAAAAAAAAAATTTAAAAAAAAAATTGAATTAAAAAAAAATGAACGGAGACGTGTTGTAATTAGAGGTAATTCCAGGGGAAAAATATTTATGTGCAGAACAAAAAAAAAAAAAACCAAAAAAAAAAAAAACCCAAAAAAACCCCAAACCAAATAAACAAGAAAAAAAAAGAAAGAAAAATATTTTTTTTATATCTCTCTATCTCCCACTTTCCAGTTCTGCTGCAGTTCCCCCTAAACTGCTGCTGCTTGCTCCAATCTGCTGCCTGCTTAACAACGGAATGACAGGCAACATCTGTTTGTATAGAAGCCAAGATCAAGCCTTCAAAATGTTTTTTGGCTCAGCTTCTTCTTCTTCTTCTTTTTTTTTTTTTTTTCCTTTTTCTACCCCCTCCCCTTGGAAGAAAAAAAAAAAAAAATGGAAGCAAAAGAAAAAGTAAAAGCGCCCAGGAAGATTTTGAAACAACTCAAGTGAGGCTGCAAATCTTTTCCCCTTGAGTTATTTCAAGGTACAGGACTTGGAGGAGAACTCTGCTTCTCTCCACCCTCCTCCCCTGCTCTTCCCACCCCTCAGCCTCTCTCTTGCCCCATGCTATTAATAAAGTATCACACAAACTGGAAAAAAAAAATAATAATCCAACATACCTTGATCCCTAAAAGGCCACTCCCTCCCATGGGGAGGGAGGGGGTTCTTCAGGAGGCAACTAAAAACAAAAAAATTGCACGGGGAGGGGAATATGGGATTCAGGGACAGGCTTGCCACAATCCTCTCACCCTGGTGGTTTTAGGTTGTTTTTTTTTTTCCTCCTTTCCTCCATTTTACAGACTGTTAAATATATTGTTTGCAAAATCAAAGGGTTTGTTATGAAATTAAAAAAAAAAAAGGCGGGTGATTAAAATAAATAAATAAGTCAAAAAAGAAAAGAAAAAATTAAAAAAAAAAAAAAATCAGCCCGGCTCCAAATACAATTCCAATGAGTAACAATGTCAGGCTACTGCCAATTCTGTGGCAAATCGGGAGAAAGCACAATAATTCCACATGCTGAGATGTGAACTACTGGAAAGGAACCAACTCTGGGGAAGTCACAATGAAAACTATCCCAGTGCCCCCACCCCCAGCCCCTCTGCCATCCTTTTCGGAGGGTACAGAGGGGGGGGACTCTCTCCAGGGGGAGAGGAAAAAAAAAAAATTAAGCCACTAATTTAACAAAAGGAAAAGGCAAAACAACACCAAGACCAAAGCGAAGCGGTTTAAAAACTCAGGGAATGTTTTATTTGCTGGAGATTTGGGACAACGCTGCTGCATGCACATGTACGGGGGGGGGAAAAGCAAAAAAAAAGGGGGGGGGGGGGATAAAAAAAAGAAATAATCAGACAAGTTGCTAAGGAGATTTGTGTAAACTGGGAATCCAGGCACATTTCTGGCCTTTCCCCCCATGTTGCATCTCGTATTCCGATCACGCACCACTGCGGCACGATTGCACCAATGCACTGCATTAATCTTGGCCTTAAACGGGGCTGCCTGGCAGAGCAGAGCGGGGTATGGATCATCTTTCAAATTTAACAAGTTAAAGGCAGCCAGGGTGGCGGTGGGTGGGGAGGGCTGTGGGGCGGGGACCTCGCTGCAGAATATAAAATATAGGAGCCCAGCTTAGTAAGGGAATTGTAAGGAGGAAGTGTTGTGCGGGTAGATATAGAGCGCTGCGAGGCTCTCGCTGCGTCTCTCCCTCTCTCCTTCTCTCTCTCCCACTTCTCCTGACAAAATCCCCATTCCCTGGCAGATGTCTGAATCCCTGCCAGATCTAACAATGTCCGACCCGCTCTGCCACCAGACGCTCGGGCTCGTTCTGCCAGCACGCTGGGGTCATATATCCGTATTAAACAACCTTTTTTTTCCTCTCCCGCTTCAGTGCCTGCTCCCAAAGCAGATACTTGGATGCAATATTTTCACCTTCCACTTAGAGGAAGGGGGAGATCAAATCAAAGCCTGAGCTATTTGTGCGTGGTGCCTGCTGACCTTGTCTGGGACAGGATTAAACTTGGTGAGGTTTTCTCTCTTTTTTTTGCTGTTCTTTGCTTTGGGTGCAGGAAATCAATCTCTTTCTTTAAGCCCTGCTTCCCTCACTTGCCATCTCAAATCCTCTCCTGCTGATGGACAGCTCAGTGGGATCATTCAACACCTGCTTTTCCTGCTCCTTTTGTGCCCTGCACTGGGGGAGATGAGGATTTCCACCCTCACATGAGGAATCCAGGAATCCACAAAACCCGCAGCAGCACACACGGGAAAAGCCAATTTCATGGGCTGGGCCTTGGAGCATTATCCCACTTTCAGCTCCCAAGGACAAGGGGCTGGAATGAGGTGGGCTTTAAATCCCATCAAACCCAAGACCAGTCTGGGATTCTCTGAGTGAGGGATTGTCCTGAAGGCAGCACATTCCAAAACAGGAACCCAAAGTTCCCTGAGGAGCATCGTCTTTGCTTTCTACTCGGGACAAAAGCACAGGAGAGGGAATTCCTCGTGCTCAGCCTCAGGGGGAGCTCCCTGTCGAGGTCACCCCAGCCAGGAGAAGTATTCCCTGAGTTGGGAGTAGGGGATCAACATTTGACTCACCTGACTGCTTGTCTTGATTTGGGAGAAATCACCTAAAAGAAAAAATACCAAACCAACAAGTTAAAACTGTTCATTTGAGATTTGGCTTTTGCCCCAATACTTAAGGAAAAAGCAGAAATCGTCACAAAAACAAAATTATTTTTCAGTGTTTCTCCGAGTTAAATGAAAACACACAAAACAAACATTTCCCTTTTCTCAGCTTGCTCAGTTCCTTTGTACAGACTGGTGTTTCTGTCCCAAACCCAAAAATGTGGGGTCGAGGCACCTGCCTTGAGGTCCACGCACTTCGAAACAGCTGGAATGAGGTTTAAGAGGTTGCTGAGGCTTATGAAGCACAAACAGCTGGAGTGAGGTTTAGGGGGTTACTGAAGGAAGTTGTCACTCCCACAGCAGAGCCAGGAGAAGGGATCAAAGCCACAGCTCCTCACATCCATGAAAAAAAACAAATTATTTCAACTTAAAATCAGTGAAACTGGTACCTGAGCAGACACTGAGCTGGACTGGGGCTGCCCACATACCTCTGTCCCCTGGGGGAGCTGCCTGCAGAGCTTCACCCAGCCCAGGTGAGCAGGGAAAACATTCCTTGCCTTTGCCTCCAGCCAGCCACCTGCAGCTCTCCTTTGAAAGCCTCACCCTGCAAAGCAGAACCCTCCAGCTCTGGGGCTGGCTCAGCTGTTCCTCCTCCGAGAAAAACACCGAGCCCCGAGCAGCCCCAAAAAGGAACCCTGGGCAAAGCTGAACCTGGGCAAAGCTCTGAACCAGAGCACCTGAAAGGCACCACCGTGGAGAGAAAGTGGAGAAATAGCGAGAAAAATCACTTTGAACAAGCAGAGGGGGGGTTTGGTTGGGATATTGGGAAGGAATTCTCCCCTGGGAGGGTGGCACAGGTGCCCACAGAAGCTGTGGCTGCCCTGGATCCCTGGAAGTGTCCAAGGCCAGGCTGGGGCTGGGAGCAGCCTGGGACAGTGGGAGGTGTCAGGCTGGAACTGGGTGAGCTTTAATGCCCTTCCCACCCAAACCACTCCATGATTCTCTGATGAAAAGCAGAAGAGGCAAAAAGATGCTAAACCCCACCGCAGGTGCAGCACCAGGTGCTTTTCACACCTTCCCACTTTCAGGCCCTGAGGTTTTCAGAGGAATTTCTGGTGCTGAGGTTGACTGAGCAGGGCTGCATTTTTGTTTTGGTTGCCAATTGGAAGCCACTATTTTTATCCATAAGTCCCCCAAAGCATCTGTTTCCCTGGAGCTATTTAAGATTTTCTTTTATAAGACCTACTTAGAGGTGTATCATTATTTTTAAACGTTACTCCGTGCAGCCACGCTCCCATTTTATCATCATCACAAGTGTCATTATCCATGCATTTGAACTGGGTAATTTAAGGGAGAGATAAAATCCTTGCAGGGGGGGCTGAGAGTTGCTTCCCTTCCAGCAAATATTTTGGGATAATACTTGGAACAAGCTGGTGCATCCCAATGAAAGGAAAAGAAATCCCAAGTTATCACAGGAAAAAAACAAAAAACAACCAAAGCAAAACAACTGTTTGGAAGCATTTACAGAATAAACACATCCCCAGAAAAGAAGGAGGAAACCCAAGTTCAGTGTTCCTATAATGGGATGCAAATGCAGCTTAGGTCACTTAATTTAGGGTTATTTAATTTAGGAAGCTTTTTCCCTTCTGCAGTTTCCCTCACAGATCCACCTTGCTGCTGCTGATGGTCATAGGGGTTTTTATTACCTCATCACCATAAAAATGAGATTTTTCTGCAATCCTACAGCAGACAAAACACACTTTTTTTTTTTTTTTTGTTACAAGGTACCACAATTTGGCCAAAGAAGCAAGAGACTCAAATTCTCCAGCTCTGGGTTCCACCTGAGGCAGAGCAGGAGTGATGCCTGAAACTGCAAACACTCAGATGTGCCATGAAACACCACCAGGATATGCACAATTTCCTTTCCTGACAAGCAACAGCTCAAATCTGACCTAAGAGTGCTGATATTTGGAATAAAATCTGACTCACTGTCCCAGAGCAGGTTAAATGCATCAAGCGGTGAAGAGAATCATGTTTTATAAATGGTTTGGATTAAATTTTTCACACCTGTCAAGGCTTTCTAGCAAGAAATTTTGACCTCTACATGCCCTGTTCTAGAAATCTCACAGAGAAAAGAAAATTACCTTCTTCCAGCTTGAAATTAAAGCTGTGATAAAGAAACCAAAGGCAAAGTTTAACACCAAAACAGAGCAGCTGATCCTGTAAACTCTTCCAGACACACAAACCTACAAGTACAAATTAATTAAGCAGAAAATAGATGTTGACACACCTAAAGAAAGCATCCAGAAATTGTCCTTCCCTCCTGATACATCAGGGTCCAGGAGGACAAACATTCATCCGTCAGATTGTGACACTGGCAAAGAAATTCTTCAATTAAGTGGATTTCAATGTCCAGAACTTCCTAAATACAGCTTTGGAGGCACAAAATTAATTCTTCTTTGCACTGATCCTTTCAGTATTGCTCATGGACACTCATTCTTTGGGAATTTAACCAAAGCCAGGGGAAAAATGTACCCTGCCTTCATTTCCTGGTGTTGCCACCCCTCAGTCACTGATCCAGGCTGTTCCTCACTGTCACCAGGCTGAGGAAAGGGCATTAATTCACATCCTTCAAACTTTCTGAGCTTTTTTTTTTTTTTCCCCTCTCTTTCCAGCTTTAAACTGTTTCTACCTTGTAGGCACATGGGGATGGAACACTACTTCAACCCTAAATTTAAGGATTTCAGAAAATGACCTGGATTATCAGTTCAATTCACTACTGAGATGGTCACAGGCAGAGGATGGGAGCAAAGGGAGCAGCAGAGATTTCCAGGAGCTGACAGAGGAAGTGAACAGCAGAGCCTGGAATTTATCACACATCTCTTGGTTCCAGTCCAAATGTTTAAACCACAACATCATCCTTCAGGCCTGGGACACCAACAGAACTTTTAACCCTCATGCTGGAACCTCCTGAATCATTTTCCATCATTTTTTACAGCAGAGGTGGCCTCCAGGCTAGGGCAGGATCCTGATCTGGCTGCTCAGGGTTGGAGGAACCCAGGCCAGTCTGGGATCTCAGCCCATGCTGGGTTTAATCTCAGATTTGGGCATTTCAGGACAGAGCCCTGCATGCTTCTGCCTCAGCTGGGCCAGGGCAGTTTGCTGGGAGCTGAAAATGGGGAGGGAGAACTTTTTGAATACAATTTCTCACTGGGAGAGTGTCCCCTGACATTCCTTTCCAATTGGGGAAAATATTGAATGGGAACTTCAGGAAAACTCAGTAGTAGTGAGAATAATTTAAAAACAAGACTTTGAGCACAAACTGACACGTTTTCATGGAGATTTGTGGGGAGGAAAGAGGGAGCTCTTCTACTGTCCAGAACATTGCTTTAACAGGTACAAAAACACTGCCAGCCCAGTGCCCTTCAACACAGAACCTGCCAAGAAATAAAATTAAGTAGATGTTAATTATAACAGCAAGAGTGATGGCTGGGGAGGGGAGGGAGGAGGAGGAGGAAGAGTGTCCATTTTCTCAAGCTAGGTCACATCAATCCATGGCTGTGCTGCCAGGGATACCTCCACGATTTCCCATGGTTTGGAGTAAGTCAGCAGCAATTCCGGGAACGTTAAAGAGCTGACAGCACCCAGTGAATAAATGGAGGGGGCTCCTTATAACCCAGTCACCAAAGGAGTTGGATCACCAACCTTGGGGATGATTCACTAACAACCCAAAGCCAGAAAAACCTCATCTCCTGGGTTGCTGGACACTGCCACAGCAGAGTGCATCATTCCTTCCCACCATCCTGTTCCAGGCTGGCTGCAAAACTCATCTGTGGTGAGAGGAAACAGGGCTGGAGCAGCTGAGGAAGTGCTTCACACACTGCTGGCAAACTTGCTGGAGGTGCCCTGATGTGTCTCTTTGCAGGTCTAAGAGCAGCACAACCGAATTGAAAACATAAAAGCTGCAGTCAGCCCTCAGAGTTGAAAATGAAGTTTTTATCTCTTTCCTTGCTCTTGTGGGATTGTCCCTTAAAGGCCCTAAAAGCTGAACAAGCAGAAGTTGGCCCCATTTGTCAGAGCAACATCCACTGCTGCAAACTGGGAGAGGGAGAAGTGCTCCAGCCCTGCTTTAGATTAGGAGGAGACAGGAGAAATAAAAAGAGCATCTGACACCAAAATAAAACTGTTTTGGTCACTGCCATCTCTCTTATTCTAAATGAAGCAATTGTGGGCTCCGTTTGTTTTGCATTCATAATTAGCAGACGGAACAGATGGCAAAGGCGTCACTTAAAGCCACACGTCCGACAAAATAACCCGGGCTGCCAGTGCTGGTTTTCACTGGGAACAAGGAATACTTTCCCCTCTTTTCCCATCGAAGAGAGGAGCCAGCAAATGTCTGCATGGAGCAGGGGATTCACCGCAGAAAGGAATCCATTGTGTCGGGAGGAGGGAGGGAGGGAAGGAGGGAGGGAGGGAAGGGCGGCAGCAAATGGATTGCAGAGGGAACAGAAAATAGGGCTGGAAACGAGCAGAGCACTGCCAGGAACACAGCGAGGGGCTCAAAGAAATGTTGAGTCTCTCCTGCCTTCAGTTCTGGGCTTCAGGCAGAGGCTGGAAGGTCTGTGTTACACTTCGAAGCCAGCTGGATAGGAAATGTTATCTGTGAAGGTGTTGTCCCACAGCCATACCTGACTAAGCCTCTCCAGACCTGGAAGGACACTGGAAAACTCACAAAGTCCTCAGAGCACAGCTCCCCATCCCTGGAAGTCCTCAAGGCCATGTTGGGCCAGGCTTGGAGCGACCTGGGACAGTGGAAGGTGTCAGGGTGGAACTGGATGAGCTTTAAGGTCCCTTCCCACCCAAACCTTTCTGGGATTCTCCAAAACAAGCAAAGCACAAAGTTTAAAGCACCACCCACTGCGTGAGGATAGTTCAGAGCTGCAACCAGGACAGAACATTTTACCAAAAATCATGGACCACGTGTAGTGGTCACATCCTATTTCCTCAAGCACAGGGAAGGAATGGGATAAAAAACCCCAAAACAAAGCACATACAACTTGATGAAAACAGGGAGGTCTTGGTCTCTTGGGGAGCGCTGTCCTTGTGAGCCAGGACACAGGTAGGTGACATCTCAGAGGAAAAGCTTCCCTAAGGAATCTCTCCGGGCAGCTCCAAATCGCTTAACTCAGTCCTCCACTTCCTACAAAGCCCCAACAATTTAATCACTGCGAGCATCCCCTGCTTCTTGAAAAGGAGAAGGAGCCACAGATACCAATAGAGTTTTGTTCCTTTTATAGCCTCGTGAGGTGCTCTGACAGCCCTGCTGATGGGCTACCAGAGCATTTTGGCATGGCATTCCCTGAGCACCACGGATAAGCTGTTCCCAGCATGGATGAGTGAGCAGGATCAGGGCACAGCCACAGAATAAACATCAGGAACCTCACCTCGCTCCTGCTGAGACACGTCAGCAATCCCCAGCTTCCAGAGCCTCCTCTCTGATGCCATTAAAGTGCTAATAATGGTGAGTCCTGTCCAGGTCCAGCAGCCAGAGGTGCAGGTGCTGCGTGTGCCTCCAGAGCTGCTGCTGCTGGAGCTCTGCCCCTCTGATGATGGAAAGAGACCGACAGTGATGCTCAGGACCTGCTCAGCTGAGCCTCAGCCAGGGAACAGTGCCTGCAGAAAGAGCTTGGGACTGCAGGGAACAGCACAGGATGAGGGGAAAAGGAGAGGGGCCTTGGGAAGAGCAGAGAGATGGAGAAGGAGAGGGAGAGGCAGCACCCAGAGCTGCTACTTCCACCTCTCCCTCCTGGTCAAAGACCCCTCTGAAAAGCTAAAACCTCTGCGGGGAGGAACACATTGATTGAACCCCATCTATCTGTGGGACATCATCTTCCTCCACCAGCTGGTTCCAGACCTTTTGGACACTTTGCTCCTTGTTCCTCCCTGTTTTCACTTCATTCCTCATTTTGTTTTCCAGCTCCCTGACCTTACATGAGCTGAGGGCACTGTGTTCTCCCCAAGCACCCCTGCGCCTTCCCCCCAGCCTCAGCCTCAAATGACATTTGCTTTTTGTTACCTTCACTGGCTCTAATCTCCCTGCTTTTCCCAGCTGCTCCATAATCCAGGAGAAGCATTCCCCATGCCAAGGCATCAGGACATGGAGCCCAGGGCTGGAGCTTAATGTCCTCCAAATTTAGAGCTGGACATTGCTCCACTGGCACCACATTTCAACATCCAGCAACTGCTCTAAATTAGGAAACTGCTCCACAAACGCTCTTTTGCCTCGGCTGGGAATTCCCTTTGGATGTGCAAGAGAGAGAATTGCTATCAGTGCACTGCCCTCAGCTTTTCTGCAGCTCACAAGGTCCATCAAAATCTCACAGGGGCTGCAACTCCTGCAGCTAAAATTCACACCATGAGAAATCTGCTCCAGTGATCTCAGGCTCTCTCCACAAAATGCTTCAGGATTCCTTACACCGTAATTTGGAGACCTGAGGTGTCCAGGAGGGCAATTCCCAAAGTGTCAGACTCGATTCAGCCCCCAGCCCTGTGCATAAAATGCAGTGACCATGGAAAATCACACAGAAAATCCTAGAAAAAGATCCATTTCTGCAGCAGAGAGTGGGAAAAGAGCAAGGAAATAAGAAGGATGTGCTGCCCATCCAAGCTCTCAGTGCCTCGAACACCCAGCTGCCAGCTGCTGCCTCGTGTCCTGACTCACCACAGCTCCTGCTAAAGTTGTGGGGAAAGAAAGATGGAATTTTCACGTTTTCAGTGGGAAAAAAATAGATTTAGTGCACTGAAAATTGCTCACTGATGTGCTGCCTTTGGCACTCACGTGGCAAAGGGGAAACCTGGGCTCTGCTCCCTGCTCCTGCATTAAAGAATCAGCAATTAAAATGCACAGTCAGCCCTCAAAGCTATAATCTCATTAAAAATAAGGACTGAAATTAAACAATTCACCCGGCCAAGCCTTCCTGGGGCCACCGGAGGAAGCAGGAAGGGGAATACCTGCAGTAAGACCCTGTCTCTGTCAATACTTGGTTCTTCATGCAAAGCAGAGCAGCATTAATGCAGGCTGGCACCCAGCACGCATTCCCGCAGGCTGGAGGGGGTTCAGATTTCCTGGAGGAAGGGAGGGAACCAGAGCAGCTTGTCCCACATCTGAGGTGACCACACGGAATGCTGAGACACACGAGGGAAAGGAGCTGCTCCAGCTGCCTCCCACTCCTCCTCATCCTGCCAAACTCAGCCCTGAGAGCTCCCAGTTTCCCTGAAATCCCAGGATGGCTGGGCTTGGAAGGGAGCTTAAAGCTCTTCTAATTCCATGCCATGGGCAGGGACACCTTTCACTGCCCCAGAGTGCTCCAAGCCCTGTCCAACAGGGCTGTCCTTGGACATTTCCAAGGATCCAGGGCAGCAACAAAATCTATTCCACCCATTCACCACCCTCACATGGAAGAATTTCTTCCTAATATCCAATCTAAACCCACTGTCAGTTTGAAACCATTCCCCCTTGAACCATCACTGGCCTATTTTGCTTTGGGAAGGCTCAGTGAAAAGATTTTATGTTAAGCCTGAAGGGGGGAAAAATGGTGTGAGGTGAAAAGATTCACTTTGAGGGCAGATTTTTGTCTCTTAACTTCCCAATTCTCCCACTGATCCCTCTTCCTCCCTCCTCCTTAAAACAGCCCATAATTCACACCCCCAGCAACAGATTAACCCCACTGAAGTCAAGGGGAGTTTTAAGCCTTCTGAAAATTGGTGGACTTCTAATTTAGGCTCTGAGTTCAGCAGATTAACAGGTGGCAACACATCCATGCCCAGGGCTTCACCAAGGCAAAAAAAAAAAAAAAAAAAAAGAAAAAAAAAAGAGGCATTTGGACCTGGATTTCATCAGGACAAAGCTGGGATGGCAATTCCAGGAGCACACACAGCTCACAGCCCATAGTACCATGGTATCTCCACCCACAGGTGCCACTCTCTGCGCTCCACATTGAATATCTCACTTGCATTTGGGGACATCAGCCCTGTGTCACCTCTTTTAGGACATCCAGGAGCACAGAGCTGGATCTCAGTGCTCTCACAGAACATCAAATCTTTGCCTCGAGCCTTCCCAAAGCAAAATAGGCCAGTGATGGTTCAAGGGGGAACGGCTTCAAATGGACAGTGGGTTTAGATTGGATATTAGGAAGAAATTCTTCTCTCCCAGTTTCAAACCCCCAAAGACGAAGCTCTTTACAAAGAGATTTCCGGGGTGGTTCACCTCTGTGCACAAAGCTCCTGGAATTCTCCAGCTTTTCCTGCTGCGTGGTGTCCTCCTGTTTCTTCCCGCTGGGAATCCTCCCTGGGATGTGCAGCACCTCTCCCGTGCACAGCATTAATTCCTGCCCACAGGCAGGGCCATAAAATGTGCACTTACCTCATTCCTCATCATGATTTCAGGAGAATGAGGTAACCAAACTTACCCACCTATAAATTCATCATCATCATCATCCAACTCGAGTTTCCCCCCTTTTTTTTATCATTATAAAATTAAACCTATTCACATCCCTGCTCCTGTGTTAATGCATTTATGGCACTTTGAATTACGATCCCCTCGCTCTGAACTCCACCTTGAATTCCAAATATCCCACTGCAAAGGCTCTGACTTGGGAGGAGATGCCTCTTCTGCAGCCTCTTCCCAGCTCCCCCAAAAAAGGGGATGTGCACCAAGCTCCTGGAAACTTCCACATTGGAAGTGCCCCACGTGTGTTTTTCCCACAGCTTTTCCAAGCTCAGGCAAGTAGGCTGAGCTTAGGAATAGCTGAGCCATTCCCACAGCCTCTGGAAAATCAAGTACTTTAATTGATTTTTCCATCTCTGAAGATGCTGGGAAGCCTCAGAATTCCATATTTCCAGTGATTTTGACAATGAGACTCTGATATTGCTCATACAGATAGAAAAATACCCTGATCTCAACATTAGGACATATTTTCTGATAACAAGTTGAAGGTTCCTTTGACTTTCTTTCATACTCTTCTATAAATTCCTGCCCAAATTTCTCAGGAGGGCAGAACTTGAATCCCTTCAAATGTACTCATGCAGCAATAAATAAAATAATAATTAATGGGTGACTCAGATAAAAGCTTTCCATCTCAGGGCAGAGGAAAGTATTAGCTAATTAATCATCAAGTTGGCATTAACTTATCTTTTGGCACCTCCAAGAAAATGTAAATCTGAAACGAGTTGGAGTTGGTGGTGTGTGGAAACAAAGGAATAAGAAGCCAACAATAGTTCTAGAAATGGACAAAAAAAATCCAAATGTTCTGCCTGACTGCTGCTAAATTAAGCTCTGTGTTATCAGTGCAAAGATTAGGAAAAGAGAGATTTTCCTCTGAACCTTAAGTCACAATTTGGAGCTGCACAGGACACGACAGCGGAGTGGAGACAAGAGGATTCACTCACCCTGAAAAATGAGTGGAAATAAAAAAAGGATCTACTCAGTTCTTGGTTTCCCCCCAAACACGGTTCTGTGGAGGAAAAGAAGAAAGAAGGGTGTTAATTAATTAATTTAATTTATGGTGCAGGAGATGAAGAAGTGATGCCCACCCTGACTCCCATCCCAGGCTCCATCCAACCCAACTTTGCCTTTTGCCCTTTTTGCCCTTTTTGCCCTTTTTGCCCTTTTTGCCCTTTTTGCCCTTTTTGCCATTTTTGTCCTTTTTGTCCTTTTTGCCCTTCCCCCCCCCATTTTTACATGGAAAGGGCTCCAGTGAGGTCCTGCCTTGAGCCAAACGCTGTTCTGGGATTTATTTTAGTGCTAAAACGATGAGGAAAATTCATTTTCCCACCTTCCATCAGAGGCTCCCAGCTGCTGGACAAAGATGGAAGATCATCAGGTGGAATTATTTTTTCTCCAATTGATTTTTTTGGCTTCCTTTGGGCAAAACTTCCCCTTTCAGGGGGAGGTCAGCTCCACAAACACAGCACAACCCTCGATGGATGCACCAATTAATGCTTCATCAAATTCTGCTCGAATTAAAACCATCCCAGCTGGTTTTACTCCGAATCCAGACAAGAAGCAGCAAGGGAAATAATTCCTCACGTTCCTTCCTAAACTCCAGTTAATAAAAATTCAGCTCAGCTCCACGACAAACGTTTTGCAACCACCTGTGGGTGTTCATGGGATCAAAGGAACAGATTCCTTCCCTGCCTGCTGGAGGGGGCAGTGGGATGGATGGACACCTTGCTCCTCCAAAGAGCCTTTTTTTGTTGTTTTTTTTTTAATTCCCAAACAACTGGGAATGAGGGAAGGTAGAAAGGCTCTATCCTTCTGCCTATTTTTGCCTTTAATTCAATATATCCTAACCTGCATTGGCCTCCAGCAACCTCCTAGGAGTTATCCAAGCCTATAAACCAGATGGGATGAAGGCACCTGCAGGAAATCCAGCTTCAATACCCCCCAAAAAATCAATATATTCCCAATCAATGAGTCTGCTCAGGCACAGCACAGAGCCCACAGTGCCCCTGCCATCCATCCAAATTAAAACTTATTCATTCCTAATACTCTCTTCTCTTTTCTTTTGCCCCCAAAAATGATGTGAAATCCAGCAATTCAGCGTGTTCTGATCAAATACACACACACACACACACACACACACACACACACACACAAAAAAAAAGTCACCAGGACCTGGCTTTAGCTGCATCAAAGTCCAGCAGAGGCTGCATTTTCTCATCCAACTCGTCCAGCCACAAAGAGTTACAAATATGGGAAAGGGAGGTAAAAAGTTTTTGGATCTTTACAGGAAAAAAAAAAAAAAAAGAAGACACATCAATAGATGTTGCAGGATTTTTTTCCCCCCCCCTTTAAATCCTGCACCCATTAATTTCAAGAATGAAGTCAAGATTTTTTTTTTTTTTTTTCCCCAGTTTTGTTTTGTGAACGTGGCTGGTTATTTGATGAGTGAAGCATTAGATTTGCGAGTTGTTCTGCAAGCCAAAACACGCTCCCTTTTCATTCATAACACTGAGCTGCTCGGCGTTAAACAGCCGATTATCATGAATGAAGTGGGTGTAACTTCCTTGAAATCCTCCAAAGACCTGTCAAAGCACAGCTACCGCAGCTCGCTTTTCTCCTTGAAGCACACACATCATTGCTTTAATTGTTCCCCGATCCCCCAAATGTGCTCCCTTCAAAGCTCGAGGGGGTTTTTTCGTTTGTTTTTTTGGGTTTTTTTTTTTTTTTCTTTTTGTTGGGGTGGGGTGGGGGGGGAGAGAAGAAGGGGAAAGGTGGGGAATGGTGCCTCGGGATAAGAGAGGGAAAGTGGGGCTGTGTCTTCTCCGTCGAATTTTGATTTTCTCGTGGGGTTCTAAATTAAGCTTCATCCGTTTAAAAGTGTGGCAGACAAAACCTTACAAATCAAAGCCCTGGCCTGTTTTGCATGGATAATCAAGAGCCTCTGGCTCTTTTTCTAAGAGGAGAGGACCCGTGGTTAAAGTGCTGGCCAAGGACTTCCAAAATTTAAATTTGACTCCAGGTCTGCCATTCTCCACCTCCTTCCCAAACTTTTTTTTTTTTTTTTTTTTTTTTTTTTTTTTTTTTTTTTTTTTTTTTTGCTCCAGTGTTGCCACTTTGCTGATATTTCCAAACCGGGATGGTCTTTGAGCCAAGAGGCTGAAAAAGTGCACTGATAAACACACATTCAGTCAAGGAACTGGTTTAATTATGGATCTTTCCAAGCATGGCCATGATCCCAAAGAAAGACCTGCAGCATCTCAGCCATTGCTCTTATCCCACTTCAGGACAGCAATCTTGGCCAGCAATAAATTGTGATCTCCCCACTGACCCACCAAATATTTCACCCTCTTGCCTAAACACTTTTGCAGCCTGGAAAGCTACAGAAAAGCCACTAAAACAATTCCAAACCCACAAGGACTGACACACTTTACAAGGTTTAGTCTCGGGAAACACTGGGGAAAGTGGCACCAGGGAAAACTATCGAAATTGTCATATTTCAGCTCAGATTCTCAGCTCCATCTCATTATCTCGCCCACAACCGAAACATCAACAACAAATCTTGGTGGTGCTTTCACGACAACAGCTTTTGTACATCCCTTAACAGCTCGAACACTAACAAAGGCTGGTGCTTGGGGGGAAAAAAAAAACATAAATATTTGTCCAGCATTTTGGAAAACTCCTAACTTGTGATGCATTGCAGCCAACTCTGAAGACTGCAGCAATTCCCACCTGCTCCCGATTTTTATCACAAAGGGGTGATGCCCACCTGGGAGCATCCACGTTTGACTGGACACTGGATCCCACTGAAAATTCCAGTGGAAGAAAATGGATCCTCCACCAACCATCTTCTAAAAACTCACTAAATCTCAAAAACCCCATCATCTCTAAAACCCCACCCCTTCTAAATCTCTCCCTAAATCAGCAAATGGAAATCACAAGTCCCAAGGGATTTCCCTGCTCCCGTGGAAGCCAGGGGGAATTTGGACACTGGTTTCAAACGCAGCGAGAGCTGGCTGACACACAAGCAGATCTGACAGGTTACATTTTCATTCTCCTGACTAAAACGGGCACGAGGATTCACTCCTGCTCATCTTGAGCTGGCATTCAGCGCTGGTTTCAGCTGCATCTGTGGCTGCATTGCTGTGAAATGCATCACTCGCTCTGACTCACCCTGCAGAGGACACGTTTGTAAACTGACCCACCATTGACAAAATCCTCTTTCTTCGCTTGCAGGAGGCGAGATGAGGCATAGGTTCCTCGTCTGATTCATTTCCTGGGGAAATTTTTACTCCCTGCATCTTTTTTTCAGTTCTTATTCAGCCAGCGAGTAGTGAAGTGATTAATACAAAATCCATGCTTGACACAGAGTGGAAGGATTCATTCAAATTCTTTTAAAATCAGCTCTTAATTAATTGCTTAGAAAAACAACCCATTGCCAAAAATGTGGGGGGTTGGTTTTTCTTTTTTTTATTTTCTTTTTTTTTTTTTCTTTTTTTTTTTTTTCCGGTTGAGAAAGCTTTTTCAGCTGAGAAACTAATTACAGGCAACGGCACACAGCAAAATGCATGAAGGACAAAACCTGGCACCTTTTTTTTTGATATTCAGCCCCTCGGAAAGAACCTGGACAGAGCTCCAGGGCTGCTCCAGCTCTGCTGCTTCTTCACTTCCATCCATCCCTGATCCTTGCTCCCAGCCCTGCAGAAATCCTGTGAGCATCAGGCACGAACACAATGAGCAGGAAATTCAAACTGCCAGAAATAAAAGCTAAGGCAAAGAGAGCCCTGTGGAAAGTGCTGTAAGTTTCTTGACAATTTTTATCTCCCTGATTATTCATGCCAAGGCAGTACTAACCAAGTCCAGATCGGGATGGGGTTGGGAGCAACCCCTGGGGTTTGCAAAGCTCTGCAGGGCTTGGCACTCGGGATCAGCCTTATTTCTCCATCCTGGCTGGACAAGCTTAGCCTACAGGATTCAGAAGCAAAACGAGCGTGTCCTTTCCCTTCATTTCTCCTCCCTGCCTCTCTCCCTCTCTCCACATTCTTCTCCTCTCGCCTTTTTCACGGCGAGCACTGAATGATGGGATTTTTGACATCAGAGGAAAGTCATCCCTTCTCCACTCCCCCAGCTCCTGGCGTTTCCTCCTCAGCACTCTGCTGCTTTGCAGAGAATCTTTCCCATCCCCACTCAGAGCCCGGGTCCAGCAGATCCCACCACGGCAGCATCTCCCGAGCATCCTAAAGGCTGTCCCAGCACAGCAGGCTGCCCGATCCGCTCTCCCCGGCAGCCTCTAAAGCTCGTTCTGGCTGCTCCAGAGCTGGCAGCCACTATAGCAAAGTCATTGTTCAGGCAAGGTGAAGCGACCTCTGTTTACTCGGACAACCCAGCCGCCTGCAGGGAACAACCGGGTTGGACAGAAGTGAAAATGCGGCTGGGAAAGCTTCGCGTTCGCTGCCACAATGAGCCGAATGTTCGGGCAGTTCATGCCCTCTCTCCTGCAGTTTCTGCAGCCCTTTGATTTATTATCTGCAGCCAGACAGCCAATGACCCCATCCCGCTGCTGCGAGCCAAGGCCAGATGAGGGACTTGTTCAGCTCAGCGTATTTTCTGATCCCAATAAATACCCCGTTAATTATCATAAGCTGCCAGGCACCTGCCATAAGTTGTTTATTAAAGAATAGCATTAACCAAATCGGGCCCTTTTTTAATTTTTTTTTTTTCCCCCTCCTGCAGTATCGCCGGTGGGTTCCAGCTGGACTCGGGGGATGGCGAGCGGGGCTCGGCAGGGTCAGGAGCGCAGGAACCGCGGCTCGGGAGCGGCTCTGAGTCACGGAGCTGCTCCGGCTTCCTCCGTGCTCCGGGGGGGCGGAGGTCGGAATTTCCTGCTGGCCCTTGGCCTTGTAAATCACCACGTCCTGTTGGAGCAGCGCTGCTGGGAGGTCGGGGAGTGGGAGAGCTGGGGATGCTGCCCGGTCCACCTGCTCGGGAGGAGGAGGAGGGGTGGGAGCACTGTCCCGGTATTGCAACAGCACATCTTGCTCCACACGTAACTCAGGAATTCGTAATTCAGTGTGCCCTGACACCTTCAGATTCCTGACAGCCTCACTGGAACCACGCATTGCCCATCCAGCAACCCACGGAGCCAAATCTCCTCTTACATGGACAACACTGATATCCCAGCAGCTTGCTCTGCCTTCCTGCAAGACAGCCCCGTAAATGAGAAGAGACAAAGCCAGCATGCCACCAATTACACCTACGGATTTGCAGGTGAAAACCAAAATGTTGGTTGGAGGTCCTGGGATAAACCCAGTGAATGTTTTCCCGGTTGAATTGCTGGAAAGATTACACTGCCCCAAAGACCTCATGGATGAGCTGTGCCACGATGGCTCTGAGAAAGCCAGTGGGTACAATGGACACCATGAATAGGGAAAGAAGCTTTTTAGCCATGTGAAGATCACCTACCAGAGCATACCCAACTGGCCAAAATCTGTGTTTGAGGTAGGGAACTGAACGGTGGAAAGGTAAAGAAGGATGCTGATGGTACTCAGCAGAACTCCTGGCCAGGGATGTCACCCCAGGGATGGTGACACAGGACCAAGTTTATCTTACACCAAAAGCATGTCCAGGAGAGAAAATGAGCCCAGCACAGCTCAGCAGTTGTTCCTTCAGACTCCACACAGGCAGATTTACTCCCAGGCTCACCTGGTACCTGGCCATGCTGTACAGCTTTAATCCTCCACTCAGAGAAACTGTTAAGCACCACACAGTGACAAAGAATCTCACAGAGCAACATAACAGCCCCTACCACCATGGGGTTAGGATCCCTTGCCAACAAGTGGGTGGGATTTCTATACCTTTATTTTCAGTCCTGCACTTTTACACTGCTTTCGTTTCACCCCTTCTAACTGAATTTGCTCTGACTATTTCAAGGAAAATTATCCCAATGTCCAGCAATGGAGACACAGAGATCCCCACTCCAGCCCAGGACTGCTAAAAGCATTTATGACACTGATACTGCCTGGGGATTTGTGGATGGCCAGACCTGAATGGATTTTTACACATCCTAAAAATATTATGGTTTTTGAGAGGGATCAGTTAGTTCCCATCAGACTTTCACATCTTATCTGGGAGATGATGATGGCTCTAGGAACATCTTTTGGAACATATCATTATCTAAGGGCATCAAAGACTTGTACAAAAAAAAAAAAAAATCTGTGAGAAATACAGACAGGTAGAACCACAAGGAAATTAAACCCAAGTAGGTTTTGACCAAAACCAAGAAACTCATTTTTATCAGCCAAAGGCAATCCCCCCTGCAGGTGCTCCTGAAGGACAGTGGGTGGACTTCCATCACTCAGCATTTCAAAATCAAGGCTGGGTATTTTTCATCCAGACAGGGAAGTCTTTTGGCCAGCAGTGCCCAGAAGGTCAGAGCAGCCCGTGCTGAGGATCCTGGCTGGCTCCAGCACCCCCCCAGTGCTCACCTACAGCAGCACTTGTTGTTCACAGCCAGCCTGTTTCCCCACGGATGACCAGACCTGACCCTGCTTAGATTACAAAAGTTAAAGGGTCCAGAAGTGAGGAAAACAGGAAATCCAAACAGTGAAAATCCCAGCAATAACGTTTCCTAACAAAGACCTTCAGATCTCACTCTGGGCCAGCAGCTGTCTTGGTGACGTCCAGAAAGGGCCACGTTCAGCGTGGTCTTTCTGCCATTTTTTTTACCCTGTTTGTTTGTCTATACTGTGACATTTTCCTCCTTTTTTAAAGGCTTGGTCATAAATGAGGGCGCTAATCCAGACCTAAGAAAACAGACGTAAATGCACGTACCCCATGTGCTTCCATGACATGGAATTTTCCCTACAGAAAATCCAACCTGTGCACCACATAAATCCCTTTTTGGGGCCACAAAATTGGTATTGAATCCTGCAGGGATCTGAAATGAGATGATCCACAGCTTAATTTATTGTTCCACAACCTCTAGGGCTGCAAAGCAACTCCAAACATGATCCTGGTAAGGAATTATGAGCTTTATTTTGAAGAAAAATATAATGTTTGTTTGTTTTTGTGCTTCTGCATTTTAGACCTCACCCAAATCTCCTGACCAAAAATTCTGTACGAGTTTGGCCGTGATACTGCTGTGGGCCAAATCTGTGGGTGGCATAAATTGGCATCACTCCTGTGCCACTGGGTGAGCAGCAAAGACCTTGTCCTGGTTCTTCCCAGAGCCCTTTATGGGAATTTAAGGAGCTTGGAGAGGCATTTTTAAGGTCCGGTTGTTTTGCGTTCAAATTTTAGATTTCCTCCCGGGTGGTTTTGGGGGTGAAATTAGGCTTTTCCTCCCGGGCAGGGCAGGTTTTTGCCATTACACTGCCATCTAGTGCTGCGAGGGAAAAGAGCCCAGACCTGGAGGGGCCACCACCAGCAAGAGCCCAGCTGGGAAAGAGGGGTCCAGGAGCGAATGAAATCCAATTAAATAAATGGAATGGCCAAGCGCACAGCCAGTGGTGACCCCCAGCCATGGTAAAATAGCAAAACACTTCCCATAGAAGGAACTGCGTCGAAGCTCATCCATTATCCAGCTGTTGTCCATGGTGGGGGACATTCAGGATGTGCAAGTTTGGAACTAAAAGTCTCCAAATCCAGTTGCTCACCTGGTAGCAGGAGTTACTGCTGCCACCAAACAAGACTTTTTTCACGAGAAGAACCCTCCTCAAGTACCTGAATGCCTCCAGCCATGTCTTTTCCAGCTTTCCTGGATCTCTTCCTCAACCCAGCTCCCTCCTGCCTCCAGCTCAGTTGTATCACAGCATCTGGGCCAAATTTATTCTCTTTGTAAATGATTTCAGTGGTTTCCACCATGGGCTTTTTGGAGTCCCTCTCCTCAGCCATCACTGTGATCAGCATCCAAAAAGGATTTTCTGAGCCAGCACGTCACAGCGCTCACAGAAACCCTCCCCACGCTCAAGGACCGGGCAGCAAAGTTCAAACTCAACATCTGACCACTCACAAAGTGACCTTTTCGAGTTAAAAAACCCAGTCCTGAGGTTTTACTCATGCAGAGGATATTTGTCCTCGGTGGAATGTGTGTCAGAGGGCGTGAAAGTGAGAGTGTCTTGTGGTTAGTGATTGTTCAGCCTCATAGTGGATGAATCATATGATAACACCACAGCAACATCCTGCAGGATTGTCAGGAGCCTCTATTCCTGGCACCGTGTCCCTGCTCTGCCTCGTGAGCAAATGTTATTTGTGCTCTGCTACAGAAAACCCAAACCAAGCACGCTGGATGCTCCTCCTGCAGGCTCCAGCCAAAATCCCAAGTGCCTCACTGAGCCCCCAGGCACCCTCTTGGGTGCTGGGTGGTGCTAATAGGGTGGGATGGATGGCTGGTGGGGACCTGAGCAGCTCTCCACGTGTGAGGAACAATATTTGTGTTTCCTTGGCCACAGCTGAGCTCAGTGGGAATATCAGGGGTTTGGGATGAGGCTTGGGAGGCACTGGGTGCTGAGGGAACGAGCTCAGCAGTGCAGGTCACATTTATCTCCGCCTGTTTTCCTTGTGGAAGACTACAAGAAAATCATTTTGCCTTTTCTCCCTCCTTTTTGTCTCTCCAGACCCACAATCCACAGCTCTGCTGCTCTTTGTGCTGCGCCAGGAGCACATTCAACTTCCTTTGCCAACCTAAACACAAAATGAGGATCTTTAAGGGTTTTTTTTCCAGTCCAAACCACACCACGATTCCACCTGTGGGAAGCCAAACACAGCGTGGCACAGCAAAGCAGATTTTGGGATTGCAGGAAAAACACCAAGGATCTGCAGCTCCCTAGCATGGGATCCCAGTTTGGGATTTCAAGCAGACATTTCCGACCCCTAAACACCACAGGTGGGGCTCCAGGGGTGCAGACGTGAGGTCTGGCTGCTTTGGGGTGCACACCCAGCTGCTCCAGGCATCCCTTCCTTGGGAAAGGTTTGCTGTAGGAACTCTTGGAATAGCCACTCTTAGGGCAGAGGCCCTTCCCGAGGTGATGGCAGGATTTTGGCCTCTGGTTTGGGGCTCTGGTTCCAAAACATCAACAAATGGAGCTCATATTTCAGCCATAATCCCACAAGATTCCAGGGAACCGTGGAGGAAACACCCTGGGAAAAATCAGGATAATGGTGCAACAACATTTTTGTGGGGAATGACACCAGGAAAAACCTTTAAAACTCCATTCAAAAACTTCCAAATGAATGTTTTATCTCTCATTAGAAATTACTTTTTGTGGTTTACTTCTATGTAGTTTTGATTACAGCTTTACTCTTGTTTTTTAATATATTAAAGAAAAATCCAGTGTTGAGGCAGAACCCTTTTAATCCTTTCCTAGAGAATACATATTGCCTTTTTAAAATAATCAATATTTTGATGAAATGGCAAATCCTGATCAAATGTGGTTTTTAGGAAGAAAAGAGCAAAACCTTCCTTCAGAGAAAGTTTGGGCTTGCTCCTTATAATGGCTAAATATTAAATATTTTGCAAGAATTATCTTCTGTTTAACTCTAAACCAAATAAATTTCTCAAACACCACTAAATGATCACCATTATGACTTTTCCATCTCCACTGGAAGCACTTGCAGGGTTTCAAGCACAACTTGCAGTAGGAATTTCCAGGATATTCCCACTAATAAGAATGAGATTTTTAAAACAATCTAGGGGATTAGCCACACATCTTCCATTAAAACTAAGCCACCCTTGACTGCTTTACAATCTCATGGGATTAATTTGAAGAAAGTCTATTTTAAATGAATGTAAAAGTGGGCCAATATTAAAATGTGGGAGCTGAATTCCTTTTCAGGGCAGTGGGATCAGATGGGAATTTCCACACGTGCAGCACCCAAAAGGTGCTGCTCTGGATTCTGAACAGAATTTAAATGATTAAATTTTAATTGAAATCACTTAATTCTGAGTCAAAACAAACACTGAAACCAAAACCAACCCCAAAAAAATTGTTTTTAAGTAAAGCAAGAAAATGACGTCAGCAAGGGACAGCAGAGACGCTTTATGAGGTCATGTTTATAATTTGGCTTTGAATCTTTGGGTCATTTGATCCCATTTTCCTGCTTTCAAATCCCAGACCTTAACCTGGCTCTGACACAACCCCAAAATCCAACAGGCCCCCAAAATCCAACACCACCTCCGTGGATTCCACCACCCTCCCTGCTGCAGGCCCAGCCAGGCTGAGCATTCCTTGCTCCGAAGCGAGGGGGAAAAAAAAAAAAATCCTGTCAAATTCAAAAAATATCTCCAGTGCTGCCTCCTCCTCATTTCCTGAGTGCAGGCAGAGAGGAAATAGCTACATTTCCTGAGCAGGGCTGTTCTCCAGGGAATGGCAGCCTGTCTGTCTGTCTGTCTGTCTGTCTGCAGCAGCAGCAGCACGGGCTGCAGGCTGGGCTGGGCTCAGGAGAATCCCTGGATTTCCAGAGGGAGCTGGGATGGTGGCACTGAGGTGCAAGGGACACCCAGGGTGCTGAGGAGACAGGGATGGGAATATAAAAATGTGTTTAAAGGGGGGAAATAGGGAAAAGAGAGGGAGGCAGGGGAGAATTCCCCACGGCCAGGTGTGTGTGCGGTGAAAGCAGATGCAAGTCCTGAGTCCCCCAGATCTGCTCTGGGTTCTGTGTATCCTTAGGCTATATTCCAGATAAAGGGAATCTCTTTGGTCCCAACTCCTTGGAAGGTGGGGTTTAAATATCCTTATTCCATATTCTGTGTTTAGGGAATCTGTTCATCTGAATGGGCTGTTTCTGTATCCTCATCCTACATCTTTATTCCCTATTCTGTACCTAGGGAATCCATTTGGTCCCAATTCCTCTGAAAGGGACATTTCTATAGCCTTATTCTATATCCCTATTCTGTATTTTATATCCTTATTCTACATTCCCTGTATTTAGGGAATTTATTTGGTCCCAATTCATTTGAATGGGGTGTTTATATACCCTTATTTTTATTTTGTTATTCCAGTTCTGCACACAGGGAATCCATTTGGTCCCAACTCCTCTGAATGGGGTGTTCATATATCCTTATTCTATATCCTTGGTCCATATTCTTTATACAGGAAATCTTTCTGGTCCCAATTCTTCCAAAGGGGGTATAAATAGATCCTTATTCTATATGTTTATTCCATATTCTGTACCTAGGGAATCCCCAGCTTCTCTGAAGGGGGTGTTTACATACCATTATTTTATATCATTATTCCATATTCTTTATGTAGAGAACTATTTGGTTCCAATTCCTTTGAGGGAGGTGTTTATATATCCTTATTTTATAATTTTAGTCTATATTCATATAAAGGGAATCCATTTGGCCCCAATTCCTTTGAGGGGGGTGTTTATATCTCCTTATTTTATATCTTCAGTCTGTATTCTGTATACAGGGAACCCCCATATGGTCCCAATTCCTTTGGAAAAGGGTGTCCATATATCCTTATTTTATATCCTTATTCTAAATTCTTTATATAGGGAATCTTTTCTATCCCAATTCCTCTGAAGAGGATATTCCCATACCCTTATTCCAATTCTGTATTTAGGGAATCCATTTGGTCCCAGCTCCTTTGAAGGGAGATTGTTTTCCTGCAAACCTCAGTCACATTCAACAACAGCAACAACAAAAAAACCCAAACAACTTGTAAAGACAACATAAAGGCTTGCTTATAGGAGGGTAGGAAAGGATTTAATAGCCCAGAGGGAGAGAGGAAGATGGATGAACCCAGATAACTCTTGAGAAACTCTGCAGAGAGGTGGAGCAAGGCACAATTCAATAAAACCCACAGGGAAAGCCTGATCTTCCCTCCCCTCACTGGAAATCCAGCTTGCCTCGGCTCCTCGTGGCCAGGGCAGTCTCTGATGATCCAGGGAAGTGTCCAAAAGAGCCAGAACACTTTTCAGGGAGTGATCCTGCCCTGCTCTGCTCAACTGCATTCTGGGGTTTTTCCCTACATTATTGTTGCAATGTCTACAGAGGCTGAGAGCTGGAAATTTATTCACCTTTCAGTTGTAATCTCCTAAAAGTTTGGGTTCCCAAAAGTTGGGTTTCCCAAACGTTTGGTTTCCCTTCTCAAGTCAGCTGTAATCTCCTAAAAGTCTGGTTTACCAAAAGTTAGGGTCCCCAAAAGTTTGGTTCCCCAAAAGTTGGGTTCCCCAAAAGTTGGGTTTCCCTTCTCAAGTCAGCTGTAATCTCCTAAAAGTCTGGTTTACCAAAAGTTGGGGTCCCCAAAAGTTGGGTTCCCCAAAAGTTTGGTTTCCCAAAAGTTGGATTTCCCTTCTCAAGTCAGCTGTAATCTCCTAAAAGTTTGGTTCCCCAAAAGTTGGGTTCCCCAAAAGTTGACATTCCATTCTCAACTCCTTGTTTTGGTGCTTTAAATCCTAAAAGAAGAGATTTAGGCAGCTCTGAGGGTAAATCAACCAACCCTAAAGTAGAGGAAATGATGGACACTACCAGTCTCAACTCTGGATTTTAAATGATTGGAATTAGTCAAGAAAAATCTCATTCACAGAGGCAGGTCAAGGAAAATAAAAATAAAATTACAGGTATATGGGCCTAACTCCTATTCTAATTAACAAATAATCCCCAAAAATGGCCCTCAGTGACCGGAGGTCACTCCATGGTTCTGTCTGGTGGGAAGCTGGCTCGGATTTGACCCCTGCAGCATCTCCCAAAGAGAATTCCAGCTGATAAAAATAATTTAAAAAAAAAAAAAAAAAGTTTACTTGATGAATACATCAACTCAACCTGACCAGCATCAAACCCCATCAATCTGCTGAGCTTCCCCATTTTGCACCCACAAAATATCTTTGCTTTGGTAATTATCAATCATCCTTCTGCAGAAAGGTTCCTCCAATTTTTTTTTAACTACTCAATCCTTGGAGAGACAGATGAATTTTAATGATTTAGATTATTAACCTAAAGGTTGATCCAGACTGGGAGGAACAGAATAATTTGTTTAATCATTATTATTATTTATAATTATTTAACATAAGGGAGAAAAATATCACCTTAAATGTCATCATGATGCTTTTTTAATTGCCTCGGATGAAATTCAGAATAATCATTACTCTGTAAATGTATACAGATCTAATTTTAAATACCCTAAGATGCTGGATGTTTCTCTGGCAAATGCAGAAGATGCATATTCATTACTGCATAGGGAATTGCAAAGACAGAAAAGAATTGATCAACCAGTTATTGAAAATTAATTCTTTTCCCAATTCACTGCTGGGCTGTTATTTGACATGAGGCAGAAAAATAGGCTGAGCCAGACAATTTTTCTATTCTCTCATTCCAGAACTTTAGGATCTGCCCTTTAGGAGGAGGGGTGATTTGTGAATGACTAAAAACATGCTTTTAATCTGTAATATTTTTATTGTGGACTTATCTGCACTAAGAATGGTCACCCTGAGGGATGCCCAGCACAAGAAAATTCCATCTGTGAGGAATATTGGAGCCCAGCCCCACATGGGGCGTGCAAAACCACAGGAAATACACAAAACTCAGTAATTTGAAAGGAATTGCTTCTGGTTCCGTTTGATTTGGGATTTTTGGGGGTGTTCATGCAGTTTCTTTTTGGAAATGAACAGCATAAAGAAAAATAAGTTTTGGGATGGAATAGGGTGCCCAGAGCAGCTGTGGCTGCCCTGGAAATGTCCAAGGCCAGCTTGGAGCAGCCTGGGATAGTGGAAGGTGTCCCTGCCTATGGCAGGGGTGCAAACAGAAGATTTTTAAGGTCCTGCCCAACCCAAACCATTCTGGGGTTCAATAAAGAACAGTTCACTTTAGGACCAGCACCTCCGGGGAATGAAAATGGGATATGGGGCTGCAATGCTGACCTGTGCCACGCCAAACACCCCCAAAGTGGGGGCAGTTCCCACCCAGAGCAGTGAAATGGGAACAGAGCCCACCCCGCTCATCCCTGCACGTTCTGGGAGTCTGGGATCAGTTGAAGAGCTCCATTTTCCAAGGACACCCACCAGCACCATCCCCAGGGGACGTTCCTGACGGGAAAACCACACAGACAAACCAAAAGATGGGCAGAGAGAATAAAGGAACCCCCAGTGCAGTGCCAGGCAACACCAAGATCCGGAATTTGCTGGACTTCCAGTGTAACTCTGCATTTCTCCCTGCTCACTCTCCATGTTCCCAACCCTGGATTTCCAGTGTAACTCTGCATTTCTCCCTGCTCACTCTCCATGTTCCCAACCCTGGATTTCCAGTGTAATTCTGCATTTCTCCCTGCTCACTCTCCATGTTCCCAACCCTGGATTTCCAGTGGTAATTCTGCATTTCTCCCTGCTCACTCTCCATGTTCCCAGCCCTGGATTTCCAGTGGTAATTCTGCATTTCTCCCTGCTCACTCTCCATGTTCCCAACCCTGGATTTCCAGTGGTAATTCTGCATTTCTCCCTGCTCACTCTCCATGTTCCCAACCCTGGATTTCCAGTGTAACTCTGCATTTCTCCCTGCTCACTCTCCATGTTCCCAAGCCTGGATTTCCAGTGGTAATTCTGCATTTCTCCCTGCTCACTCTCCATGTTCCCAACCCTGGATTTCCAGTGTAACTCTGCATTTCTCCCTGCTCACTCTCCATGTTCCCAACCCTGGATTTCCAGTGTAACTCTGCATTTCTCCCTGCTCACTCTCCATGTTCCCAACCCTGGATTTCCAGTGTAACTCTGCATTTCTCCCTGCTCACTCTCCATGTTCCCAACCCTGGATTTCCAGTGTAACTCTGCATTTCTCCCTGCTCACTCTCCATGTTCCCAACCCTGGATTTCCAGTGTAATTCTGCATTTCTCCCTGCTCACTCTCCATGTTCCCAACCCTGGATTTCCAGTGTAACTCTGCATTTCTCCCTGCTCACTCTCCATGTTCCCAACCCTGGATTTCCAGTGTAATTCTGCATTTCTCCCTGCTCACTCTCCATGTTCCCAACCCTGGATTTCCAGTGTAACTCTGCATTTCTCCCTGCTCACTCTCCATGTTCCCAACCCTGGATTTCCAGTGTAACTCTGCATTTCTCCCTGCTCACTCTCCATGTTCCCAACCCCTTTGTCCCCCAGTTCTGAGTTTCCCACCCCATCCCTGTGTCCCTGTGTCCGTGCCCCTCTCCATGCTGGGGACAGGCCCCTCGAGCCTGGGCTCAGGGAAACATTTGCATTTTCATTGGCACAGGTACAGCATTCAGAATTCTTTCAGGCCAGGCCAATTAAAACAAGCTGAAAACTGCTGAGTGAAGCAGTTTCAGGCAGGATCTGCTTACATTCCCCCTCGGAGAAAAGCGGGGGGCCCACTTGCTGTAACTCTCTCCCTCTCTGCACAGCGTGGGTTTTGCGCTTTTTATGGTTTTTTTCTTTCCCTTTTTATTATTTTTTTTTCTTTTTCTTTTTAAGGTGGAGTAACTTGTGCCCTTTACACAGGGGCTCTAAGAGATGGGTGGCAGGACTTGGGAATGTGGTTTCTTTTCTTCAAACCAGGCTGTAAAAACCAAATGGGGGCATGGGAATTTTTTTAAAAAAATAAAAGGGGAAAATAAAGAAAAAAAACATCAACCCCAAAACTAGTAACTCTGCACAGATTAACACACTTTACCCCCTTCACAAACCTTACATGGTATTTTCTTAAAAAGGAATAAAGCCACATAATTAGCAATCAGTTGAAGCCTAAGGCTTTTCTGCCACCACAGAGACTATTCAATGCCTACTGCTCTCCTAACACACTCCTATTACTCTTGGGTTTCATTTTGGACAGCCTCTTTCAAAGCTCAGCTGTGTTGTAAATGCAAGCTGACAGGTTAAAAGATACCATTTTTATACCCCTGAGCAAATAAAAGGAAATAAAATTTAAAAGCCCATCCTACCAGGGCTGCTTTATTTTATAGTGATAATGCTTGAGTGCAAGAAGGTTGAAGGAATGATGAAGGGTCCCAGGGATGGAAGGATATGTGATCCAAAGGGTCAGGATTCTGCATCCACCCCTTTATCCTGAAAAAACCCTGTTATTGGCAGTGCCCTTCCCAGAGCCCACAGTGGCCACTCTTCCAAACCTCTGCATGCCAGGACTACCACAGAGAAAACACCTGCAAATGCCCCTGCATCAATCTGGGGGGGAAATGGCCTAATCCAGCAGAACAAACCACAGCCCAGGGATTTGCATTCGTTTTCGTGGCTCTGAATGAGGCTGTGTCACTCCTGGGCTCAGGCTGAATGGAGGGGAAATGTGAATTGCATGTAAAATTTGGGTCTATTTGGGGTCGAGCTGGGTTTCAAGCAGTGACAGAAGCCAGAGGGGTCTGAACCCAAATTTATTTTCACCTGGATGAAGCAGGACTGGGCTCACACAAACACCAACAGCTCCTATCAATATCTGAGCACCCAGAGTTACCAGAAACTAAATCATAACCAGAAACTAAATTATAACCAGAAACAAAATCATAAACCGGCCACGTCATCCCTCACCTAATTGTCACCAAGATGTTAATGAGAGGCATAGGAGGAACAAAACAGGTGACAGCTGGAGCAAACAGAAAGGATTGGGGACAGCAGAAACAGCAGATTCCTCAGATCATCCCTGAGAGGAGACAATTCTCTTCTCTTTGCTTTCAGAGCCCTGCTCTAGGAACAAGCTGGCCCAAGGGACTGGGAAAGTAGGACATGAGGACTATTCTGGATCAAAATCCTTTTATTTTTCAAAGGCTGCCGGGTGCCCTCCTCAACGACCTCGAGCAGCTCAGCTCACCTGCCACACAGGTGCCTACAAAGAAATTTATTGATTTCATCAGAGCAGATAAAGCACAGACACCGTCAGTCCCTGAGTCCAGGGAACGTGCCACGAGCATCCTGTGATCCCAGCTCTGCCTGTGCACAGAGTGTGGGGTTATTGATCTCTGAAAGGTGAGCAGATCCCCAGATTTAATAACAGAGGGCAGTGTGTGACATTCACGTGGGGACTTTGATGCTGGAGTGTGAAGCACTTGAAAGGACACAGCTGATCACTCCCTTTCCTGCCCCACCTCTCCTCTCACAGAACACCTCCCATCCCTCTCATCCAGAAGCAATAATGTCTTTTATCTGTTAGAAATTTTCGCTGCTTTCTTCCCCTCGCCGAGGAACCTCATTTAGTCTCCACCTGGATTCCCCTCTCCACAGCAAAAAGCAGACAACAATGAACAAAGCAAAACATCCTCCAGGCAGAGACCTCCTCTCCAGGTGTAGGCAAGGGTTGGACTGAGCAGGTGATGGTCAATGGAAATCCAGATTAAAAAAGGAAGAATACAAAGAAAATCTTTGCAACTGAGCTACCTTGACGTGGATCAAGGTTCCGCCTACCTGGGACACTTTCTAGTGACATTTGCTAAGGTCTGCCCCCAAGCTGGGATTCCCTCAGCCATGCCTTACTAGCAGCTTTTCCTCCTGGTGTTCAAGAGGGATAAAAAAAAAAAAAAGAGGCAAAAAATAAAAGAGGGGATCAGGAAACACTCACTTGGCCATGTCCTGAGAGTTCCCAAGACGTGAGCGAGCCCAGGTTTCCTGCTGTCCCCTCAAGGATGGTATTTTCCACTCCCATCCTTCCCCCTCCTACTTATCTCCCTCCCCCTGGCCCCCTGAGCCTGCCTGAGTCCAGCAGTGCAGATTAGATGCCAAGCAGTGCACAGAGCCCTGACTCCCCCAGACAGCCTGGAGAGATAAAAGCATCCAAACACTGTCCAGAGACAGCGAGGGCAGAGCTGGGCTCCCAGCAGCTCCCTCGGGGTGATGTCTGGAACTGGGGACACCCCAGCAGCTGGCCTGCGCGTCCTAGAGGCAGAAACACTTCTTGCTGCTCCCTGTGCTTAAATAGAAATCAAATTTTCTAAAATATCCAATGGAAACCTTCTTCGAGCATCAAAGAGCTGCTGCTCAGGGGTGCAAAGGAGCAGCCAGCACCAACTTGCAGGAGCACAGCTCTGCTGTCATCTCACACATCTCTGTCTGCCCTGGGATGAGCCAGCAGCACGTGGTGGCACTGATCAGGGTGGCACTGATTGATTAGGGTGGCACTGGTCAGGGTGACACTGCTCAGGGTGACACTGGCTGATCAGGGTGACACTGCTCAGGGTGACACTGGCTGATCAGGGTGGCACTGATTGATTGGGGTGGCACTGGTCAGGGTGGCACTGATCAGGGTGACACTGACTGATCAGGGTGGCACTGATTGATCAGGGTGGCACTGATTGATTAGGGTGGCACTGGTCAGGGTGACACTGGCTGATCAGGGTGGCACTGATTGATCAGGGTGGCACTGGTCAGGGTGACACTGATTGATAGGGGTGGCACTGATTGATCAGGGTGGCACTGGTCAGGGTGACACTGATTGATAGGGGTGGCACTGATTGATTAGGGTGGCACTGGTCAGGGTGGCACTGATCAGGGTGACACTGACTGATCAGGGTGGCACTGATTGATCAGGGTGGCACTGGTCAGGGTGACACTGATTGATCGGGGTGGCACTGATTGATCGGGGTGGCACTGATTGATTGGGGTGGCACTGGTCAGGGTGGCACTGATCAGGGTGACATTGACTGATCAGGGTGGCACTGACTGATCAGGGTGGCACTGATTGATCGGGGTGGCACTGATTGATAGGGGTGGCACTGATTGATAGGGGTGGCACTGATTGATTAGGGTGGCACTGGTCAGGGTGACACTGATCAGGGTGGCACTGATTGATCGGGGTGGCACTGATTGATTGGGGTGGCACTGCTCAGGGTGACACTGGCTGATCAGGGTGGCACTGGTCAGGGTGACACTGATTGATCGGGGTGGCACTGATGGATCAGGGTGGCACTGCTCAGGGTGACACTGGTCAGGGTGAGCAGCTCCGTGGCAAAGTGCTCGTCCCATCCGTGTGCCCGTGGCAGATCCCGAGAGCAGAGGCTCAGCAGAGCTGTCCCCCTCCCTCGGCCCCTCTCTGCTTGCACGATAAGAGCTGGGCTTGACACAGCAACATAAACACGGGGTGTGACAGCGGCAGGGACACGCTGGCACAGGGCAGTGCCCAGGGGATTCTCCACAACAGGAGCTGTCACATTTATCTCGGGCTCCTCCAGAGCTGCTTGGAGCCGTCGGGCAGAGCACACAAAAGGACCATTCAGGGCAACCCAGCACCAGAAACAAAGCAGATGCTTCAGGGAAGCTCGCAAAGACCCCGGCACAGAAGGTTGGCAAAGATCCTCTCCCAAATCGGGGCCCATCTCCTTGGCAGCATCAGGAGCCCGGGAGCAGCCCCGGGCCAGTGGCGCTGTTTGGAGGAAGGGCAGTCTGGAGGACAAAGCTAAAACTAAACCAAAGCTCAGAGGCCACCAGAGCTTTCAAACTCTTCCACCAAGTTTGGCTGGTGAGGTCTGTTGGGCTTTTTTATTTTTTTTTTTCTCTCCCTCACTGTTTTGGCAAATTAAGGAGCGGAATGGGAAAGCAGAAATTCCAATTTGACCTGCTGGGAGCTTTGCTCTTTGTGAAACACCCAAGAGGTCAAGGTACAGAGAATGTGTGTTAGAGGTGAGGTTTCAGAGGCTGCAGGGTGGCACTGAGCGATTTTGAAGCTCTCCTAAAAGAGGATGCAATAAATCAGGTCTGAAACCAGGGACTGCTCCAAGCAAGGTCAGTTTTCTATCTGGAAGGCATAAGGGAAGATTCAAATGCTTTATGTGAAGAAAAACAAAAACAAAAACAAAAACAAAACAACAACAACAACAACCAAAAAACCAAACAAACAAAAAAAAAACTTATACCAGTTTGAAATTAACTTCCTACTTTACTTAAAGACCAATCCAAACTGCTTTTTTTGCTCCTAGCTGGTATTTCAGGAATGAGCCTGACCAAAGGCACCTGGTCTGGCTTTACAGACTGAACCACTTTTGGAAAGGAGTCAGATGGGATTTGGACCAAAACAACGGAGGTCCAGACCCAGAGGCTGCCCTGGGAGAGCGTACCAGCTGTCTGCTCAGCCTCAAACCTCTCATCATGTGCTCCCAGGGAAGGCAGGGGGACCTGCCAGGGGTGGCTCAGCTCCGTGCTCGGGGCTCGGACAGAAAACCTGGCTCCAGGGAAACTGCAAAAACTGCAAAGTGGACGCGGAGCTGTGAACAGCAGCACGAGCAAAGGTGGATGTTGGAACTCGGGAGAGCAGCAGGAGGAAGCTTGGCAGGGGCTGGATGGCCAAAGCATCTGCTGGACCTGAACTGGGAGGTTTACAGTGGGTCCCAGTGGTGTCCAGGATAAACCCTGACCACAGCCCCAGCCAACACTGCCATGCCACGTGCAGGATGGGGAGCACAGGGATCCAGCACTGCCTCAAAGCAAAACAAATCCTGGAAAGAAACAGGTGAAAAACTACTGCAGGGCCCTCCTTGAACTCTCAAAATCCTCACTCCTGCTCACAGACAATCCAGCAGGATTTAGGAGCTGCAATGCCTGCTCTCTGTGCATCACTTCTGAGAGCCTGACGTTCTCAGGGTTGTCCTTCACTGAATCCCAGGATGGTTTATGTTGGGAGGAACCTTAAATCCCATCCAGTGCTGCCCCTGTGACACCTCCCACTGTCCCAGGGTTCCTCAAGCCCTGTCCAACCTGGCCTTGGGCACTTCCAGGGATCCAGGGGCAGCCACAGCTGCTCTGGGAATTCCACCCTGTGCCAGGGCCTGCCCACTCTCTGATCATCTTCTGAACATCTCATCTAAATCTCTCCTCTTGTCGTTTAAAACTGAACACCATTAATTCTACCATCAGCAGCATCTCCAGTTCAGACCACCCCACCCACTCTGGGAGCTCTGTGCATTAATCTGGAGTGAATTCACTCACGCTCATGCACGGGGGCTCTGATCTCCACACAGGGCCTCTTGTTTCTGCCACGAAGCAGGAAAATGCCAAACATGGCTCATACCAATCCCACCTCTCACTAATCTGTTTTGTCAGCTCATCAGAATCTTGAAAGCAACCTTTAAGTGCTGGGAGGCATCCTGGTTTCTAATTAGGCTCAGTCAGATTTTGTGGTTTAGTCAAGCCAACCTGGCTCACTGCTGCAGCTCCAAACACGTGCACTTAAAATCAGCTTTTCCACTCAGAAAAAGATAAGGCCCCCAGTTTCCTCCCCTCAGATAAGCTGAAGGAGAAAGGAACATGAAGTCATGTCCTTGCCACCCCAAATCCGTGTGGTTCTGTGTCCCATCTCCACAGCCCCAGCTGTGCTTTACTGGCATCCAAAGGCAGAAACTGAAGCACAGGATACTCCAAAGGGTGGGGAATAAAAGAATCCAGGGATTTCTAAACCATCAGAAAAGGTTTGATAAGCTACTGCTCACTGCCACTATTATTTGTATTTTCAGAAGTGTCACAGTGTTCTCAGCACTTTGCAAGCAACAAGCAGAACTCACAGACTTTTCCAACCAACTGCAAAATGCAAAACCCAGAAAATTCAAGACTGACTCACTCTGCCTGATTATAAAGCACTTTCTGAAACTTTTCATCAGCCATTCGCTTCCTCCAAGAAAAAAAATAAAAATTGATCTGATACAATTTGTTGAATCATTTCAGCCTTGCAATTACGTAGTTTGTGATACCAGGGAATTTCCACTGTGCCATTTGGATCACCCTAAAAACCATCTGCAGAGCCTGAGTGATCAGGGATGCTCCTCAGAGCTCTGGCAGTGAGTCCAGGGGGAAGGCACTGACCTGGTGTAGAGGTGACACAGAACTCGTGTTCCCTTGGAATACAACTTGAACCTTGGTAATCCCTCCTTGGCAATCCCTCCTTGGCCATGGCATTCCCTTCTCATCCAGCTGCCAAAAGGAGATCTGAAATGAAAATAATTAACATCAATCACTCATGGTTTTGTTGTCTGGTTGTTTTTTCCTTCCCTGCTAAGCATCCAAACCCATATCTTAGATAAACAAACAAAACAAAAGCGTTTGGCCCCATCCAAACCCTGGCTCTGAACAAATCCATGTAAGATGCTCAGGGCTCTGTTGTATGGAATCCTGTGAACTCATCCACCTCAGACATGTTCATTATTTGCTATTCAGACCCCAAACCCAGGCTGAATTTGGTATTCAGACCCCAAACCCAGGCTGTTCCTGTGGACATGCCCTGAGGCTTGGACACATCTCACTCGCCTTTAGGGACTGCTTGAGGAAGCTGAAGGTGAGGGGTGTCCCCAAGGCACCCCCACAATGACACAGGGACTCCTCCTCTGGAGCTTCATCTCTCAGCATTAGCCACAGTGCCTCGGGGCAAGGCAAACCAACTGCTGGGAGCCAGCCAGAGCCTCAGATCCAGCTTTTCCCTGAGCCCCACCATCCTGGATGCTCCTTGGGTCCCACCCAAGAACGCAGCACCTGGGGAAGAGCCCAGGCCAGCCCCAGCTGAGAGAGCACAGGGGCTGCCACCCTCACACCACCCATCTTCCCTTCCCTCAGCTTCCAGGAGACACAAGGGAATTGCAGCTGCTTAAAGAAGTTTGGTTAAAACACAGCAAGTTTGGGGAGAACTCTGGGTTTTTTGACATCCTGGCAGTGGCATTTTGGCTGGACGGGCTGTTGGGATTGAAGTGCCATCCAGTCCTTGGAGATGTTTCCAGCAGAACTCTTGGAGCTGCCTTTCAGCTCCCTCTTAAGTCCATGTGGGGCTTAAGGGCAAGGTGGCACCAAAACCTAACAGGGTTAGAAGCTGCAGACCTCTGCCTTGTCTTTGCAGCTCCAATTTTGCCAAAAAATGGATTAATTAATGAACAGTGGACAAGCCCACAGTGATTCCCTGGCAGCTCTGGCACAGGGGAGCCCTCACCATGGAGATCCAGCACTCCAGGGCTGGTCCCACTCGTTATCCTGGCAGGAAGATGCCCACACCAAGCCAGGATCCCACATCCCGCCTGAGCCGCTTGTAATTCTGGTGGAGCTACTCCGGGGTTACTCTGGGGAGGAGAGAGCTCCATCCTGGCGTGCAGATGGCTCCCCCTCTCCTTTGGAGAGGTTGAATGACTTTTCAAACCTTTGATTCCTGATGTATTCACTTCAGGAGACACAAAAGTACAAAATCTCAGCATGGAGTGACTCCCTTGCTGGCTTTATTTTTTTTTTCCTTCCCCCCCCTCCTCCCGCCTTGTATTTTCTTTTTCTTCTCTCCCTGGACAGTTTTATAATTTTGGCCTGTGGCCAGAAAGTCTGCCCTGCTTAGCCTGGGCTGGCTGTGAAACACCTGCAGCCCATTAGAGCAGGAGGGGGGGGAAATCCTTTGTCATAGGTGAAGTAATGACCACTTCTTCCTTTGTTTTAAGACTAAAAGGACAGTCGGGATGAGAACCGAAAAAAACCATGGCTTTACCACCTCACCTGCCATTGACTGGTCTCAGCTGCAGCCACTGGGTCATTTTTGTCTGATAAGTGACTCCAATAATTTGTTGTGACTTCACTCTGGTGAGATTTGCAGGTTATTAAGTATGACGTGCACTTGCTGCATTTGAACAGTGCCCCCTGCACCTTATTTTATGTCTTTGTGAGGAACTAACCAGGAATTTTCCTCTGGGCAGGCTACAACTGCATTGGCTTCCAGAATATTCCTCCAATGTCCCAGTGCAGCCAGGACCAGCTGCAGGCACTGCCAGGGCCAGCAGAGCCTCCAGAGTGGCAAAGGGCACCAGGAGGGGACAGACATGAGTCCCATGGCCCAAAAAAGGGTGACCAGGGCATAGCAGAGATGCAGAAGTGGCACTCAAGGCACCACTGAAGCTCTTGGCTCTGGCACAGCACAGATTTTTTTATAATAAACACAGAAATTGCAGTGATCTGGGCACACGGTGACACTGGGTGACAGTGAGGGGCAGCAGAGCCCAGCTCACTGTACCCCTGCAGGACTCTCCACCTGGAGAGACAGGAGCCCCACTTCTGATCCCAAAAGCCCTTCCAAAGATGTGTTTGTACACCAGGATGGCCATTCCTCCCAGGAGGGAGGGAAGGAATGAGACCTGGCAGCAAAGGGATCAGAAAGTCCCCCAGATCCCTCCTGTTCAGCAGGGCCACAACCAAAACACACCTGGGCTGAAGAGAAGGTCACAGTGAGACCTCAAAACACACCTGGGCTGAAGAGAAGGTCACAGTGAGACCTCAAAACACACCTGGGCTGAAGGGAAGGCCATAGTTACCCCTCAAAACAAACCTGGGCTGAAGGGAAGGCCATAGTTACCCCTCAAAACAAACCTGGGCTGAAGGGAAGGCCATAGTTACCCCTCAAAACACACCTGGGCTGAAGGGAAGGCCATAGTTACCCCTCAAAACACACCTGGGCTGAAGGGAAGGCCATAGTTACCCCTCAAAACACACCTGGGCTGAAGGGAAGGTCACAGTGAGACCTCAAAACACACCTGGGCTGAAGGGAAGGTCACCGTGACACCTCCTGGGATGGGGACACCTCTCTGAAAATCCATGTGTGTCACAGGTCGTGCTGGGGACAGGAGCTGAGGGCACAGCTGGAGGTGCACATCATTCACACCTGGAACTGGGACAACAAAGTGGGAGCTGAAAGGCAGCCCCAAGGGTTCTGCTGGAAGCATCTCCAAGGACTGGATGGCATTTCAATCCCAACAGCCCATGCAGCCAAAATGCCACTGCCAGGATGTCAAAAACCCCAGAGTTCCTCCCCAAACTTGCTGTGTTTTAACCAAATTTCTTTGTGTAGCTGCAGGGCACAGGAGACATTTAAACTCCAGCAGCTGAATTTTTTAGTTCTGCATCCAGTGGAGTTCAGCCATCAATAAAAAAGGAAAAGAAAAACTTGCGACCACAAGGGACTCTGTCAAATATTCCCACTGCTGTCCTGGAGCATGGAAAAGCAATGCTGCTGCACACAGGTCTGACTATTTGCATTTTTAATAATTCAAGAGTTTAATTAGTATCATGCCCTTAATCAGAGGCTGAAAATACAGCTGAAGTCATCAGAGCTTAATTAGTTTGGGGAAAAAAAAAGATTCTGCAGTGAAAATGTCTCGACTAACATGGAGCTCTGTCTTCAGCTTTGGGCTTCAGATGAGCTTTTACCTGTTGCTTCTGATTTTCAGTTCCAGCCCACCTCAAAATAGCTGAAAATCCTCACACAACTCAGTTCACTTCCCTGTTTATCCCTATGAACTCCTCCACAGCTTTCTCGAACTGGACTCAGGAAAAAAAAAAAAAAATCAGTGTGAAGATAATAAATGAAATTAAACCCATTAAATCCCAGGGTATCCCATAAGCTGCATGTGAAGTTCCCCTCTGCAGGAAATAAAAGTGGTTTTAGAACATCCATAAGTGTCTCTGGATCTTCAGTCAAGTCAGCAGGACCACATTCCTGAGGGGGATCACTGTATGGCCAGAAAAATCTCCTTTTAGCAGCAGGAGTGGGAGCTCAGATTGGTCCTGGTTGGTCACTGGGTGGTGAAGCCTGGGAGGTTTGGTCCTGCCTCCCTCCTCAGGTGGTGTCAGGGGAGTTATCCCAGTTTGGGATGAGCAGATCCAGGCAGGAGCCATCCCTTCCCTCCCTGGCAGGCTGTTAGTGGTGCACAGGACATACTGGATGGGCTTTCCCAACAATATTTCATTTAATGCTGCAATTCATCACTAGCCAAGGCCATGAAGACTGAAAACATAACCAGGTTCCAAAATGGATTAGTAAAATTCGTGGAAATTAAGCCAATCCCAGACAATTAAATATGCTAATCCAGATGCCACTTCCAGCTCAGGAAGTCAGGCAGTCTCGTGCCCTTTCACCTCTGATTTTCTTGGAAAAAGGAAGACAGAAAAAGTTCTCACCATGCCCAAACTGTCCCTTGGCTCCAAGGACTAATGACAATCAGTAAATCCTTTCAGTAAATCCCTTTTTTTTTTTTTTTTTTTTTTTGGCAGGGGGAGGGGGACACATTTTCCTGTAGTAATGATATCACAGCCTGCTTTTCCTTTCCCTCCCAGCTCGCTGTCCCCTCAGGAATATCCCAAATAAATTGGTGAAACCCACTGGAAGGTGACAGCAATCACAGACAGCACCAAATTGCATTTAACATGGAATTAGGAATCCAATCACTATGTACCTAGGAAAAGTCTGCCTGGCTCAGACTGAAAAAAAAGATGGTTTTTTGGGAGCACTGGGCCAGAGGATGCTGCTGGAAATTCAGGATGGAAGAATGGAAGCTGGTTTGTCCACAAGGGAAGTTTCCTGTAGCCCCAGGACAGTTTGATTTATTCCTGACACTCCTGTGGGAGTTTTTCTATAAATAAATAAATAAATGAATAAATGAATAAATGAATAAATAAATAAATAAATAAATAAAAGGGTTTATACAAATAAATAAATAAATTTAAAAGAAATACATTTTATTCCGTGTCCTCATTCCCCTTCGAACCCTGCTCAACTCCTGACCCAAGGAGAAGCTTTCGTCATGAATTTTCTGCTCCCTGCTCCCCTTACCTGCAGCAGGAATTTCCCCCCCTCTGCCTGCTCCTGAAGGTGTTTGGGGGCTTTGCTGCAGAGCAGAGGACAAGATGACAAATGAGCCAGCACACAGCACAGGAATGTAAGTGAGTCTCAGCTATTTTTAATTAAGAAGCGATGACAGCTGACTAAATTCCCTGACACTGCAGTGAAAGGCTCCCTGACCCAGACATTATTGGCCACCCTCCGCAGGCCAGCACACACCAGTCCCACTGGTGCTATTATTGTCCCCGCCGTCTGCACAGATGCAGGGCTCACCAAAGGCAGAGTGCAAATGCTGGCAGAAACGTGGGGATGCTGAGCAGCAGCAGGCAGCAGGTGAGGAGAGGACAGCCAAGGTCACCATGCTGGAAGCGCTGGTGCTCCTCTCCAATAAATGTTCCCAAGGTTTGGACAAATTCAGCTGTCATTTCCCTTTTTGGTTGGTTAAATCGGTGATAGGTTGAGCAGGGGAGAGGCAGAGAGACAGAAAGAGCAATTCCTGCTGTAAGGCAGAGAAGGGGCAAGGCAGGATGGGCTTTTCTCAGCCCACGGGTCACAGGGAAGGTTTGACTGAGAAAGACCAAGGTGGCCTGGATTTTGAAGGGTAGGGATTCACCTGGCTTCACTGAGGACTCTTTAGCAGAGACGGGAACACAGGCCAGGTGTCCAGCTCCCACTGGCACAAGAGACTGGCGCAAGAGCTGCTTGAGCACCAGCCAGCCCTGTGAAGGTGTCAAGAGGAAGACAGCGACCTCAAAGAGAGAATACCAAGCTCCCTTTTGTCCTCAGGGCTCGCACAACACCAAATCCAGCAGCTGGTCTCTTTACCCTGAGCTCAGTTGTTGGTTTTAGCAGGAGAGAGAAAGCAAAGACTCCTTCCTAGCCTTTCCAGAGGGCCACAGGGAAGAGGGATGAGCCGGCAAAGTCACCCAGATCACGTACGAACTTGGCATGAGCGAGACAAATACATTAAGGGACATCATGAGGAACTTTCCAGCCTGGCTGCAGGCTGGGAGGGGGCAGAGCTGCTCGGTGCTGTTGCTAAGACAGCCCCCCCAGCCCTGCTGTCTCCAATCCTCATCTTTCTGCTCCCATTGGCTCGCCAGCCACATCGAACCACCGTGACAGGCTTTCCTCCTCCTCCTCCTCCTCCTCACTCTGCTGCCTTCTGCCTGTGGCCTATTACCAGGGGAGAGCCAGCCAGACACGGAGTCAATAGTTTGTGAGAGGGAACGGGGCTGTGCAGGGCTGCATTTGCATTCCAGCCCTGTCTGCCCCTGGCTCTGCACCGCCAGCAGCAGGAATGAGCCCTGCCCACAGAGGGGAGGATGGGTGGCAGGTTGGTACCTGCAGTGCCACAGCCAGCAGGACTCAAGGGCCATCAGCCTCCTGCCTGGGCACTGATCAGAGCCGGCTTCTTCCCAGTAGCCTGGCTGAACTGGTGTCCCCAGCTCAGCGCTCACTGGAAATCATGGGAAGTATCACAGCTCCGTAAGTGATGCCCTCTCCAGTGAGATTTTAGGAAGTTTCTTGGTCTGAAGGGACATGGAAGCCTTCTGGAGCAGGCAGAGAGTGTGGGAACACAGCCCAAAGCCAGAGGAAGCTTCCCTGCCTGGAACAGGATGGCTGGTGACCATCAGTGCTGCTTTGGCACGGCTGGGATGCAGAAATTTGGGAACAGTGGATTTCAGTTCATCCAGTGAAATCCTGGTGGTGGGCAGTGAAACACAGCAGTACTGGGACAACTCATCAGTCCCACCCCAGAGCCCATCAGGGTTTGGGAACAGGCACAGGGAAGGGACAGAGGAGTTGGGACAGGTTTCCAGTTTCCAGCAAAACAGGCTGGAATTGACACTGGACATCAATGAAACACCAACACCAAACACCCAAATATTGCTCCTGGCTTTGGAACAAACAGGAGACAGAACTTACTCAGCAGCGACAGAGAGGGGTGAGGGCACACAGAGGGGTGAGTGACTCAAAAAGCAAAGCCAAGGAGGTGATGAGCAGTCCCCAGGCACTCTGGGACACCAGTGAAACACCAGCCCTGTGGCTGTTCTCCTTCCCCACTCAGGTGAGTCAGCATCCGGACTAAGGAAGAAAAACTGGAGTTTCCTTTTCTGTCCAGGACAGCAAGAGGTCAATGAACCCAGCAGAGCCATCCATTGGATGGACACTGTCCCCTAAATACCAGATTTTCCCATTCTGGGCATCGCCCTTGCTCCCTGTCCTTTATGTTACACAGTTAGGCAGAGTTCTAACCCAAACTGTTGTAAAATAACACAAATTGTTGATCAAGACAGGACAATTTCCTCAGGAAATTTCCATTGCTAAACCTATTTATTTATTTCAGGGGCGGGGGTGGCTGGACACAAAACACCAGGTCAGTTAAAAAAAAAATAGTTTGACCTGAATAGAGCATTTTTATGAAATCCCCAGGGATGGTTTCTTTAATATAAGATGGAACTTGGAGTTGAAAGGAGGAGAGAGAAGAAAAGAGCGTATAAAAATCAGGTTCAAATCCCTGCTTGGCCTCACTTAGCAAAGAGGTCTGAATTAGGATCACAGTTACTTAAACAGCTTCAAATATTTTGGGATCTCTCTGCAGTTCCTATGATCTAAGTTTCATCCTGAGGCAGAGCAGCAAGAATGTTCTGGGCTCCCAAAACCAGCCACGACTTGGGACAAACGCATTAAACCAAAGCCACTCTTTTTTGGAGTTTCTGCAATGTGGAGATGTCTGTGCTGTGGTTCCTCCCAGCTGTGTGCTCAGACTGGTGCAGAGCTCCATGGAAGAGAATTCACGGGCTGCAAGGAAAGCTATTCTTATTTTTCTCTCTCTGCACCATGTCAGGCTTTCCCTTTACGAAATTAAGCAAAACTCAGGATGATAAAATGAACTCAAATAAAAATTTCTACTGTGAGTTAAACCTGTTGTAGCTACTCAAGACGGAGCTTCTGAATGAAGTTTTTTTTGATCAATAAAAACCTTTTAAATAAAATGAAAGCTTTCAGAGTAATTTTAGGATGGAAAAGATTTCATCCCTGACAACCTGGATCCAATTTTTTCTCTTTCCTACAGGAACATTTACCTGGACATGCTAGGTTTGCTGTAGTTGGAAAAAATAATCAGATTCTTAGCAGGAATATAGAAATATCCAGCAGAAGTCAGAGCTGGGATGGAGCACCTGCAGTAACAGCAAGAAGATAAATATGAATATGAGGAATAATATGATGGATATGGACAGTATCTATCCAACATGGATACCCACATGGATACCTGACAGGGCAGCAGAGAGAAAATTGTGCCCATGGCTCTGTTTCACTTATCAGGATGGATCTGCCCCTAGCCCAGGATTCCAGGATTCCACTCCCTCCTGCCTGGCACAGCTGATGGAGAACAAGGAGCCAGGAAACCTGAGAGCCACTCCTGAGCCAAGGACTGCTCCCAGCTCCCTTCTGCTTTCAGATTCCCAGTTCTAAAGATAAAATCCCCAAGGTATTCCTTTTCAGATCTTCCTTGCCTCAAAAGTTATTGAAGTATCAGCTGTCTTGCCTTTTCTGTTCTAAGAAATGGTTTTCCATGTGCATTTGGGATTTTCTGACAGGAAAAACCAACCCAGGGCTGCAGCCTCCTTGCTTTGTTGTATAACTGCCTGTGAAGGGATTTGATCCCTGCCTATCTGCTCCACGTTTGCTTCCAAGCCCCATTCCATGGAGACAATTCCTCAAGAAGCTGGGATTGTTAATAATGCCAAACCACAGGGATACTTCTCATAACTGCTCTGTCCCTTTGATGCCAAAAGTTCTCTGAAGTTCAATTCCATCTTGAAATAGTTCAGGGCAAGGTAACTCGTTGTTACAATCCCATTTTGCTGTTAAACAGAGGCGCAGCAGAGTGCTAAGGATTGTCCCAGGCCATAAAAACAGCAGGAAAAAGAGAGCCAAACCCCTGATTCCTGAGCCAAGCCACTTCCTCCATCCCACTGGACAATATTCTTTCCTAGGATGACTAAAAATATTGGGATCTTCTGTGAAATCCAGTGGGATGCCTAATGTTTGAGGTGAAACAACCAACCCAGCATGGGAAACTGTAAAAGGGGAAATAATATCCCAACTTCCTGAGCTCTGGTCCCATAAACAGCTTCACAACTCCTTTCCCACACTGGCACCTGCATTTTGGGGGCAGACAAGAAGTGACACGTGTGTTTGTACACGGTTCTGTTTTCCCTCTCTCTGGCTGCACTCCTGTACATCCATACATGACCAGAATATAAAATCCGTGTGCATAAATATCCATGTGCACATCAAAGGTATTAAAATTAGAAGGGTCTTTGATGTTGGACTCGAAAAAATGCTCCTGACACCACGCAGAGCTGTGGGAATGAGCTCAGAAATCCAAGGATTTGGAGGACAGACCTTTCCCTCAAGGTGCTTCTTCCCACCCATCACCTGTTCAGGAAAATGAATTTTCCATGGTTAGACCTTGATGCCTCTTCCTAGGTTTGTGCCACCCCATAAAACTGCCCCAATATCACCACAACACCCCAGAATAATAAGAATTTTGGTAATTAGAGACATAGCTGAACTAGCCAGGCTGGATGCCTTCGGTACCAAACCAAGGCTCTCACAAATGACCCTTAAAGCAAAATAAATCAAAAAGAATAAGCAAATTAACAATTCCCTGTACTCATTTGTTTAGGATGACAAATCAACAAACACAGGCATTTTAAATTTTTTTTTTCACAAGCAGCTTTTTATATCTTCTAACCCAAAATAAACCCAGCTCCAGCTGTGGTGCCATGTCAAACAGTAATTACTCTATAAAAGGCTGACCAAATGGGGATATTGGTGGGCCAGAGGCATGGAATTATTTTAGGACTTACACAAACTTTCTCTGGGAGTGGTGAGAGGAGCTGTGGGCACTGTGGTGCACCTAAGAAATGAGCAGACACCAGAAGGGTTTTTTTTTTTTTTTTCCTGCTTGTTCCAAGCCTCACCACCTGACATTGAAATGACTTTCACAAATTTCAGTTCAAGGGAAAAGATTTAAAAGAAAAGAAAAAAAAAAGTAGAAGTGAGATTTGTTTACTCCTCCACAAAAGAGGCTTCTCTCTATGACAGGTTTGGAGATTTTCCCCCCAGGAATTTCTGCTGAACCACACCAAAACGTGCGGCAGAACAGCAGCAAGATCTTTGGAATATTTCATGATACTGGGAAGAAACAAAAAATAATTTAAAAATAATAAATCAAGCCTCCCAGAATGAGTTGGAGATCTCAAAGCTCATCCAGTTCCATGGACAGGGTCACCTCCCACTATCCCAGCTTGTTCAGAGCTCCATCCAGCTCAAGGATGCACCTGCACTCCTGACTTCTTGGCAATATTTTGGCAATATTTTGACAATATTTAGGCTGAATCCATCCTGCTGAGCCTGAAGGAGCAGGAGCCCCTAAATCCTGACTCTCTCATCCTCTCAGACCTTCAGGAACACAAACCCTGTCCCCTGTGTGGGAGGAGGATGGGGAATCTGTGGGGAATCCTCGAGAGGATCAGAATTTGAGAGTGGCAGTGCTCGGTTCAGAAACCCTGCAGGAATTAGTGGCACTTTTCCAGCTTCCAAAATATCCCTCCTCCCTCTGCCATGGGGAAACAGGGCGAAAAAAGAAAGTGGTTTAGCAAGTAGGAACACAGCAAATTCAAAATAGAAGCAGAGGGTATTAAAGCAAATACCCAGACTGTCCTAACCTGTGTTTGCTGCCCAGACCCTGTGGCAATTCCTGGTGTTTTCAGGGGGTTCTTCCTGTGTTGTAACTTTGGGATTAAACTTGGCCCATCCAACTCATCTGACTGCAGGTCCCAGGAGGGAGATGCTTCTCAAAGCCATCCTCCAATCTCAGAGCCCAAGGCACCAAAATGCATGTGGATTTTTGCTGGAAGGGCTGGGAGAAAGTGACAGTATCTGCCTGACATGAAATTCCCATCCTTAATCAGGGATTTCAAAAATAAATCCAATTTTCCGAGCAGGATGGTGGGTGTCAAATAAAATAAAGGGAGGTTTTAATGATCTCAGAGAGAGTCATGTCTGTTTTCCACTTAATATGTGTTTTTGCACCCAGGAATTTCATAGAATCATGGAATGATTTGAGTTGGAAGGGTCTTTAAAGATTACCCTTTTCCAACCCCTTAATTTCAGCTCTAAAACTTGTGGCTGCAATGGGTTTGTGTGATATATCACAGTACAAATATTATACAAATAAATCTGAGTTTAAAAATTCCTGAATTCTCAGTTCAACTCCCAGCTGGCACTAGGAACAAAAGGCTCATCCCTGCAGGTGACAGGATGGAACGTCTCACCTGCAAACAGCTCCTCCTCAGCCTGCTGGCCAGTGGGAAGGAGCAGCTGGACTTGGGATTTGGGATGGCAGATTTTCTGTGTGCTTCTCAAAAAAGATACACCAGACCCTGGAAAAGAAGGGAATTCATGGTGGAATTAGAAATGATCTCCAGATTTTCCTCAGCTGCTGAGTGCTGGAGAGCCCAGCTCTGGTCACGTGCTGAGAGTGGCCTCAATGTGAATTTTTTTCTTAGTTCCTTCCTCTTTGGATATCCCTGATTCTGAAACCTTCGTCTGAATATAATCGAGGTAAGCACAACACAGAAACTGCAGAATAATTAAAGAAAACCATGGAAAACAAATCCACATACCCTGTGTTCCATGGAGTGGCTTTAAAACGCTGGGGTTTATTCCTTCTCCCTCAATCTGCCACCAGCACTCAGCTACATGAGAGAAAAGGGATTGAAATTAAATTCAATTCAATTAAATATTGTGTCTAGTTCATTATTAGCACCGCCTAAACTGTGCTGAACCTCTCACTTTGTGCTGTAACCAGATTGCAGGGATTATAAAGAACTGGCAGTGGGCTCAGACCTGGGCTAAGTTCTGAATTCAAACCTAAACCATAAAAACAGCGATCAAAACCCCAAGTTGTGTAAAAGTCACCCCAGCCCCAAACGCTCCCTGCAGACTTTAAACGTGAGAGATGTGACAGATGGCTGCTCCTGCAGCACAAGTGATGCAGCACCTCTGTACAAATATTGTACTGTGCAAATATTCATCAGCTCGTTCCTGCCACAGCCGTGTCAGGTAAGATCATTAACACCACCCCTAATTTCCCTGATAAGTAGGCTGAGACAGGAGGGAGGAGAGCCTTGTCTAAACTGCAGCAGTGAGTAACAAAGAGAACTCTGAGCCATTCTCCTCTCTCAGAGTCCATGCAGGTTGTTTTTTTTTGTTTTGTTGGGGTTTTTTTTTTGTTTTGTTTTTTTTTTGCTTGTTTAATTCAAAAAATGAAATCTTTGGGACACTTTGAACCTGTGCCAGCTGAAGTTTGACAGCACAAAAAAGCAAACAAACAATGGATTTCAGCTCACACCAGAACTAATGAAGCATTGATGTTCCACTAAAATGGGGCTTAGCTTAAGTATCCATTTTTAACTCTCAGCTGAAGTGAAAACATTAATTCATGCAAATCAATGTTCCCTAAACAATAATTTTCCTCTAGAACATTTCTTCTTTTTTAACATAAACTCTTATCTAACAGAACCCATTTAAAGGATTATATCTGCAGAGTTCAGCAATTAGCTCTGTAAATTGTTTTCCTTGAGTGTAGGGAAGGTTCCATTACAAAGTGAAATATAAAGTGCATACTGTAGTCCATGAAAACCTCTCTTGGAATGATGATTATCCTTCAGAAAGGCTGGGATGGGGACCAGATTACCAGTAAGAAAAGTTCTATTTGTACACCCAAAGTCCCCCTTTATTTCATACAAGTTTCCACTTTCAACCCATCTTCAGGGGCTTTGAAAGGTAATTGTTTCTGTGGAACACCCACAGGTCAAGTTTTATCTAAAACACAGCCCTGAAAATCCACTCTGAGAGATGAACAAGTGAAAAGGAATGGGATGCACAGAAACAGGGGTGGGACGTGCATCAAACGGCCAAAACGAGGTGGGCAATGGCACTGGGGGCACTTCAGATGCTGCTGGAAGGGAGGATGAGGATGGAGGGGCTCATCCTCATCTGGCTGCAAATCCAGAAAATCTCAGGAGAGTCGCTGAGGTTTGTGGAACAGAAGAGCGGAGGGTGTAAAAGATGGCTGGAAGTCACCTGAACCATCCCTCAATTGTGGCTTAGCTGGAACTGGAATCTGCTGCTGTGGACACCAGCTCTGAAGGTCCTTAGGATTAGAAACGCCACAGCCTCACTGAGCTGCACCGCTCCCCAGCTCTGGGGTTCCTCCTCTCCGTAAATCCAACCAGAACTTCTCCTGGAGTCACAGAAGGGCTTTTCCTGTGGTTTGAAGGCAGTTTCATTCAGTCAGGTCTCCCACAGTGACACCACCATGACACCGTCCCCACTCTGCTCCTGAGCCACAAGATCCTCCTTGGCACAAAACACAAACCCTTCTCCTTGCTTTCCATGGATGCCTTTGTCAAAGAGTTGTATCCACCATCCATCAGCCAACAACCATCATCCATCCATCCATGGATCCATGGATCCATCCATCATCCATCCATCATCCATCCATCAATCATCCATCCACCCATCCATCCATCCATCATCCATCATCCATCATCCATCATCCATCCATCATCCATCATCCATCATCCATCCATCCATCCATGGATCCATCCATCCATCCATCCATCCATGGATCCATCCATCCATCCATCCATGGATCCATCCATGGATCCATCCATCATCCATGGATCCATCCATCATCCATCCATCGATCTATCCATCCATGGCAGCAATCCAGACAAGTGAAAACCCTTCCAGCAGACCCTGATTAAAGTCCTTAATCTTGAATCACCAATGAAATCCAAGTCCTGGAACACGCACGAGGCCGTGCCAGGCACACAGAGAGGGGAAATTGCCCAGAAGAAAACACAGGAACCCAAATTCCTCATCTTCCCTGTTACCTGTGAGACCAAACATCTTTTGGTGAGGTCCCAGAGCATGAAGAGAGAAGCAAAGCTCCTCACACAGAGCAGCCCCACGGGGTCTTAGCTCAGCTGATCCAGTTTGGCGACTCCCAGAGCTTCCACCATTTCCACCAGTGACTTACAGTGAAAGCCAGCTCGGAGCAGCTATGAAATACAACCCTGATTTATTCCAGAAACATTCTATTTAACGCTGTCACTTCTCTTTTCCATGCCAACACGCACACGCTCAGGAGACAGACACATTTCCATGCTCTCAGCTGGGAATCATGTTCCTGCAAGGCTGGTGGATGATGCACAAACTGTCCCTATTTGTGTCCCCCTTTCAGATGGCAGGGTGCCCACCAAACAAGATGATTAGCACTTGCCCTGGGCTATCAAGGCAAGGCAATGGTATGTTTAGATCAGCAAACTGCATAACAATATAAATGTCATCTATTCCACAAGAAGCTTTGGCAGGATTTTGCATCTTGTTCTTCATGTGCCAAAAAGAAACATGAAGACTTGCAGGAGGAAAGGCGGGCATGGGGTTTGTCACCATTTCCTGGTTGCCAAAACACGTTGTGCAGCACTGGGTGTCTCGTTATCATTCCCCGGGACCACCCCAAGGTGTCAGATTATCCATGAACACCCCTGGTATGGATATAAATATAGAGAGAGAGCTCCTTTTTCTGTTCAGCCAGGCTCACAGGCAGAAATGAGGCACAACCAGCATGTCTGGCACAGCTCAGGGCACGATCTGTACCCTTGCCCAGAAAGGATGGCACCCAGCCCAAGGAGAACAGCCCTGGGTGGGCAATGCCTGGGCAACATCTCTGCTGCCAGGGCAAGGCTGCAGCAATGCCCAGCAGCTCCAGTGGGGAATGGGATCAGGACACTGGGACTGGGACACTGGGACTGGGACACTGGGACTGGGACACTGGGACTGGGACACTACAGTTCCAGTGGGGAATGGGCTCAGGACACTGGGACTGGGACACTGGGACTGGGACACTGGGACTGGGACACTACAGTTCCAGTGGGGAATGGGCTCAGGACACTGGGACTGGGACACTGGGACTGGGACACTGGGACTGGGACACTACAGTTCCAGTGGGGAATGGGCTCAGGACACTGGGACTGGGACACTGGGACTGGGACACTGGGACTGGGACACTGCAGCTCCAGTGGGGAATGGGCTCAGGACACTGGGACTGGGACACTGGGACTGGGACACTGCAGCTCCAGTGGGGAATGGGATCAGGACACTGGGACTGGGACACTGGGACTGGGACACTGGGACTGGGACACTGCAGCTCCAGTGGGGAATGGGCTCAGGACACTGGGACTGGGACACTGGGACTGGGACACTGGGACTGGGACACTGCAGCTCCAGTGGGGAATGGGCTCAGGACACTGGGACTGGGACACTGGGACTGGGACACTGCAGCTCCAGTGGGGAATGGGATCAGGACACTGGGACTGGGACACTGGGACTGGGACACTGGGACTGGGACACTACAGTTCCAGTGGGGAATGGGCTCAGGACACTGGGACTGGGACACTGGGACTGGGACACTGGGACTGGGACACTGCAGCTCCAGTGGGGAATGGGCTCAGGACACTGGGACTGGGACACTGGGACTGGGACACTGCAGCTCCAGTGGGGAATGGGCTCAGGACACTGGGACTGGGACACTGGGACTGGGACACTGCAGCTCCAGTGGGGAATGGGATCAGGACACTGGGACTGGGACACTGGGACTGGGACACTGGGACTGGGACACTACAGTTCCAGTGGGGAATGGGCTCAGGACACTGGGACTGGGACACTGGGACTGGGATACTGGGACTGGGACACTGGGACTGGGACACTACAGTTCCAGTGGGGAATGGGCTCAGGACACTGGGACTGGGACACTGGGACTGGGACACTGGGACTGGGACACTGCAGTTCCAGTGGGGAATGGGCTCAGGACACTGGGACTGGGACACTGGGACTGGGACACTTGGACTGGGACACTGGGACTGGGACACTGCAGCTCCAGTGGGGAATGGGATCAGGACACTTGGACTGGGACACTGGTACTGGGACACTTGGACTGGGACACTGGGACTGGGACACTGCAGTTCCAGTGGGGAATGGGATCAGGACACTGGGACTGGGACACTGCTGCTGGCACTCTTTAGGACCTGATCCCTACTGGAGATCTGTGTGGCATGGAATGAGGGGCTGGGGGCAGCTCCTGCTGAGGGAATGTCACCATTCTCACAGGGAGCATCCAGCCCTGTGTCTTAGGGAAGGAGCCGAAGGGATAAAAGGCTGATCCATGGCTCATTGTCAGCCAGGGGACTTCCAGGCCACGGCTGGGGACAACCAGGAGGGTTCAGAAATTTTGTCTGGACAAGATGTACTTAGATCCTCAGCAGGAATCACGAATGGCCTGGGTTGGAAGGGACCTTAATGGTGATCCGGTTTCACTCCCCTGACTTGGCCAAGGACACCTCCCTTAGCCCAGGGTGCCCAGAGCTCCACCCAGCCTGGCCTTGGACACTCCCAGGGATGGGGCAGAGAAGAAGTGCAGGGAAGATGCACCAAAAGAGAGAAGTAGGAAAGAGAAACCAGAAAACCATCCTGGCATGGTGTGCTCAGGGAGCACCAAAGCCAAACCAGCAGACACAGAAACTGCATTGTGAGCTCACACCTGGACAGCACACTGAGACAAATTCCAGCTTTTATGGATTTCACAGGTTTTTCTCTCCAGTTTATGTTTTGGTCCCACACCAGGAACCAAGAGCATGTTACAGGTAAACCCTCAAATTTTCTGTGCCAATTAACCCCAGAGGGTAAAGCAGAGCTCTCAGCAATCTTCCAACACTTTCTGCCTAGAGCAAAGCCAAGAGTTTTCAGCACAGTTTATATAAATTCACAACAAAATCTTTTATCCTAGCCACTTATTAATGATTATTATTTGCTTGCTTGAAGTTTGATTTTCACAGCAGACACTCAAACCCCTCGAATGAACTCCTCCATTTCTGAGCAAGGTTCCCTCCCTGAGATGCTCCTCACTGCTCTGTACAACCCCACTGCATCTCAACTTCTCCATTCAAGTCTTGGGTCAATGCTGGAACCACACGCAGAAAAACTCCAGAGGGCCTCTCCTAAGGAGATTATGCAAAATGTCACTTAGCATAAATTCCTATTTGAAAATGGAAGGGTTTTTTTATTCTGTTATGCTAATGAAAAATCAGAAAATATATTTTGTACTTCTGATATTAAAGAGAAGCCCTGAACTTTTTCTTAGTCATCCCCTTCTGCTATTGCATATTCCTCATAAATTCATATTTACAATACCTTCTGTCACCAATTTCTTTTATTTCTGAGAACAGAAATGGCTCTGAAATGCTTTTGTTTGCTTAGCAATATTCAGATGCATTAAACATCTCTTACATAAGAGGGTTTGTACTTTACATTAAAGTTTTCAGGGGAGAGATATTTAAAAGATTATGAAATAGGCTTGTAAAAAGAATTAAAAAAAAAAAGAAAGAGGAATGTTGGAACATATCCATCAATATTTCAGTATAAATTGTTGAAGCACCAGAATTACACGGTGCAATTATCTCGCAGAATGTATAGCTCCTAGCACTGATCTTTATGTTCAGCAGAAAAAATGGTTTAATACATCACAAATGAATGTTCATTAAGTTGTTGGGCAGAATTCTGTCATAATTGAATAATGAAATGACTGCACCTTGAGCATCTGCTTAAAAACTCTTTGCTGCTCTGGCTGGATCCAGCACAAGGGGTCTTTTATGGGATATTTCTGCCTACAACAAGCTTTGTATAAAGTCAGATTTTTATTTCTTTTTTCCTGATTATTGACTACAGATCTGATTTGGACTCTCCCTGTGGGCAGTTCAGAATATTGAACAAGTCAGTGGCACTTATGATTCTTCCAACTCAGGATATTCCAGGATACCTCAGATGAGCTGGACAATTGGCTCCAAGAAAATATTGTGTAAAAGGGCTTGGATTTCTCTCAAGTTTTTTTTTTTTTTTAAGGCATTAGTGACAATTGTATTAATATGTCACAGATTATTATTATTATTATTATTATTATTATTATTACTATTATTATTATCTCTCAGTGAGCAGTGCCACACTGTACATGGAATATTGAACAAAATCAGTGACACTTCTGATCCTTGGGGTTGCAACTCAGAATATTCCGGGATACCTCAGATCAGCTGGACAACTGACTCCAAAAAGAAATAACCAAGTAAAAAAGACTTGAATTTCTCCCAAGTTTTGGGGTTTTAAAAAGAAATTAGTGACAATTCTGTTAAATATGTCACAGAGTCTTTTTTTTCAGTATTATTAATGTGCGTATTATTACAGTATTATAATTGTATTGTATTATACAGTATTATAATTGTATTATTGATGGTGATGATGAATGTTATTCTTATTTTCCCCTTACATTCTGCCTTTGCAGCAACAGCTCCCATCCACTGATCCACCCACTCCCCAAAGTGTTTGGTGGCTCAGCCTGGGCTGAGAAGAGGGGGTTTTGGATTTTTTTATTTATTTTTATTTATTTATTTTTTTTATTCCCCTGGACATTTAAAGGCAGGCTTTGGGGTAACGGGGGACACCAGGAGAGCCCCAAAACCCTCATTGTCACTTGGAGCTGGGCTCCTGTGGATGCTCAGCAGGGCCGGGGGGCAGCAGGGCTGTTCCCTGGCAGTAAATATGCAAAGTTGCCCCTGGCACACAAAGGGAGCACTTTTCCGCTGCTGTAGATCTCGGCCGTGGATAATCAACCCGCTATTCACTTGCCCGGCGCTGCGGAAGCGCAATCAGGAAAGCATTATGAGCAAAAAAACCTGCCCTGCAGGGATAGACTTGCTTTAATAATGTTTATGACTTGTCCATATTGTATTTATGTCTGGAAGTCGATTCCTTGGGTTTTCCCACCCTTCCCCCCCCCCACCCCACAACTGCCAGCCCCCAAAAGACAATTTGCAAGCTGGATGCTCCAGCCAGGAGAAAAGGGGCAAGTGCAGATGGACACTCCAGGCTCAAGATCCCGGCCAGAAACAACACTTGATTTTATTTTTCTTTTTCATTTTTTTTTTTTTTCCTAGCCTCACCTTTTCCTGGAGTTCCTGGTCCAAAACCAAGCCCACGTTTCACAAATTAACAGGTCTGGCCTCCAGAAGTGCAGCACTTTGGGCAGGTGCTGCCCTCCCGTCCTGCAAACCAGCCAGGATTGATGCCACGAGCAGCAATAATGGGACAAAATGATTGGAGATTTCCCCCAGCATCTCACAATTGTCACTGAGTTCCTTCAAAGCCATCCATCTCATCCACCCGAACACATCCCAGGAAACAAATCCCAGACGGGAGCCAATCTGCAGAGCAGCTGCAGGGACATGGGCTGGGAGAAAACCCAGGCAGAGATTTGCTTCATCTCCACACTTCCAGGCAGGTTCTGCAGCAGGAATCTGCTGGGTTTGCTCTCCCTGGGTTATTCCACCTGGATTCCACCTCTCCCTCCTGCAAAATCTGCCCCAAATTTCCCAATCCTTCCAAGGTTTTCAAGTGACCAAACGCTGAAGCTTTGGTTTAGTTGTGGCAGGCAAAGGCATGAACAGAAACTGAATCTCCAGGGAGGAAGGTACACGAGAATTCCTAAATTCCAGGGATTTCCTGGGTGCTTTGCTGCATTTCCCTGCTGTCCAAGTGCTCTCACACTGCCGGGAGACAGGAAAATCCCCAGGCACCTCTGACTTTTTGGGTGCTTGGATCCAGAGCTGGACCCAGGGATGGCTCAAAGTTTTAGGCACAAAACCTTCCAGACACATCCTGGCCCGGCAAACCATCCTCTCCTGAGAACAAAGCACAGCCCATTTTGGCACAAACACCCCAAAATGAAGCCAGACCAGTTAGATAATTTTGGGACCCAACCACAATGAGCATCTGAGCTCCCCAGACTCCAGCAGATCCCCCCAAGCCCTGGAGCAGAGCTGGGTTCTACAGAAACACCGCGGAGAGCAGGCAAAGCTGAGCCTGAGGGAGCTCTCAGAGCACAGAGCTCGCCACCAAAAGGAGAAATAGGGATTTTATCCCTGCCCTGGGGGGCTCCCCCCGGCTCCTGCGGGGAGATGGAGCAGAGGAATCACTTCCAAAGTCTCTCTGACCTCTCCCTGGCAGCCTGGGCACCGAGCAAGGGCAGGTGGAGGTGAGCGTCTGTGGCTCCTGTGCCTCGCAGCTGCCCTGCACTCAAAGCTTTGTTCTGTTTTACAGCACTAAAAGACAAAATAAACAAGTCAGTCATGATTTCGCTCTCCTGTGCACCCGTATTTGCCTACAAGAAAAGCCCCCGAAAGCCACAAGGTTTCCTTTTTTATTTACCTCTTTTATCTTTGCTTATTTTCTCTGGTGAAAAGTAACCCAACCTTGGCTCTCTATAAACCCAGGCAGAAACAAAAACCTTCTTGAATTCCTCTTCATTATAAATGGATTGTCAATGTGTTAAATAAATCAGTGAAAATGGAAATCCAAAAATAAATAGCCATCCTGCTGTTGCTATGACAACTCAAATTTTTTACCTGGACAGAGATTTTCTGTTTCACAGTTCGTAATCTCTGAAAAGGAGGGTCACATTTATTTTTTTTTTTTTTTTTTTTTTTAATCCTGGCACATTTCACCACCTACCCCCCAACATTAAAAAAAAAAATAGGGGGATTATTTTTGGTTACTTTTTAGCAAATGAGGGGAAGATCAAAGAGAGGAGCTATTTTTCACTGCAGACAGGAGAAAGGAGACACATTCCATTTACAACAGCAGAGCTCAGATCATCGACTCAGCCCAGAAAGGACAGAGAGCATGAAAAAATTCAGGATTTCAAGGCTTTCATGTGGCCCTGCATTGCAAAAGGCAGGACACATGTAGAGCAAGATTAACATAGCTTAAAAATATATTCTGGCTCATTTATTAAGGCAGTTTTACCGTGGGAAATAGCAACTTCAACTCAGAACATCAATAAATATTTTGCAACTCATGCCATTGTTGGTGTCAGTGAAATGTGTGTTTAAATGACCCAGTCTGCAAAATTAATGCACCTCCTGCTCTTTAAAATGGGAGAAATCAACCCAATTCCCCCCAAATCCATGTGGGAAAGCTCAAAGCAGTGAAAATCCCATTTTGCAGTGGAATTATCTCCTGATCTACCCCACCTGTGGTGCCAAGGAAGATTCCTTGGGAATATTCCTTGGGGTGGGAAATTGAGGGGAATTCCCCAAGTTTTGGGGGGATCCAAAGGGAATCCCCTAAGGTGTCACCTGGGACTCCCTGGTCAAGCCCAGCAAAGTCACATAAAGGTCTTTTATTCCATTTTACCTGCTTTAAATAATCTACTTGGTATCTGCTTGTCTGGAGCCTGGTGGGTGGATGATTCACAGATCAGAGAACACCTTCATCTCTTGGCTGGCAGAGAGGCAAGAAGCCTTTCCTTCACCCCAAGAGGTAATAAAAAAAGAAAAAAAAAAAAAGCCCAGCCAAAAAAATACTTTCAAAGTTCAGAAATTCATAAAGGCAGCTAAAAAAAAAAAAAAACCACTTGAAAATAGCATCCTTTTGGTTTGTTTCCATTGGCCAATTTCTTTGTTAAATAAAATGGATTAAAAAAAAAATGAGTCTTGACAAAAATATTTTCTTCAGGTTGAAACTTAGTGACTTGTCAAAAATAATTAAAAAAAATAAAAACAAAACAAAAAACCCAAACTCAAACAAGCAAACAATCCCTGAAATATTCAAAGTTAGGGGTAGGGAGGAAACAGCACAGGAGGAAAATTCTCCCAGTGGAGAATCTCCACAAATCAGCCTTTTCCACAAAATAAAAAACACCTTTTGTCACACAATCTCTTGACTTGCATTCAATGGAATGAATTAATCTCGGTCCAAATCCATCGTAATGGCAAGAAAATGCTAAATACACCCCAAAAATCAGAGAATCAGGTGAGAAATTCTCACGGAATCATGGCCAGGATAAAAGAGCTTTTGCACTGCAATGTGGTTTTGTTATTAGTGTACGTTCCTCGCAGTTGCTGGGATTTTTTTATGGCTCTCTCCACACACATATGCACACACACAGGGATTGGGAAAGTGCTCCAAACAAATCTGGGTGTTTGCATCCTGCCTTGCCCGAAAAGCAAAGCAGACTGTTCAAGCAGCAGCCGCTGAAAGCAAGCATTCAATTCTCCTCAGAGGCTCGTTTTCCTCTAAATGGGCCTCTCAGACTCGGTGACAACTCTTAGCTGCCTGAGAAAAAAAAAAAAAAATGGAATAGAAAAAAAAAAAAAAGAGGAAAAAAAAAAAGAGGAAAAAAAAAAAAGAGGGAAAAAAAAAAAAGAACCTATTTTGCAGTGCAAAGTAATCCCTGCTCCATTGCCATGGCACCAGACATCCGTCTCTTTCTTTCATTGACCAGACGAGGTCCTCCTCAGCCTCTAGCTCCTGTGGGTTGTTTTTTTTTTTTTTTAAAAAAAAAAAAGAATTTTTTTTTTTTTGTTCATGCATGTGTGTGTGTGTGCGTGCATGCTGCCGAATTTGTTTCCTTGGTAGGAAAAGGAGTCATTAAAACATTAGTTGGGGTTGATTGATTCTTCGGGCAGAGGAGAGGGGTTTGTGGGGCTTTGTCATGATCTCAAAACAGAGGTGCAAGGTTGAAATAAGGAAAGGAAGATGCAGCTCGCCCCTTGGGAACCCAGAGAGCCCCGTTTGCAGCCTGGCAGTTGAATCCCTTCCAAAAAATCTCGGTGATTTCTTCAAGGTATTGTGAGCATCCGTGAAATAAAGGAGGACATTGTAATCTCTTTTTGCTTTTAACTTCAGAGCAGCTTACATGATTGTGCCCTGGCTCAGGAGCTGCCTACAGACTGCAGCAAAATATGAAAGGTGGAGAAAAGCAAAACAAAAAGCAGTAACTGAGACAGATTAAAATGAAAAAGAAAACAGAGAAAAACAATAACAAATAAATATATACATATATACACACTCAAAAACAAAGCAGCGCTGAAAATCATACAGAGATTACAAAAAAAAACCACCTTAAAACCACCTTAATTCTGCTCCCTTTTTATTTTCCATGCCCAACCTATCCTCTCCTGCTTCCCAGGTTAAGGAATTCCAACGCAATTCCAGCTTTTTGGGGTGAACACGGTGCTGCAGAGCTGCTGGCTGATGACTCAGCATCTGTTGCTTTCTCTTCTCATTGCACTGGGTCGGGCTAAAAGACATCCCTGGCTCTGGGAAGCTGCAATTGTCTCCGTGTGAGATGGGGGATGCTGCAGGTGCCTGGGGTGGTTTTTTTGGGGCAGTGATTCAGCGCCTTGGCAGGATGTGGCTCTTGGAAAGCGTGTGCAGCACACGTGCAGCTCTGATTTCTCTGTCAGGGGAAGAGAACCCGATGGGTTTTGTAGGGAAAACAAAGGAAATTTTCCCTCACGCGGAGGGAAACATCTTCAGTGCAGTTTCTCTGGGTTTGTTTTTTTTTTACTAATGAACGACCCCTAAATTCCCACCCCATCCCTCCAACAGGAGCCCTGAGAAGACAGATGGCTCCAAGCTGCCCAGTGCCACGCATCACCTTTGGATTTCATAAAAAAAAAATCGATTTCCAGTGGCATCCACAGGCTGGGGCAGGAGGAGGGAGCAGGGACAGGGGACAAATGGACGCACAGGGCACTCCCTGGGCTGTGCTGCCCGTGGCACACGAGCCTCCAGCACGCTCCCAAAGCCCAATTGATTCCCCCTGGCTCCTGCAGCCTGATCAATTCTGTGTTCAGAGCACAGACACAGGGAATTTATTACTCCTCGGAAAGCTGCCAGCAGAAAGGGAGGTGGATCTACGGGGTTGCAGCAGGTTTTGAGTCGCCCCTTGCCACTCTGCTTCCCCAGAAGGTGTCGGGCACCCGATTTAAGGGCAGCTCTGGGGCTGACACGAGTGCTCCTGGCATGGTGGCATTTCCCAGAGGCTCCATTCGGCCCAGATTTTGTTATTTAGGTTGCTGGGCACAGAAAGGGGAAGGGAGGAGGAGAAGCAGAGGGGTGAGGTGATTTCAAACACGCTCATGACATCATCTGATGGCCCTGAGTCCATTTATCAACCTGGAGAAATGATTCCTCCCAGCCAAGGCCAAGGGGACACTTCTGTTGGGCACAGGGGACGAAGTTACCTTGCAGTGCCCTGGATGCTTTGGCACTGACACACGTCAGAACCCATCTCCCAACTGCATTAAGGAAAAGGGGTCTCCCCCAGCTGACACAACTGTGAAACCAGCTCCTGTCTGGCACCTCCCTGAGCACACACAGCGAGCCAGGAGAGCTCCTTCCACCATCCCAGGGTCAGCATTTCCTACAGCCCTGCTCAACAGAGGACACTTTTCTATTCCAGAGCAATCTGGACTCCAGGAACATTCCCTGGCTTGTCTTATAGTCATCAGGGGGTCCAACATCCACATCCAACCTCTAGCAGCAGGAGCTGCAGTAAACTGAGCCCAAGAAGGACAAAAGAAGAGAGAAAACTCTTCAGCTCCTGGTTCTCCCTGGAAAGGATGGGCAGCAGCAAGGGAATGCTGCTTCCTTTAGCTGGGAAGGGAGGGAATTATGAGATCTCTCTCTGCTTTTAGCTCTCTCTTCCCTCCAGCCCCAGTCTGTAATTTAACACCTTCCCTGCGTTATTTTCCTGCCTCCTCTGAAACATCTGGGCAGAGGTTATGAACTCCAGTGTGGTTCCTGCTGCAAAAAGGGAAGGAATACCATGGAGCAAGATGGCAAATGTTGGACAATTAGTCAGGAACACATTTGTGCTCGATGACCTTTATGATCAGAGTCAGTTTCTGGAAGATGGAGCTGGGACATGGATATAAATATGGCTTTGACATTGCTTTGAAGTAAACTCTCTGTTCCTACACCCAGAAAAATGCTGCAATAATTCCAGCCCAGAGGTCCCAAACCTGATGTCCCATCTCACTTCCTCACCCCACATTCCATCACAGATTTGCTTTTTGCAGCCAGGACCATCCACAGCACCCGATGAGATTTTTTTTTTTTTTTTATTCCTCAGTTATTTTTCTACTCCTGCCTCACACAGCCCTGAGGGTGTCCTGGGATTGGCTCTAAAACTGCCTCCTTCCCACCGGGATTTTTATGCACACAAATAAAACGTAAAGCACGACCAAACCACGTGGGCAACATTTCACATTTCACACCTTGACCTCTCCCAGGCACAAACCAGTCCCCCCAGTTGCGAGAGACGCTAAAAACAGAGCCAGGTCAAACGTAGCTGGGATGAGCTTCACACAGAGCACATCTCGCACCAGGCTGAATCCAAAACGCAGCCAAAACCACGTGCTGCTCCCTCATCCCAAACACCTCCTCGGAGCAGCAAAATGAGAATGATGGGATTTGTCCAAATCCCATTGTCTGTGCTCGTCTCCACTTCCCTCCGTATCCAATTCCACAGACAACCAGAGAAGAGGGGGATCACATACAGCACCTGACCAAAAGGTGACTTGAGCACCAGAAAGCAGTTTTCCTTTTACAGTTTTTTATTATTATTATTATTATTATTAATTTAAATTTGCCCTTTCCCGCTCCAATTCCCACTGGTGACAGGGAAAAAAAAAATACAAAATAAATCCCTTCCTCGCCAAGAATCCCATGTGAACAAAGATGCAGTCAGTGAGGCGAGGTGGCAACAGAGTAATTTCATGGTGGTTTTAGGAGGAAAAGTGCGGGTTTAAGTGAAAATACACTAAATTTAAAAAGAAAAAAAAAAAATGTAGCTCCTGAGTAAAAGTAATACTGGAACAGAAAGGAATAATAATGGAAAATGGGCCTCTGAGCAGCTCTTGTGGACCTGATTCAGCTTCCACAAGTTCCAATAAAGCAGCAAAATGCTGACAAACAGTCTGGCTGGGGCAGGAATCACATCCATTCTTCTTTCTCTTAATTTTGGAGGAAAGAAACAAAACGCAGCACACAGAGAGAACAGGGCAGAAACTCCCCAGCTCTTCCTCGAGGGGGGGAGCAGCCAAGCCTTGGACTGGCCTGGACCTCACGTACCCCACAAGGAGCAGAAGTCTCAAATTATCCCTGCCAAAATCTTGGAATTCAAGGGAAAAACCTTGAACTCGGAAGTCATTAGGAGACAATTAAGAACTGATCATCTTTCCCTGCCCCAGGCTGCAGCCTCACAAGTCATCCTTCCCCCTCTGCTGCCCAGCACCTGCCCATTTTCCTCACATTTTCCCATTTTCCGCAAGTTTTCCCATTTTCCCATTTTCCTCACTTTTTCCCCGTTTTCCTCACGTTTTCCCATTTTCCTCACGTTATTCCCATTTTCCTCACTTTTTCCCGTTTTCCTCACTTTTTCCCATTTTTCTCAACGTTTTCCCATTTTCCGCACGTTATCCCATTTTTCCTCACGTTTTCCCATTTTCCTCACGTTTTCCCCATTTTCCTTCACATTCTCCCCATTTTCCTCACATTTTCCCATTTTCCTCAACGTTTCCCATTCTCCTCACATTTTCCCATTTTTCTCAACGTTTTCCCATTTTCCTCACCTTTTCCCATTTTCTGAACGTTTCCCCATTTTCCTCACAGTTTTCCCGTTTTCCTTCACTTTTTCCCATTTTTCCTCACTCAGACATTCCAGGACACCCTGCAGCTGCCAGATCCCTTCTTTTCCAGCATCCCCAAATTCTCACTTGCAGCAGTGCCCCCCCAAGATGCCCAGTGCCCTAAATGCCATTCCTGGTTCACGGGGACTTGGCTTTCTGGATTTTGAATGCTGAATTCAGCAGATTCTGGCAGCAGAGAGAAGTGGATCAGGTGCCCAAATCCTGTAGGCTGCCACACAAATCCTTGCCATTGTCTTTCAATTTTTTTCCTCATCCCTTCTGGCAGGTTGATGTAACGTGTCACCACACAGCAAATTAAAAAAAACAACACTCCCCCCCTCAAAAGAACAATTTATTTAGATGTTGTGGTCCAGATTTACATCAAAACTTGAGGAGGGA